>NC_141085.1:22185529-22480529 GCF_041138505.1 Cibotium barometz
ACACACACACATGACCTCATCGCACATTAAAATTTTTAAAAAACTTAAAAAACTTAAAAAAGCAACGATGAGGCTGACCCATGCAGCAAGCCGGGAAGATGATGAACGCCACAACCACCCTAGAGAGATGACCAGAGAGAAAGGCTAGAGACACCTGCACACACACAGAGTGTTAGGGAGGGAGAGAGAGAGAGAGAGAGAGAGAGAGAGAGAGAGAGAGAGAGAGAGAGAGAGAGAGAGAGAGAGAGAGAGAGAGAGCGAGAGCGAGACAGAGAGACTCTACTTGCACAACAAAGAAAGAGATGCTCATATTGCCTTGGCCACCCATTCATGCTATTGTTTCCTATACTCACATAACCCGAGAGAGAGAGAGAGAGAGAGAGAGAGAGAGAGAGAGAGAGAGAGAGAGAGAGAGAGAGAGAGAGAGAGAGAGAGAGAGAGAGAGAGAGAGAGAGAGAGAGAACCTCAAACGCGACGATGGATGGGAGAAAACGTAGAGAGGGAGGGAAAGCAGAGACAAACGGAGGGTGGCTACATGGTTAATTTGGGCGGGTGTCATGTGGCACGAACCCATGCATGGTTATTGTCAGTGGCCTCAGGCGACAGAAGCAAGCACGGAAACGCCGGGTTGCATGGTTAATATCAGTGGCAGGAAGACGACGCGCGTCAGGTTTCTATGATTATCTGCCATGTGGAGGGCACGGACACGTCGAGTTGCATGGTTAATGTCAGTGGTATGCGGTTGACAATAGTAGAAGCTCCAAAAAAATCCGCCACATGGAGGGGGGCGTTAGACGGGTTAGATAATAGTAGAAGCTTAAAGCTTTTTAAGCTTACAACAAATCTTGTAAAATAAACAACAGTCTCAGCGAATGGTAAATTGAAAAGGAGTAAGTGGCAGCTAAATTCACAGAGAGAAGAAAAAATTGTAAAGTTTTTTTTAAACTTTGAAATTTAAAGCTTTAAGTTTTGTTATTACTATTATTATTATTAAAGCTTTTTTAAGATTTTAATTGGAAAAGCTTTAAGGCTTAACTAATAAGCTTGGGAAGGCAATGGTGGCAACCCAATAGCATAAAAGAAAATTGGTGAGACAAGAAAGCACATGAAAGTCAAGCTTTTGATAAGTGGCAACAGCGTGAGGCTATCTATGGAAGATCCTTATTCACTTATGAATATAAAGGAGTGCAAGAAGTTGGGGAGTCTGGTGTTTCTATGTAACGCACAACATCAGCTTTGCAATTAGTTTCCTTAGGAAGGTCTCAAATCAGCCCCAAGAGAACTGGTGGAAGTTAGGGATAGAGGTATTAAGGTACATCAAAGGTACCATTGGGTAGGATATTGTGATACAAGAAATCCATTTTTGGTTACTATTTTCTTATTAGGTTTGGAACATCCTAGATTAGCAAGAAGCATGACTTTCTTATTGGGTATGGAACATCCTGGATCAGTAAGACACAGCCTATGAAACTTTCTTATTGGGTTTGGAAAATCCTGGATCATCAATAAAAAGTATCCTACAATGAAACTTTCTTCTACAGATCCTGGGCAGCATGCTTTGCTTCATCATGTGAAGAAGTCTAGTTAAGAAGGATTTTAAAAGACATGGGTGTTTGCTTAAAAGGGAGCGATAGTGTTACATCCAGAGTTGCATGGTGATGACGATTGCTAAGAATCCAATGTTTCATGCTCACATGAAGCACATTGAGATATAGTATCATTATGTGTGTGAGCTTATCGTTGATGGAGAGGTGGAGCTTATCTACCACTCAAGACGACAAATCATTGTGTATATATTTTCACAAAGGGTCTTGGGAGAGATTTGTTGCATATTGACTTAGCATTGGACCAAAGAGGCAGTTCACCTAGGGGTGGACATTACAAGGGTGTTGGAAAAGCATATTCTCAATGGACTCAATGTTGGACTAAAGAGGTAGTTCACCTAAGGGACTTTTTATTGATGATCCAGGATTTTCCAAACCCAATAAGAAAGTAGCCTGCAATGGAACTTTCTTCTACAAATCCTGGGCAGCATGCTTTGCTTCATCATGTGAAGAAGTCTGGTTAAGAAGGATTTTAAGAGACATGGGTGTTTGCTTAAAAGGGAGCGATAGTGCTACATCCAGAGTTGCATGGTGATGATTGATGGCTAAGAATCCAATGTTTCATGCTTACATGAAGCACATTGAGATAAGTATCATTATGTGTGTGAGCTTATCGTTGATGGAGAGGTGGAGCTTATCTACCACTCAACACGACAAATCATTGTGCATATATTTTCACAAAGGCTCTTGGGAGAGATTTGTTGCATATCGACTTAGCATTGGACCAAAGAGGCAGTTCACCTAGGGGTGGACATTACGAGGGTGTTGGAAAAGCATATTCTCAATGGACTCAGCATTGGACAACTAAAGAGGTAGTTCACCTAAGGGTGGACATTACAGGGGGTGTCCACCCTCATGCTGTTAGTGTGAGTGACATATATGCTCTATTTTGTAAGGCCCCCTATATGAGGGCATTAGCCATTGTGATGATGAGTACTAGATGCTTGCAATAGTTTCCAATCTAGACATTGAATGGTGGCCAGATATGGTTGGCCAAAAGGTTAGGAGACACCTTATGTAGAGCTTCTGTAGAATCAGCACTCTACCAACAGGTAGGATGTATGCTTGTGCAAGCTATGTGATTACATGAGTGATTACTAGGACCACAAATTGATGACACACCATCCTCAGGTTACGAGGTCCATTTGAGAGTCGGAACTATCTTAGATGGCCATGGGAGCTATGCATTATTGTTATGAAACTTTGTTGTATTCTAATATGGTCCAAGTTAGATGATATGGTCGGTGACCAAGTCTTGGGTTGGTTCATGTGATTGACCTATATCCATACCAACCTTACACACTATATATAGACTAGTTTGGTAGCCTTTGTTTGTTTATCTTTGAGTTCATTATGTTAAAGCAATCCTGTAATCTAGATTGTCATTAAAGCTCCTTACCTAGAGCACATGGGTGGGAAGACAACCTTTATAAATCAAATTTTACAAGCAGTAATATTGTTTACTCTCCACTTTTTTCTACAATTCAGTGCTTGTTATTGTGAAGATCATGCTTCTGCTATTATATTTTCTTACAAACACCTTTCTCTTAGGTAAGTCGAATGGTCTTTTTATCTTGAGTGAGTACACAAGTCATATATGTGCAAGCTTCTAACTACTTTAGTGAGTACACAAGTCATCTATGAAAGCTTCTAACTACTTTTGTAAGTAGTCTCCTTGAATGCTATAGATATTAAATGTTGAAATGTGGCAGGTGCATTTGTTAATCCAAAGGACATATAGCCCTATAACTAAAATTATCCCACCCATTATTGTAAATGTAGTTTTGTGTTTGTCTTTGGGGGTAGTAGACGCTTGATTATTTTTCAAGAAACCATCTAAGAAGCTCTAAGTTTCTTTTTAGGCTACTTCTTGTAAAACATATTCTCTTGTAGAGTAGTGGATATGGTCTTTACGTATTACAGCATTGGCATTCTTTAGGTCTACACATACCCTCAATTTTTCATTTTTGTGTGTTGCAACATTGACATACCCTTAGTTTTCTATTTTTCTTGGAAATAATGATAATGGGAGAAACCCATCATTTATTAGCAGCATGCTTGATTTTCATAAATGTCTCATGCTAACAAAGGTCTTATCAATTTTCTTCTTTATAATTACTGAGTACTCCAAGTTTGTTTAGTAAGGCATTTTCTTGGTAGGTCAAGAAGCTTCTATAATAGGAATGGTATGTTACACCACTTCTGGTGTGGAATTCCCTTCAAACCCATGTGACACTTATTTGTGAAATCCTCATCTGTTTCTACTATGTCAATCTCTTTAACTTCAATATGCCAACATATACTATGCCTTCTTGTCCCTCTTTGGAGCATTATACTCTAAGACAAACTACAATCCTTTCATCAACCAAGGACTTAAAATATTATGGAACTAGTCCTAGATCTAGCTCATTGTCATCTTCTTATTCTTTTTGAGCCATGATCCTCTTGGCTTCCCTTTCAACTTCAGCAAAGGCTTTATTTCTTTTTCTTCTCTCAATCTTGGTGAGTCAAGGCTTTGTATTTCCTCAAGTTTTTCTGTTTTTCATTTCTCACCACCATTCACTATACTACTCTATTCAATTCTTCACCCTATTTCTCAAAGAACTCCTCATGTACCTTCATGGCTTGAACATATCTCAAACCACTAAGCACATCAATTGGTTTCATATGTGGGGTGTCATTATGCTTAGCCTTGTAGTGCTTTTGTTTCAACCATTTTCTGAGAGACGAACCTTTTGGTTGTTGCTCCTCATTGTCTCAGCTCTGTTTATTGAATGAATCACTTTAGAGTCATCACCAAAGGTACCGACACCTCCTAGCGTGAATACCGAGGTCGAGGGGCCTACATCTGCTAATCCTTTTTTTGTACTTTGTTCCTCTTTTGTAGGCAGTGCATCAATGATGGTGGCTAGTACATACATCTAGTTCTCACTAAATTTAGGAGGGAGAGAGAGATGCATATCCTATTCTGAACCCAATCTCTTTGAGTCCACTATTAATTAGTGCACACACTTAGACTGAGCTAGTTCGATCTCTTGTGTCAAGGTCATTGTTGAACAAGTTTCCATCCATTGGATGCATTTTCCAAGTTCATAGGTCCACCTTTAGAATATGGGTATCTTTTTTCAAAGAAATGTGGTCTAATTCCAAATCATGCACCAACTAGTTTTCCCTCATTGAAGGTCTACCCAACATAACATTATGTGAGTTTGGTTGGCACAAGAAGTTCATTACCAAAAATAACATCATACATCATATGAGTCTAGTTGGCACAAGAAGTTCAATAATAACACCGTATGAGTCTGGTTGGCACAAGAAGTTCATTACCAAAATCATATGATGATAAAGGAACTTGACGACTTTCATCCTTAGGTTTTGTAAAACTCCCATGTGTGTGGAAGTTCCATCTTCCATTTTCACTATTAGATTCATCTATTTTAGTGTAGGTTTTTCCATTTTTCCTAGCATTCTGCTTTCACTCCTTTGTCTAGGATCACTATACTTACCTAATATCCATTATGTGGTGGTGGTATTAGTGTCATTGCTCTCTTAGCGACCTAGTTGATTCACCATGATTTACATAAATCTAGGAACACTACCATTCTCCCTTGGTTGGAGTAGACCTTTAGTGTCATGTTAAGGTGTGGCCCTCTCTTGGCTAACTCTTCCCTTCTGAATTACATTCTACCCATTCCTTAACATATTCCCAATGTCATGTTGAGGTGTGTCCCTCTCTCTTAGTTCTAAAGAGCCTTCTACCCCTTCCTTAAACATCTTCCCACAATGTAGGGCTGCTTTGCAAATATACGACCCTCTTGGCATGTTAATCTGTAGCAAAAGGCCATAAGAATAGCCATATCTCTTGGTCTCTTTCAGAGTGGGGTCTTCTACATAATCCTCTAGAAAAAGAAGGATTTTGGGGATGGAGTTTACTCCTCATCTATAAACATCCATGCCATGAGATCATTTCCTAAGTTATTGTTAAAGAAAATTTCTTCATCCCTTTTCTCATGTAAGGTCCTAATGGCTCTAAAATGGTATGCGCAAATCCCTTCATTTACTAAGTCAAAATATATAAAGAGAAAATATGTCTAGATAGATAAAGTTACACCTTGGAAATCTATCCAAATGAAAAAAATTCGCCTTGGAAATCTATCTAAATGAAAAAATTTCTTATTAGTCCTAGGGAATCATATGCGAAAATGAAACTAAGTTTAGACTCTCTATGAGTGAGATTTTTAAATAAACCAATTGGTTGTTGTGGTAACGTAAAGTAAACCTCAACCGTTGGAAATAAAACTAAGTTTAAACTTTGTCGGGGTTTACTTACATTATTGCAACCAGTTGTTTGCTATAACGTAAAGTAAACCCGACTGTAAAGTAAACCCGACTGGTGGAAATAAAACTAAGTTTAGACTCCGTATGAGTGAGATTTTTAATAAACAATTTGGTTGTGGGTAATGTAAAGTAAACCTCGATAGTGGAAACCTAGATACTAATCATTCAAAATTAGCAATTGGTCATGTAACTTATCAAAATTTTGTTCTCACATATTTTAAGAATGTTGGAGCACACAAACTAATCACCAAACTCATCCATTCAATAATAAATTACACTTCCCTAGCCCGGCTCGGTAACCATGGTTTCTCCACCAACTAGGATAAATTGAATTGGGGAATGGTAAATTATTGATGAAAAAAATTGGTTATGTGAACCTTAAAATTGGATATATTTGTGACCTTACACTAGAAAAATAATGGCATATCTAAGGTAGGCCAAAGTGGACTTGTTGGAAGCTTTATTATTATAATCCTTCGAAGTTAAGAAGATTTTAGGAACTCACACACTTGAAAAATGTTAAGAAGATTATAGGAACTCACACACTTGAAAAATGTTTTCTCACACATTTCAATGGTGAGGGAGCAATGTGAAGAGAGTAATGAGGTGAGAAAAGCAAGGCCCATTCAACATTAGCCTCAACATTAGCCTATAAATAAGCCTTCTTGTTGTGCAAGCTTCTTTGGGCACATATTCTTCCTCATTTTGCAAATTTAGGTCCCCCTTCTTTCACCTCCTCTTGGGCTCACCCACTTCATCAAATCCAAGCAAGGTAAGCTCCCAAACTTGCCTCACATATGCGTTAATCAATTTTGAATGATGGATTAGCATAGCAATGCCTTATTGTGGTAAATTTTCTCTCCCAATTTGATGGGGCCATTGTTAATCTTGTTGCTACCCCATCCCTCCACCAAATCAAGCAAGGTAAGGCTCTCTTCCTTCCTCAATTTGCTAAGCTTGCTATGTTTTTAATTTATGCTTCATAATCCCAAAAATGTGCCCATTATGATAGAATAAAGCTCTCAATATATGGTTATTTTCTTATTTTTACATTAAAAAAGAATGCCCATGCTCTTGATTAAAGATGTATAAAATGATGGAATGCTTTGATTAGATTTTAGATTAATCATGTGGTGATTCAAATAGGACTTTAGGCATCTTTTTCAAGATATTGGAGTCTTGTTCATGGATTAAGTTTAAGCCATGGTATTTTTATGGTTTTTCTTAGCCAAAGTAGTCTCATAAACTAAGTAGATGATGTTTTTTATTTGCCATTGATCCATAGATGTTTTTCATACAAGGCATAGGGTGTGGGATAGTCTTGGATCAATAGATCAACCCCTCCACTACCTTATTAACTTAATTTGCCCAAACTAACACTCATATTAATAGTTAGCTCACTCTATTCGATGTTGAGCATTCATAGTTGATGTTAGACTAATATTGGGTACTCATATTTGTTGTTCACCCACTTTACTTGATGTTTTTTATTTGCCATTGATCCATAGATGTTTTTCATACAAGGAATAGGGTGTGGGATAGTCTTGGATCAATAGATCAACCCCTCCACTACCTTATTAACTTAATTTGCCCAAACTAACACTCATATTAATAGTTAGCTCACTCTATTCGATGTTGAGCATTCATAGTTGATGTTAGACATATTGGGTACTCATATTTGTTGTTCACCCACTTTACTTGATGATTGGGCACTCATAAAAGATATTAGGATCTATGTTTGGCTTTCTCACTTGATCTTAGCTCACATTACTTGTTCCTATTAATAGTTGGCTCACTCTATTTGATGTTGGGCACTTATATTTGTTGATGCTAGGCTAATGTTGGGATCTATGTTTGGCTTTCTCACTTGATCTTAGCTCACATTACTTGTTCCTATTAATAGTTGGCTCAGTCTATTTGATGTTGGGCACTTATATTTGTTGATGCTAGGCTAATGTTGGGACTCATCTTTGTTGTTAACCCACTTTACTATGATTGGGTGCTTATTAAAGATGTTAGGATGGTACTATTGATGTTGGGAACTTATATTTGGTGCTAGGCTAATGTTGGGTACTCATCTTTGTGTTGCTAACCCACTTTACTATGATTGGGCACTTATTAAAGATGTTAGGATCATTCTATTGATGTTGGGATTTCCCACTTGATGCAAGGTGGGCACTTGTATTGATGTTGGCTCATTGCACTTGTACTTGATGATTAGACTAGTTTTTGGCACTCCTCTTTGTTGTAACCCACTTTAGTTGTTCACGATTGGGAAATTATCAATGATGTTAGGTTCATTCTATTGATGTTGTTCTTTCCCACTTGACGATGTTAGCTCACGTTATTTGTTGTTAGGCACACACATTGATGGTTAACTCACTCTATTGGGCACTTATACTTGATGATTAGACTAATGGTGGTGGGCACTTATGTGTGTTTGTTGTTAACCCACTTTACTTGGGCACTCATAAGATGTTCGGATCACTCTATTGATGTTGGGTTTCCCCACTTAGCTCACATTATTTGTTGTTGGGGACTCATCTTGATGGTTGGCTCACTCTATTGAATTTGGACATTTATATTGGATGTTAGGCTAATGTTGGGTACTCTTTATTGTTACCCACTTTAATTGATGATTGGGTACTCACAAAATATGTTAGGTTCATTTTATTAATGTTGGGCTTTCCCATTTTATGTTAGCTCACATTACTTGTTGTTGCACTCATATTGATGGTTGGCTCAGTTGGGCATTTACACGTGATGATTAGACTAACATTAGGAATTCATCTTTGTTAACCCATTGGGCACTCATAAAAGATGTTAGGATCATTATATTGATGTTGGGCTTTCCCACTTGGATGGTAGCTCACATTATTTGTTGTTGGGAACTTGTGTTGATTATTGGCTCACTCTATTCAATTTGGGATTTTATATTTGATGTTAGGCTAATTTTGGGTACTCCTCTTTGTTGATTGGGCACTTATAAAAGAATTTAAGTTCATTCTATTGACGTTAGACTTTGCCTCACATTACTTGTTGTTGGGCACTCATATTGATGGTTAGGTCACTCGATTCGATGCTAGGCACTTATATTTGATCCTATGCTAATGTGAGGCACTTCTATTTTATGTCGGCCCATTCTATTTGATGTTGGATATTCATAACAATATTATGCTAGTATACTTGATTCACTTTTTTGGGTTTGGGTGCTCCTATTGGATGTTGGTACATTCTATTTGATGTTGGGAATAAATACATATTGGTAGGATACTCTATTGATGTGGGCACCTATAATTGATGTTAGTTCACTGAATTTGGTAGGTGGGCACTCTCATTTGATGTTTGACTCACTCTCTTTAGGGTGTTGGATATTCATAATTATTGATTTAGCTCACTTTACTTGATGTTTGATGTTTGGATCCTCACTCCATTTCATGATGGGCATTCTTAGTTGGCACTCTTAGTTGATGTTTGGCTCCTCACTCCATTTGATGTTTGGCATTCATACTTGATGTCACGCAATCTACTTGATATTGGGGATTCAAACTGGATGTTAGATCATATTAAGAACTCCTACGGAATGATTGGACGTACTCCATTATAAATGATTGACACTTCATTAGATATTCTCTTGAATAAGTAGGTGCTTCATTAAATGAGTAGGTACTCCATTAAATGATTGGGTACATCATTGAATGTGTGTGAAACTCTCTTGAATGAGTAGGTACTCCATGAAATGATTGGGTAACTCATTGAATATATGGAACTCTCTTGAATGGTTAGGTACTCCATTAAATGAGTAAGTCATTGAATGTGTATAGAACTCTCTTGAATGAGTAGGTACCCGTTAAATGATCGGGTACATTATTGAATGTTTATGGAACTCTCTTGAATGTGTATAGAGCTCTCTTGAATGAGTAGGTACTCCATTAAATGAGTAAGTCGTTGAATGTGTATAGAGCTCTCTTGAATGAGTAGGTACCCGTTAAATGATCGGGTACATTATTGAATGTTTATGGAACTCTCTTGTATGAGAAGGTACCCCACTATATGTCTAGGTACTCCATTGAATGATTGGGTACTCCACTGAATGTTTAGGTACTCCATTGAATGATTGGTACTTTATTAAAAATAGGGGGTATGCTATTAAAAGCATGGGTACTCTATTAATGGTGAAGGTACCCTACTACTGAGAGTTGGATGTCTTTCACTAATGCTAATGTAATGCTATTCTAGAACCGTCTCACATGTTTCTAACTCTGTTTCAAGGTTTGGCAAAACAAAGGTTGCTTCCAGAGATAGGAACTTGAGGCCAAGGATTTACCCTTAGAAGTAATAACCCTTTCAAAATAACCAAGGATAAGAGAGCCAAGCTCGACGATAATCCGTATCACCCCTTGAAAATAATGAGGTTAGCTTCCACAAAGTTTTTACGTTTGGTCTCGTAAAAAGAAAATTTCCTAGAGAATAAGTAAGATGTGTTTAATATTAAGAGATAACTATGTGCTCTCTTAGAATGTTTACTTAAGGCTCCAATCATTGAGACTGACCAAAATCTAGTAAATAGAGGATGGAAAATGGCAAGAGTCTACCGACCAAGATAATGAACTATGATAGGGGAGGATCCTAGGACTGGGAAGAATCTCGAGAAAAGCTATGCAATCGTGACCCAAGAAGAAAAGACTCCTGAAAAGTCAAAAAGAAAAAGTGAGAAATGATGCCAAAAAGGTTCTTGAGAATTAGACTAGAGAAAGCCAAGAGTCTTGGTGAGTGGATCTCCCAAAATGAGGAAGGAAACCATGAGACTAAGTTCATCATGAAGAAATTAGATTTCCTAAGTGATTTTTGGGATTGAAAATCTCAAAGGAAATTTGAAATTCACTAGAAAATGAGGAGATAAAAAAGTTATAAATCCTTGAGAGGATTGATTAGGGGATTAAAAAGAGACAATCCTGCTAGGAAAAGTCCTTGAAGGGATTGATCCTCCGTTATTGGCATAATTGTATGTCATGATTCTTGTCAATTGGTTAATAACTTCTATAAAGTAAATGGTGTTAAATATATTGTAATGATAGTTTTTAAATGTTTGATGAAAGAAATGAATGATGCAATAACCAGATTATGTGTGCAAGCTATGTAAAGCCTTGTATAACTTGAAGTAGGCATTGAGAACATGTCATGATAAGATTGCATAGTATCTTGTCACCATTAGCTTTCATATGGCAGATGATGGTCATTTAATCTATGTGGATTGCACAGTATCTTATCACCGTTGACTTTCATATGGCAGATGATGATCATTGATCTATGTGGATGACTTGATTGTTGGGGGTGACAGTGAAGAGGAAGTTGAGAATGTAAAAGGTCTCCTCAAGAAGAAGTTTGACATGAAGGATTTGGGTGAGCTGGATACTTTCTTAGAATTGAGGTCATCATCAGGACATTTCAGGGATGTCATAGAGACAATATGCATTGGACATGTTGTCCAATTATGGTATGGCTGGTTGTAAGCCCATTTCTATACCATTGGATTATAATGGCAATATGAGTGTAAACGCAAGTGGGTTTTTGGAGAATGCCACTATGTATAGGAAGATAGTGGGCATGTTGATCTACATGATGATCACTAGGCTAGACATAAACTACGTAGTTGGGTTGGAGAGCCAATTTATGCAGGTTCCTTTTGGAAGCCACATTTGGATAATGTGTGAGATGCACACTACATATTATGGCCTCTTCTATGAGGCTTGTATGTTGCCATATATATAGGCAGTGATGTGTGTGAACACACTTAGGACCGCCGGGGCACTTTTTCCCTCTTTAGGAGGTTTTTTCCCCCGGCTTGTATATACGCCCATCCTTCTAGGGCTAACTAATCTTTGTACATTGACACAATCTAATACACTTTTGTGTTGTGTGCATTCTTGCTTCTTCTTCTCCAAGCTTTGTGTGCTTTCCTGCAACCCTAATTCCAACAATTGGTATCAGAGCAGGCATCGGCTCCCAGGGCTACGCCGCCAGCACCCTCCGACTCACGTTCTCCGATAGAGGTGAGTTTTCACGACAGCTTCCAGGTCCCTATACTCTCAGAATTCGCATCTGAGGTCGTTTCGGGCTCCGTTTTTGCATTTCAAGTTCTGCACAGGTGTTTTCGTCATTTTCTGCAGAAATTTCGACAGTGTAGTTTTCTGCAAAACAGGCATACGTATTCTATTGTGGACCGTGCTACATAGCACGAGTTGTTTTTTGTTCAGTCTTTGCTTCATTACAGGCAGCTTTTGCATCAGTTTCAGTCAGTGGCCATGGCTGAAAACAGCAATGATGTATTTCGCATGTTGTCTGCTGAAGACAAACTGGATGGAGATAGCAACTACCCACTTTGGGCATACATGATGCAGCATGTTTTGGTTGCAAAAGGAGTGTGGAACATTGTGCAGGGTACGGATGTACGTCCAGGTTCTGTGGATGTAGGATCTGTTGAGGATGTTGCAGGTTCTAGCAGCTCTACTGTTGCTGCTGTTTTACCCACTGCTGAACAAGCTCGTTGGGATGGTAAAGATGCGCAGGCTCATGCCTTGATTGTACTTTTTGTCAAACGTAACATCACCCCACATATTCGTTCAGCTAAAACAGCAAAACAGGCTTGGGATATTCTAGCTGGTTTGTATGCAGGTCGTAACGAGGCAAAAATCGCTTACCTGCGTAAAGAGCTAGAATTGAAGATTATGCAAGAAGATGATGACATGAATGTTTTTCTTGCTGAGATTAAAGACCTCAAAGAACAGTTGATTTCTGCAGGTGAGATTATTCCTGATCATTCTCTTGTGCAGACTGTTCTTGATGCTTTACCTGAGACATATCAGACTTTTGCTTCCACGTGGAGACTTCTTAATGAGGACAGACCTGATGCTGTCAAGTATGATACTTTAGTCAACAAGCTCTTGCAAGAAGCGCAGTCCAGGCAAAACAGGGCCAGGCAGCGTGCAGTTGATCAAGCATTTATTGCTGCCCAGCAGTAGAGAAGAAGTGGTAAGGCAGCCCCTTCCACTGTTTCTTCTCCTATTAGTAGGTCTGCAACTTCTTCTCCTTCCACAGGTAGCAACAATAAGAATGAGAAGGCTCTTGATAAAGGCAAGAAAAAGACCAGGTGCAACTATTGTAAGGCAAATGATCATGTCATTAAGAATTGCCCTAAGCTAAAGGCTAAAGAGGCAAAGAAGAAAGAGTCAAATGCAGCCACAATAGCGGATGCTTCTACAAATGCAGATTCTGCAAATGTTGTGCAGGATACAGAATGGGCGTTTAGCGTGTATTGCCAGTATGACCCATCTGTACATGATGCATGTTTGGTAGTTTCTGTTGACTCTCATGTTTGGTATTTTGACAGTGGTGCTACAAAGCACATTACCTCGCATCGTGATATGTTCACTTCTCTTGAGGCTGTCCCTAATGGGAATACTGTCACATGTGCCAATAATGCTTCTTACCCAGTGAAGGGCATTGGTAAAATTATGCTTACTGCTGCAAATGGCAGCGCTTTCACACTTTCAGATGCTTTGTATGTGCCAGGGATAAAGAAGAATCTATTGTCTGTCTCTGCGCTTGCTAGACTTGGATTTGTAATCAAATTTGTGGATGACAGATGTACTGTTCATGATTTGACTTCTGGTGATACGATTATTGTATCTGGCACCTTGTTTCGTGGGCTGTATAGGCTCAATTCTTATGACAAGTGTGTGGAAGATTCAGCAAATGCAGTTTCTGATGAAAAGGCAGTTTCAGATGCAAAACTATGGCATGCTCATTTTGGTCATCTGAACTTTGCTAGTTTGCTGCGTTTGCAGAAATTTGATATGGTTGCTTCATTGCCCCCTCTTGAGGCACCATTGAAACATGTTTGTGAAGGCTGTATTTTGGGCAAAATGCAGCGTTCTGCGTTTCCAAAGGATGGTTCTGTGCGGGCCACTCGCAAATTGCAGCTTGTACATAGTGATGTATGTGGGCCTATGCAAACTCCGTCATTTGGTAAACACTTGTACTTCGTGACTTTCATTGATGATTACTCAAGGCATGCATGGGTATATCCACTGAAGGCAAAGTCCGAAGTGTTTTTGTGCTTCAAACAGTTTTTCCTTATGGTTGAAAATGTATCCAATTGTACTGTGGGCACCCTCCGTTCTGATCGAGGGGGGGAGTACATGTCTAAAGAGTTTGATGCATTTCTGGCTAGTCGTGGGATAAAACACCAATGTACAGTGCCGTATACCCCTCAGCAAAATGGTGTTGCTGAGAGGAAGAACAGGTCACTTATGGAGATGGCACGATGTATGGTTAAGAGCCAAGCTTTGCCACATGCGTTTTGGCTTGAGGCTGTCATGTGTGCTGCATATGTACTCAACAGGTGTCCCACTAAGGCCTTGCAGTCTATTACTCCATACGAAGCTTGGCATGGCAGGAAGCCTTCTATTGGTCACTTGCGTGTCTTTGGTTGCTTGGCCTATGCTTTAGTGCCTATGCAACAACGCAGAAAATTGGATGATAAGGCTGTCAAATGCATTTTTGTTGGTTACAGTGCTGAGAGCAAGGGTTACAGATTGTATCATCCGCAGTCAAAGCGTATCTTGATTAGTCGAGATGTTGTTTTTTGTGGAAGATGCTGTGCAGCCCTTGTTATCATGTACCAAAGAGACAGGTGTAAGCTCACGGGATGTATTTGATACGTTGTTGCCTCTCTTTACAGGTGGGAATTCAAATGTAAGTCCTAATGAGGCAAATATTCAGCCTATGCAGATTTCAAACGACATCATAGATCAGCCTATTTCTGATGCAGATTTACAGGATGTAATTCATGAGGATAGGGCTGAAAATGAGCAGGCTAGAGGTATGCCTAAATGGCTGGTGCAAACCTTGCGTGATAGTAAGATTGATGCACCTATGACTAGTCGTACTCGTTCAGGTTTTCAGCATGCCTCTTATGCATCAGATTGTTATGCTTTGGCTGTGTCTAGTATGTGTGAAGAGGAAGAACCTCTTTCATTTGATGAGGCACAAAATTCAGAAAATTGGTTGGCTGTAATGCAAAGTGAATATGATGCTATAATGAAGAATGGTACATGGTCTTTGTGTGATTTGCCTATTGGTAAAAAGGCCATTGGATGTAAGTGGGTTTTTAAATTGAAACGAAAGCCAGATGGTAGTGTTGATCGCTATAAGGCTAGACTTGTTGCAAAGGGTTATGCTCAAGAAAAGGGCATTGATTTTGATGAGACCTTTGCTCCCACTTGTCGTATGACTACCATTCGTAGCATTTGTGCATTGGCAGCTCATAATGGTTGGAATGTACATCAGTTGGACATAAAGACTGCGTTCTTGAATGGAGATTTGCATGAGGAGGTGTATGTATCGCAGCCTCGTGGTTTTGTTCAAAGAGGGCAGGAAAACAAAGTGTGCAGGTTGAAAAAGGCTTTATATGGTTTAAAGCAAGCTCCACGAGCTTGGTATGAAAAGATACATGCATATTTGACTGCACATGGGTTTCAGAATAGTCCAACAGAGAGCACTTTGTATGTTAAACGAGTGGATGGTGTACATCTAATCATTGCTCTCTATGTCGATGACATGCTGCTCACAGGACCAAATGAGAGTCATATTGCTGATTTTAAGGCTGATTTGAATGCCTCTTTTGAAATGTCAGATTTGGGGCATTTGCATCATTATTTGGGGATACAATTTAAGCAGTGTGATGGAGGTATTGCTTTGTGCCAGACAAAGTATATTGAGACACTGTTGCGGAGATTTGGCCTTGAAGACTGCAAGCCTATTGCTACTCCAATGGAGACAGGTTTGAAGTTGAGTCTTCATGATGCTGGAGATCACTTTGATGTCACACTCTATCAAACAGCTGTTGGTTGCCTCATTTATGTATGCATTACGAGGCCGGACATTCAGTTTGCAGTCTCACAGGTGAGCAGGTTTATGCATAGCCCAGGGTCTCAGCATTGGAAGGCAGTTAAACGCATCTTTCGCTACTTGAGTGGAACCATACATCTTGGGTTGTTTTATCCCAAGGGGGGATCGTTGCCGCTAGATTTACATGCTTTTTCGGACTCAGATTGGGCTGGTTGCTATGACACAAGAGTGTCCACAAGTGGTTTTTGTTTCATGCTCGGTAGCTCATGCATATCTTGGTTGAGCAAGAAGCAACCTACTGTGGCCACTTCTAGTTGTGAAGCTGAGTACAGGGCAGCTTTCACAGCTACGGTTGAGTGTGTGTGGCTCAGACGGCTTATGGCTGACTTGGGTGTTGGACAGGAGTCTGCCACCTCTATCTTCACTGACAGTCAGAGCGCATTGGCAGTTGCGAGAAACCCAGTTTTTCATGCTCGCACAAAGCACATTGAGGTGCATTATCACTATGTCAGGGAGAGACTCTCAGCAGGAGAGATCAGCTTGGCCTATGTGCCAACACAGGACAACCTCGCCGATCTTTTCACAAAGGCGCTTCCTCGTGAGAAGTTTGAAGCTTTCCGCAAAGCTTTGGGCTTGCTCCCCTTTGTGGATTGATCTACTTCGGGCATGGCACTCCCCTATACATGAGTGCCAGCTCTCGTTCACACCATCACTCCCAGGGGGGATTTGTTGCCATATATATAGGCAGTGATGTGTGTGAACACACTTAGGACCGCCGGGGCACTTTTTCCCTCTTTAGGAGGTTTTTTCCCCCGGCTTGTATATACGCCCATCCTTCTAGGGCTAACTAATCTTTGTACATTGACACAATCTAATACACTTTTGTGTTGTGTGCATTCTTGCTTCTTCTTCTCCAAGCTTTGTGTGCTTTCCTGCAACCCTAATTCCAACATTGTATACAATTACAAGTGTATGGATACACTGATGCAGATTGGGCTGGTAGCATCTTGGACATAAGATCTACTTGCAGGTTTATGTTTTCCTTTGGGAGTGGTACTGTTACATGGAGCAATAAGAAGTTGTTAATAGTTGCCTTATCGAGTATAAAGGAAGAGTACAAGGGTGCTGCAATGGCATCATGTGAGGTAGCTTGGTTATGTGAGTTACTTGGGCATATAGTTGGCTAAGAACCCAGTATTTCATACGCAGACCAAACACATAGAAGTCCATTATCATTTCATCAGAGAGGAGGTCTTGGTGGCAGGAGATGTTGATCGCATATACGTCATCTCATAGATGAGTAAGTAGCTGATATTTTCACCAAGACCTTGGGAGAAGAGAAGCTTCACAGATTCTACACTATGCTTAAGTCTTGGAGATGGCATTGAGATGTCAAGCTCAACATGAGCTCACATGTATGTTGGCACAGAGGAGTAGGTAGCTGACATTTTCACCAAGGCCTTGTTTGGAGTAGAGAAGCTTTGCAAATTCCACACTATGCTTGGCGTCTTGAGATGGAGTTGAGCTTGAGGTGGAGTGTTGAGATGTCAAGCTCAACACGAGTTGTTTGACAATCATGACATGGTTGGGTTACCGTTTCCACCTTTACACCACTGGCACATTTGGTAGCTAACACAACCGCTATTCGCCAGTGACTCTATAGTTGGACTACACCTACCTAGTCCAACCGAGTTATGCCATACTTATCTTGCTAGGTCACCTACTTATCTTGTTCACATTATGGACCACTTATACATAGTACTCTAGTACTTATGTTGGTTTTCACTTAGCTTTTGTAGAGCTCTTTTGAGAGCAACATTTAGAAGAATCTTTTAGCCCCCTTCCATCTTTGTGTATGTCTTCAATTGTTGTGTGAGTGTGTGCTCTCTCTCCTCCACTAATCTTTTCATTTTATCCATCTTAAAATGATTTAAGACTTTCGGTTTATGAATAAAGTACAGCAAAGCATGGCACCACTCTTGTAGGAAAAGGTACAACTTACATTCATAGTTAAAACTTGAATAGAGGCCCGAGAGAATCAAGAAGGGAATCCTCACTCATCATAGAGTGATTGGTACATTCCCATATATGAGTTGATGCTTAACTTTGATGAAACCTTTTTTTTGGTATGGATTCATGGCTTGACTAATGTAAGCCAAGGACATTTTCCCATTGATGAATAGATGTTTCTAATGTAAGCCTAGGACATTTTCCCATTAATGGATTCATGGCTTGACTAATGTAAACCTAGGATATTTTCCCTTTGATGGATAGATGTTTCTAAGTGATTGAGCTTCTTTCTAAGGAGATGATATGTTTTTATGGATCATTAAAGTATCATCCAAATTGGTTAGAAAGACGTAAGCTTGTGTACTGATCATTAAGGTATTAAGCTTTTGTTAGATCTATTGTTCAAGAAGATATGTAAGCACATTCTAAGTATGAGTGAATATCATAGTGTTGAATAACACTCATAGGTAACAATATCACTTGTCTAATTAAAAACAAAACTGTGTGTTTTAATAAAGGTAGACTTTGGTTTTCCTCCATAAGGATACATGAACGCTTAAAGGTATGGCCTAATCTAGAAGTTGGTTCATTAATTCAAGAGAGTTCAAAGGCTCTAGAGCCCTTTTGTAAATAGAGATGAGTGTATCAAGATCCCATAAGCATAACTTGGCTCAAAAGGTTGCATGGTATAAGCTTAAATTTGATGATATTGGAAGTTTGGGTACTTTCAATTAATTTTTAGACCTCATATGTGATGTTTAGACACTCTATTTGATGATAAGATACCCTCTTGATATTGGGTGATGCTTGTTTATGGGTTAACGCTTCAATGTTGTTACTAAATCAAGGGAATGGAATCCAAATGAAGAGTCTAAAGCTAATTTAAGATGGTATTTAACTTAACTGAGAGATGAAGTATAGTCCTTGTTGAAGGTTAGTCTCCTAATACCTTTCAAAATCAAGGTTTAGTTTTACATTTCCTTTTTCTCATTTGATGATAGATATTACCTAGTCATAAAAAGGGAAATTGTTTATGTGCACGGATCAAGGCTGAGAGATGAAGTATTCCAATCTGCCCATACTTTTCCTCGAATCTTGCCCTTGAGGCAGCTGCAAGTATGAAGCATGTCCATCTGGCACTCACATGGGTGATGCACGTGGCATTATTGTTAGATAGAACTTAGAAAGATGGATTTGGGTATAGGTAACTTGGTCCTAAGTTGTCATTGAGGACGATGACTATTGTTTAAAGGATATGTTACATATTAATTAAGGCATAAATTTAAATGATCAAATGCAGTTCATCTTGCTTGTTTCTTACTAAGTTACTAGCTTTAGTGAGATCAACATTACTTCAAGAGGTTCTGAAGCTTAAGTAGTGGACCTTCACATAGTTTCTTACTAAGTTACAAGATTTAGTGAGATTGATGTTACCTCAAGAGGTTTTGAAGCTTAAGTAGTGGACCTTCACATAGAGACAATAGTTCTTTGATGAGAAAGCCTAGACATGGTATTAACTATTTAAAATAACAAGGTTGGCTTTTATCAGTCTTCGAGAAGTTGTCCTTTTTTGAGTTTTAAAGAGCAATAAACCGTGTGTTCTTTACCTCCTAGATTTGATGCTTGAGGGATGGATCGAGGCTCTTTTTGAGTTTTAAAGAGCAATAAACCGTGTGTTCTTTACCTCCTAGATTTGATGCTTGAGGGATGGATCGAGGCTCTTTTAAAAGAGCCTCGATTCTTTTTTGAGTTTTAAAGAGAAATAAGCCATATGTTCTTTCCCTCCCGGATTTGATGCGTGAGGGATGGATTGAGGCTCTTTTAAAAGAGAAATACTCGTTCTAAGTTATTAAATAAGGTTCGACCAAGGTATAAGGTAAATTATTGACTTAGAAAATCTTCATGGAGTATAGTCTCTTGAATAATCATTGAAAGCCTAAGGGTTTATTGAGAAAGAGACTATTATGGTAGACATTGGGAAAACGGTGATCTATTGGTCCCTGACCTCAGATAAAAACCTAGCCCCACTCCAAAATAAAGGACTACTTAAACATAAAGAACAAATCCATGTTAAGGGAATTTTGAGACTATTGGTTGATTATGCAAGCTTGACCTTTGTAAAAGAGGAATTGGAAATGTGTTTGTAACACTAAGATAAGCCGACTACATAGATGATACCTAGTTATGTTTTAAGGATGGTGTTTTTTACAAGGATGATGTCCTTGTTACAATATGTGTTGAGTTGTTTATAATCTAATGGTTGATGTAGCTACACAAAAAGGTCGAGAAGAAATTGAGATGTGAGAACCATCCAAAAAGGGACTGACTCTCACTAATTTTACTAGTATAATTATTTGTCTCATGATTCATGTCAATTGTTAATATAATCCTTGAAATATGTTATAAAGGATTTTTTCCCAATGTTTGGTGAAAGAATGGTTGATGCAATAATCCGAGAAGCAATGTGAACTGCGTAGGTCCATGTCTTATGTGGACTGTGTAGGTCCATGTCTGATGTGTTACCTCAGCATGTGAAATAATGAGTTGGAAGAACGACCAAGGTGTTAAGGTTGGCTCTATAGAACCTCTATGTGTTATTATTATTACTGATAAGAATAAATCTTATAAGGATTGTCAGAGTGTTGTGGAATGCTTCATGAGATATAAGCCCAAAGAAAAGCAAAAAGAAGAGATGTTGGAAACTTGGACTGTGTAGGTCCATGTCTGATGTGTTACCTCAGCATGTGAAATAATGAGTTGGAAGAACGACCAAGGTGTTAAGGTTGGCTCTATAGAACCTCTATGTGTTATTATTATTACTGATAAGAATAAATCTTATAAGGATTGTCAGAGTGTTGTGGAATGCTTCATGAGATATAAGCCCAAAGAAAAGGAAAAAGAAGAGATGTTGGAAACTTGGACACGGCAGGTAATTCTCGAGTGGATTGGATGATGGATATGAAACTTGAATGGGTTATTCCTGAGTGAAATGGATGATAGATATGGAACTCAGATGGGTAATTCTTGTTGGAAATTTGCTCATTGCTCCACCCTCGTGATGTTTCTTTGGGTGATGGTGGATGTGATCTATTTTGTAAGGCCCCCCTTTATGAGGGGCAGCGGTTGTGGTGAACACACCACCACTGACAGTCCCTAATTTAGACACTGGTGGATGCCCAATTGTGGCCAAATGGTTAGGAGATGGCTTATGTAGACTTGGCACTCTACTAAGTCTACTTGTAGGATGCATGCTTGTGACTAAGTGACTGCATTATATGGGTGTTGGATAGCAAACCAAGGATGCACTTTTCTCGAGTTGTGGGGAGTTCAGACTTCATACTGTCAGAATATGCAGCGGAGATGAAGACAAAATCTGAGAACACAAGAGCAAGTGCACTGCAGAAAAATACAACAATAGAGAAGGAGAGAGAGAGAGAGGCATGTAACTCTACTCTATATACATAAAAGAATCTCGAAAATATGATACAAGGGAATGGGGGCCATGGGGCCATTTTATATGGCCCCAAATACCCAGTCGGCTAGTGATAAAGGCAGTCGACAGCCTCATGACTAGGTCTCCTACTGCAGTCGCTAGCCAAAAAGGTCCACGACCTGCACAGAACCAGTCGGCTAGCTCCAATCAATGGACACATCCACACATGTGATAGTCAGCCTGCTCCCTCCTGGATCATCTTGCCAGCATACGGCAGCCACCCACACCATGAAAAATAGGGAAAAATGGGAAAAAAATATGGAGAGTGGGGAAAAATGAGAAAACACCTAATACAAGCGGGCACACCCACAAAATAGAGGCCCTGGTGTATATGTATAGACAGGAGATGACTTCTAACACCCCCTCTCAGCTCCTGGCTGTGAAACCAACCCCAGGGAGCTGGAGTGCCACCGGAGGAGCAATGCCTGCGATAGCGACTTCGTGAAGAGGTCCACCGCACTGTCCTCCGTAGAACAGAACTCTAGCAAGATGTCAGCAAAACGATCTTTTCACGAACAAAGTGCCTCTGGATGACCAAGGATTCCACCAGTGGAAACCCAATCCTGCCAAGTAACCTCTGCAACCTCACCACCTTGCAAAAGCAGCACCACAAGCAGCCCGGTCTGTCGACAAGGTAAGAGATAGCTGCCTCTTACTACTCCATAAAACTGCTCCTGAGTCGAGGGTAAAACTATCACCTGAAGTAGATCTCCTCGTGTTTGGATCTCCTCCCTAATCAGAGTCACTCCAACCTTGGAGTCGGACTCCATCCATCAATCCCCCTCCTGTGTAAAAGAGTCCAAGATCCTTCACACGCAGCAGAAACCACAAGATACACAATCCTGCCTCCCAAAGAGTCATCTGCAAACATGAGCTCAACAACCTCATCAAGAAGCTCCCGTCCAATCTGGTATACATCAACCAAATAATTGAACCATTCTGGTTCTGAGTCAGAGAGGCACCATACTTCTCACAAGGATCAACAACTGTTACGGTGAGATGTCAAGTCCTGGAAACCTGGGACCACTCAAGGCCTTCGAAAACCTGTAACCAACCCCCTCTGAATCTGAAACTACAAAGCCTGGAGAATGTGCAACATCCACCTCCTTCTGCAAGTAATCAACTGTCACACCTGCCTAGCATTCCAAGAGGTCCCCGTGGTGGAAAGAACTTCCTCATCTACAGGAGTTTCTTTGTCTCGAATACTACGAGACATCAGAGCATAAGTTACCTGTAAAGTTTCCTCTGACTAACAAACACAAGAACTACCAACATCTGTACTGGAAAGTTCCTACCAACTACTACCATATAAATTGGCAAGCTATCCTCCATCTGGTCCTGGAAAGCCTGCACCTGCAGCGTATCCACACTTTAGTGGCCATTACTAGACTACTGCCACTCATTACAAAACTGACGACCTAGGAGAGAGAGTGCTGAAAGTTTGTAAACTCCATTCTCCACTCCGCCTTCCTAAACTACCTGGCCTATTGCCTTGTCCCAGAGAGCAACAAAATGCTCATCAAACTCCACCCGTACGCCAGTCTTGCAAACCTGATGCACTGACAAACAACAAATGAAAACCAAGTGATGGAACATACAACACCTGGGAGGAATGCTTCCCCCCTCTACCATATCAGGAACTATCTCCAACCTGCCCTCGCTGTGAACTGGGATAGTGGATGTATCCCCAGTAAGAATGTGACCAGAATACCTACAGAGATCCTATAAATCTGAACGGGAAGGAGTCATGTACCTGGAAGCACCGCTTTCTAGAATCCACTCTCGAGTATCCGTTAGTAGCGGAGAGTCCTCCAACCTCCTCCCTGTGTCTAAAGAAAATGAAACAGTGGTGTCCATCCCGGTGCACAAAAGCTGGAGTATTTACAGTTGCTGCTGAGGATTCTGCACCTTCTCGGTCTTCCACTTGGGAGACTGCCTCCAAAAGTGGCCTTTCTCACCACAATAATTACAGGTCCTCTCTGCCTTTAGTTTCTTGTGGGGTCTGAGTCGGACATCTTCTTAGAAGACTTCTCTGATGAAGCCTTCCCTTTGCCCTTGTTGTTACGGCCTTTCGACCATTGGCCAGTTAAGGCCTCCGAACCTCCGCCTTGTGGAGGGTTCGAGAATCTTTCCTCCTGGTCCAAGACCATGGGCACAAGCTCCTCCCACGTGATGGTGCTGAGCCTACCACTGGTAATCAAAGACGAGTAGAATGCTGATGAGTATGGAGAGGGCAAATGCGACAGCAATGTTATGGCCATATCCTCCGATGATATCTCCTTCCCAGCCTGAAGAACTAACTGCTGAAGAGCTTGCAGGCAGCTTGTTAATGTGCTGACTTTGCAGGGTTCATAACCCGCATCTGTACTTTCAAGGAAATCCTCTTCATGAACGATACCCTGTTATAAAGAGAAGCCAAATGCTGCCATATACCTCTGGCAGCGTCATATGCTTTATATGATTGATTACTTGCGGTGTGCAGTTGAGGAAGATAAATGAATGGACCCCTGGCATTGACACGATCCCACAATTGTGCTTGTGCCTCTCGGTCCTTATACAAATCGACGGTAACTCCCCTTCCTCTACCTTCGGCCGTGGAACCCCAACAACAATGAAATCAGCAAGGTTATAAGACTCCATAACAACAGATTCCATCATTACCTTCTAGATGCCATAGTTATTCCTGTTGTCCAACTAACGATCCACTGGGAACGTGGGGAGTGTCGAGATCTTCACATGTCTCTCAGCCATCTCAAGCAGATCTGCAATTGCGGGGATGCAACTGAAAAGGGTGGGTGGGTGGGAACAAAGAAGAACTTAAACCTGCACAAGTGGCTGTCCAGCAAATCAGCCCACCTTCCTCTTGCTTCTTCTCTTCCCGAACAGTCCAAAATAGTCCACCAATCAGCAACACAACAGTCCCCCTCTTGCTCACACAATTTCCAAGATCTATCAAGAGCCTAGGGCTCTTATACCATGTCAGAATATGCAGCGGAGATGAATACAAAATTTGAGAACACAACAGCAAGTGCACTATAGAAAAATATGGCAATACAGAAGTAAAGAGAGAGGCATGTAACTCTGCTCTATATACACAAAAGAATCTCAAAAATATGATACAAGGGAATGGGGGCCATGGGGCCATTTTATATGGCCCCAAATACCCAGTCAGCCAGTGATAAAGGCAGCCCGACAGCCTCACGACTGGGTCTCCTGCAATCGGCTAGCCAAAAAGGTCCATGACCTACACTAGAACCAGTCGGCCAGCTCAATCAATGAACACATCCACACGTTGTCGTGACGTGGATGGTGTCGCTGGGAAAGTACGAGACTTCTAGCTGTGAGAGTAGGTACCAATCTCCACAAGGAAACTCACGCACATAATTCTCCAAGGAGCATAGGACATATCCATTTTTAATGACATAAACATGTGTCAATTCACCTCAATATATCCTTGAATTCAGTCTGATGATTGCACATAAATTGTGTACCAAGTGCATGTCCCTTTCCAAGCATAGATTCACTGGCTCCTATTTCCAAATCCCTCAAACAAATCACATGTAGGCATAACATAATCTTCAAATATTTCCCACATACATGTAACCATTTACATTCCATACATCAAGTAACATCAATCCCATCATTCCAAGATGTTTCTTTATCACCTGAAAACATGCCTTTAAATTCCAACAACTCACAAACAAAAGACGATATATGGCATAACTATAACATGCTCACATGATTTTAAGAAATTCCATGACTTGCATTCCAAATCCACTTGGGTAGAAACAAAATCAAATTTTCCAGAATCCTTACTGCATTTTTGATTCCACGTATTTTGATGCATTAATATCACAACTCTTCATATCAAGTTCTTCTTGATTTACAAAACCTTTAAAGGTTTATAGACTTTACGATTTTTCAAATCGTAGGTAGGTAGGATAGTGAAATAAAATAAAAATTAAACCATCACTTATCTGAAAGTAGCAAGGCGAATTTCACTTGATTTTTGTTAACTCCCATATGACGCTTTGCTGCAGGCCGCGAAGGGCAGAAAACATATGTATATTGAAAATCCCATCACTGGATAACACTCAATTTGCTTTTCAATTCTAACTCCTACATGCCATGAACAGTAACGGCCTCCTTGATTTTATTCACTCTGGTTAGTTGGCGCACTGGTTCCCCTTTCTGCACACCCCCCGAACTCTGATAAAATGCGCTTCCCCTCGCTCTCTGGTTTTTCCTCATTTTCCCGCAAGGAAATCAGCGCCCCACCACCTTTTGTAGCCAGATTTTCGTATTTCCCCGTTTAAAAAACAAGAGCGCCCCCTTTTTTTTAATTATTTTCGGGTATGTCTTTTTTCGTTGCTGCCACGCAAGCTCCCCTCTTTACTACATTCTATACACATGATATATCTACTCATATGTATATGCTTGGACCAAGGCAGCATCAAATATCATATTCATATCATGAGCCTACTAAAGCACGCATCATGCTTGCACTCCCATAAGAGGTAATCATTGAATTGGCTCATCGATACCATTGAGAAGCTACTACACATCATGCACATGGGTAGCCATTCACATCATTATCATATCCCTTTGACAAGCCACTCATACCATCATTTACATAGCCACGCAGATCATATATATAACTGAGTGTTTCCAACTTACCCATGAGGTCTGAGTGTGAACAGAATTACCACCACCATACTCACAAGAGTCATTTTGAAATAGCTCTCACTAGCATAGCTACCACTAGGTTCACCATCCATGGGCATAAAGATATTATTGAAGGGATCATTCTGCCTATGAGGATACACAAGAACTTTGATTGTGTGCTTTGAATGTGTGCAGTATCTTAATAAAGTTCTTCTTGTTTTGCTCATTCCACGATACCTCCAAAGGGTATTCTTTAAAACCATTCCTCATATCATACATGCTCTCACATCTCCATACATCTCGAGAAGGGTGTTCCCTACTGCAAGGCTTACCATAAGCATAAGGCTCCATATTTCACACCACACTCATATACAAAAGCTCCGAGACCTGACTCAGCCTCAGCTCGTCTTATTGAACCTCATTTACAATATGAACATATGTACATGGCATCATATAATGACTCGTCATAGCACTTAATCCCATGCATCTAGATTTGCATTTGATAGTCTCATATGCATGGTTTCACACCATAGACGTGCCATGGCACGACATCCACCCCCTCTAAACCTGCACATCCTCTGGTATGTGCCAAATCATCATCAAGATCCACATATAGCTGGATGTCGTCTTCATCTTCTACATTGTTAGGAAAATCATCCTCTTCCTCTTCGGCCATGTCCATGTTTTCACTATCAAGCCTCTCATCCTGAGTTCCCTGTGAATCAAAAGGATTTCTGTCAAGCCTTCTTTTAAACATCTTGATCCTTTTGCCTGCTACAAGATTCTTTATCTCTGTTCCATCAAGCTCACACAGGGTATACGTGGCATTTCCATGCACATGCTTGACAATGTAAGGGCCAAACCATCTTTTTGCAAATTTTCTTTGAACAGTGAATTGGTTGTCAAGGCTACTATCATACATTAGGACCCAATCACCTTCTTCAATAGGTTTTGGCCGGAGTCTGTGTCTTCTATTAAATCTTTCTTTATTTTTCAACCTTGCATCTTTCAAGCGAGCTTTAGCAAGCTCTACATCTTCAGGTCTCCTCTCCAACTGCCTTATTCGCAATGCAAGGAGGTCTTCCCTGCTCAATCCTTCCACCCAGGGCAATACATTCCAAGTTGGAACTACTTCTTCAACGGGCATTACTGGCTTCTGACCATACATTAATTCTGCAGGCATGTATCCTGTCACTGAGCTATGCGTTGTACGGTCAGCCCACAAAGCATATGGTAGCAGCCTTGGCCACTCTCGCATTCTTTCTCTGCATGCCTTAGCCAAAGCTTTAATGATTGGAGGATGCCCTCGCTCACTTTTACCATTGCCCTCAGGATTGTAAGCACATGTTAGGGACAGTTTGATGCCAATTCTAGAAAAGAATTCCCTTGCTTCTTCAACATCTAACTCGCCCCTATCAGCTGTTATTTTCCCAACACAACCATACCGACAAATCACATCTTCCAAGAGAAATTTGCATATTGTTTCCGTACTCTTTGTTCTAAGAGCACGCCCCTCTACCTGATTTGTCAAATCTTCTCTTGCAAGTGCTATGTACCGCATCTGCCAAATTCCCAAAGGCATTGTAACTAGATCCACTACCCATTTGTAGTGCATGGCAGGTGGGTAGGTTGGTTGCAGGCCATCACGATGTCGCACATTTGAGTACATTTGACATACCATGCATGTTTCCACATATTGGGAAATATCCTTGTACATTCCTTTCCACCAATATTTTTCCTTTATTTTAGTAAAGGTGGCCCACACACTTCGATGTCCAGCCCAGAGACTCTCATGGAATTCTTTCACAAGCTTCCCTTGAGTCTCTTTATCACATATGACTCTCTGTGGCATAGCATTCCTCTGCTTAGGATGCTTCCAGAGGTACCCATCCTTTAGAAAATAACCATATGCCTTTCTGCGGATCCTCTTAAATTCTGAGTCAGACCAATTTTCCTGTCTTGTCAGAGTACTCAAGTATTAACCAATAAGCAACCAATCTCCTTCATACATTTCCTCAGTAAAAGACTCAAGTGCATTTGATAGGCAAATATGGTCCCCCTTTGCATATGCAGTAGTGTAGAACTTTGTACCCACATCATCAATGTCACTAATCATCTCTTTTTCATCTTCATACCTGGCTCTTGATAGCATATCTGCAACAACTGGATTATCTTTTCCTGCAATATGCTCAAACTCAGGATTTAGTGACTTGATATAGGCAATCCACCTAAGCATAACAATATCTGGAGTGGTACAGCTTGCTATCATCCCAAGAAGTGGCAAGCAATCAGTTTCCACAAGTACAGATGCCCCAATAAGATATTCTTTTTCACATTTTAGAGCAGTGACTATTCCCCATAACTCTCTCTTGATCTGTGGATACTTTCATTGTCGAAAGCTTAATACCTTTGCTCCAAATCTGATTACATACCTGTGATCATCCTCATCATCTTGCCCTACTGCCCATCCTATCCCAGTAGGACTAGTGTCAACTGTAACAATCACAGGCCTACCACACTCATAATCTGCCTTCCTTAGAGTAGGTGATGATTGAAGCAGATATTTCAGCTTCCGCATAGCTTTAGTATGTACTACATTCCACAAAAATTTTTGATTTTTCCTCAAGAGTTGATAAAGAGGATCTGCTACATGCGCATAATGTGGGATCCAAATAACATAAAAGACACATGCGCCAAGAAATCTCCTCAACTCTGTAACATTAATGCATATCTCTTTCATTCTTTGTATTGCATCTATCTTGGCTGGACAAGGTCGGCGTCCATTAGTACTACAAAGATGTCCCACTATTAGCACTTCATCAACCCCAAACACTGATTTCAATCCAGACAAAGTAAGATTCACTTCTTCAAGCCTGGATAGAATCATATCACAATCCTTTATATGATTTGCCACAAACTTGCCGCACCCCTTTGAATCCAAATCCCCATCTTTATCTTTCTCATCACAGCCTTTTATTGGCACATCATCCAGAAATGGCATAGTTATTTGTGGTATGAAGTCTCGTAAGACTTTATTCATTCCATTCATCATATGTGCCACTGAGTTGGTGGCTCCTTGTGGTAAGGTACACATCCTTACTAATCCCAAAGGAGTTCTCATTGTGGTCAAGTCCCTGCTTTGTATATCCAGCTGGAACTGATCATATCCCGAATACAGATCACCCATAGAGTATATAGCTTTCCCTGCAAATGCTTCTGCAAACTCATCCACAATCGGACCTGCTCCCACATTCCTGATTGTGACTTTGTTTACAGGTTGCATGTCTTGAATAAAGCGCAATGTCCCATTTTTCTTTGGCACAGTAAACCATCTGTTGGAATATGGAGCGCATGATGGCTCCAAAATTCCCATCCTGATCTTTTCTTTTAGTAATTCCATCAGCTTTGGCAAGAGAGCCTTTGGTACTGGAATTGGTCGTAGGTTCCAGGGCACATGTGGAACAGTAAAGATCACCAGTGGTGCTGTTACACATGGATCAATACAGCCTATCTCATGCGGCTGAAAAGCAAAGGCTTTCCCATGTTTCACAAGCATTTCCTCAAAGCATTTCTTTTCAACTGGCAACAGAAAATCCTTCTCACCAATCTTCAGCTCTTTTAGAGTTTCCTGTGTAAACTTATGCCCAATTTTCTTCGGATCTCTAAGATTTGGTTGCATAGAAGCTTCATCTATCTTCTCCTTGCTTCCTGGTGGCAAAGGCAAGGCAACTGGTTTCACCTTCTTTGCAACTGTTTTGTACTTTGTATCAACATGAGCATCCATCTCACAATTCATGTTTTTACATTCCACCCCCTCAAATTTTCGGATTATATCATACATCTCCACAGATGACACCTCTATCATCTCATTTCCACCCTGTAAGCATGCTCTTCCCATATCAAAAAGCACATCCACAGTATCTACAAATGACACCTCATCAAGCACCCCTGAAATAAACTCATTCTTCTCCAAAAGACCATACTACTCAAGACTTTTTTGTTCATTTTGTACATGTCTACGCATGCCACGCTTCAAATCCTTGCTTTTTACAAAGACCAGTGACCCATAGCTAGAGAATCCCCGAAAATTTGCTGAAAAGTTATTTACATTGATTGAGTCCTGCGAGAACTCATTTTCCCTTGTACCATTGGAATCCCGCTTTACAATGGCACCTGGCCAAAATCCCTCATCTCCCTGTAATTCATGAATTCTCTATTTATCTTTGGGAGTGGCTGTGCTCAAAGAGACTCACGATTCCTTTCATGGTTAATGCAAACTGTCAAGAACTGAACAGCTTTCTTGCCATCTTTACTCCTTATTCTCGCATATGCCGAGCCATCATCCAAAACCTTTGTTTCCATCCTTACAGCTGTAATGTAGGGTTGCCCAAGGATGAGGGGATACGATGACATCTCCTGAACAAAGAAGTTCTGATCATCTTTCACATCCCCTATAGTTACCCTTACATTTGGACATGTTGCATAGAGCTCTCCAGATGAGTTATTAGCTGCTTTAATCATCCACCCATGATCTACATCCATTGGCCACTTACATTTGTTGTAGAGATTTTTAGCCATAAGATTTATTTCAGACCCATGATCAATTAGAGCAACATATGGCTCTTCCAAATCACCTATCTTGACAAGGGTTTCAGTGGTTGCTCTTGCCCAATGGCTCCTGGAGTAATGACTCTTTGTAAGAACTTCTTTTTCATCGTCCTCTTCCACAAAGCGCACTTGTCGTGCCCCATCAGCAGAGTGATTACATTCCACCACATTTTCTCTCTCTTCCTTTTGCTGTACCTGTACTCCATGAGTCTTGGAAGTGCTTGCCTCCCCTTGTGATGGAATAGATTCAATTATGGACTGCCTTTTCCTTCGTATAATATCAATTATCTCATCATGAAATTCTTTCTTTGCAATCCCCAAGACTTCCCCTAGTGTAAATTCCACCCTGCTGTTTAGAATCCTCTCTTCAAGCACCTTTTTGAGATCTGTTGCAGCTTCAATATCAGATTGAAGCTTGTAGAGTGGACTTTTCCCTTTACCCTTCTCCTTCTCATGCTTCATTTTTGCTGGCACTTCTTCCATTGATACTTCCTGTGGAGGTCTGCTATGCGGTGGAGGCATATGTGATGGCCCAGGATCCTTCTTTTCACTTCCACGTGTAACTCTTTTTGATGGCCCTCCTTCCTCATTTTCCCTTTTACGTTTCTCCTCTACCTGTGCCTCATTATTTTGGCATTTAGCAATGTAGGCATGAACAGATAAAGAATCCACAGGCTCCTCCCAGCCAGTCTCAAGACGTATACAGTCACTTGCCTCATGCAAAGCTTGCTTAGACACCTTCTTTGACGCAATTAATTCCATTGTTGATGGCCAAAAATCTTCATTCTCATAATCTTCATCATTCTCCAATCCCTGCTTTGATCGACCAGCCTTTAATCCATAGGTTGCTGCCTCAACCATAGAGATGGCATGACTAGCAGTCATATCCTCAACCAGCTTTTTCATCCCTCCTTTCCCAAAGTTTGTCCTTAGTGGAAGACCAGTCTCTGTAAGGTGGATTTTCCCATCTTTGAAAAACACAAGTTGATTTTTAAGGGCTTCTTTATAGCTAGCACAATATTTCTTTGCATGCTCTGGGTCATCACACCATATGCATCTGTATGTAAACCCTTCTTTGCTTTGAGGCCTTTGCATAGAAGCCTGCCCTAATGGTAGCCCCTTTTCTTCAATCCTGGACATCTTCAATTTTAGGTCCCGCATGCCCTTAATAAGTTCTTCCATCGGCCCTTCTACCTTTGGGATTGCAGCAGCTGGTTTTGGTAGATTCTCAGGGATAACAGCAGTTATAGGAGTTGCCGAGCTCATCACCATTTTATCCCTCCTTCGCTGCCGCTTTGCTAGCATGGTGACCGCATCCTCAACATCATTCCAATCACTCTTTAGTCCCTGCTCTGTATCCTTATCCTCAAGGAGGATTTCCAGTTTCTCTTGGAGATCTTTCCCAGCTGCTTGTAAGAAGAGCTCTGTTTTTTCTCTGTCCAAAGTTGTGCGCTCTATCCTTGACAGCTGGGCATAGCGCTTCTCAAACTCTCTTAGCAATTCTGTGGCAGAAATTCCCATTTTGGGTTTTGTGACCCATTCCAAGAAAGTTCGTTTGGTCACTCGCTCGGAATCCTCCATGAAATATTCGTCCTTTAAAGCAAGCTTAACTCCTCCCAATTTCTGCCACCATGTGCTGTCTGCAATCCTCTTATGCGCTCTCTTATTTCAGGAACACATACTAGCTCAAAGCTTCGAACCATATCCTCCTCAGTCACCCTGTTTAGCTCCATTTCTTTTATGTAATTGCGCATGTACTTTGTGATATCCTTTCCATCAAATTGATCCACCTTTTTCACAATTGATTGCAGTGCTTTGGTCGTGGAAATTTGCCCCCTCTCAGCAGCTTGCTGCTGTTGCATGTACATGGTAAACATCTGAAACATCTGCATAACTCCGGGGTCAAAATGAACCCCTTGACCCTCAGAATTCTCAGCCATAGCTTCCCTGTATATTTCACCACACTCTCACCCCAGCAGTTTCACGTCGGGTTCACCAAAGAGCTGTCGTGACGTGGATGGTGTCGCTGGGAAAGTACGAGACTTCTAGCTGTGAGAGTAGGTACCAATCTCCACAAGGAAACTCACACACATAATTCTCCAAGGAGCATAGGACATATCCATTTTTAATGACATAAACATGTGTCAATTCACCTCAATACATCCTTGATTTCAGCCTGATGATTGCACATAAATTGTGTACCAAGTGCATGTCCCTTTCCAAGCATAGATTCAGTGGCTCCTCTTTCCAAATCCCTCAAACAAATCACATGTAGGCATAACATAATCTTCAAATATTTCCCACATACATGTAACCATTTACATTCCATACATCAAGTAACATCAATCCCATCATTCCAAGATGTTTCTTTATCACCTGAAAACCTGCCTTTAAATTCCAACAACTCACAAACAAAAGACGATATATGGCATAACTATAACATGCTCACATGATTTTAAGAAATTCCATGACTTGCATTCCAAATCCACTTGGGTAGAAACAAAATCAAATTTTCTAGAATCCTTACTGCATTTTTGATGCTTTGATTCCACGTATTTTGATGCATTAATATCACAACTCTTCATATCAAGTTCTTCTTGATTTACAAAACCTTTAAAGGTTTATAGACTTTACGATTTTTCAAATCGTAGGTAGGTAGGATAGTGAAATAAAATAAAAATTAAACCATCACTTATCTGAAAGTAGCAAGGCGAATTTCACTTGATTTTTGTTAACTCCCATATGACGCTTCGCTGCAGGCCGCGAAGGGCAGAAAACATATGTATATTGAAAATCCCATCACTGGATAACACTCAATTTGCTTTTCAATTCTAACTCCTACATGCCATGAACAGTAACGGCCTCCTTGATTTTATTCACTCTGGTTAGTTGGCGCACTGGTTCCCCTTTCTGCACACCCCCCGAACTCTGATAAAATGCGCTTCCCCTCGCTCTCTGGTTTTTCCTCATTTTCCCGCAAGGAAATCGGCGCCCCACCACCTTTTGCAGCCAGATTTTTGTATTTCCCCGTTTGAAAAACAAGAGCGCCCCCTTTTTTTTCATTATTTTCGGGTATGTCTTTTTTCGTTGCTGCCACGCAAGCTCCCCTCTTTACTACATTCTATACACATGATATATCTACTAATATGTATATGCTTGGACCAAGGCAGCATCAAATATCATATTCATATCATGAGCCTACTAAAGCACGCATCATGCTTGCACTCCCATAAGAGGTAATCATTGAATTGGCTCATCGATACCATTGAGAAGCTACTACACATCATGCACATGGATAGCCATTCACATCATTATCATATCCCTTTGACAAGCCACTCATACCATCATTTACATAGCCACGCAGATCATATATATAACTGAGTGTTTCCAACTTACCCATGAGGTCTGAGTGTGAACAGAATTACCACCACCATACTCACAAGAGTCATTTTGAAATAGCTCTCACTAGCATAGCTGCCACTAGGTTCACCATCCATGGGCATAAAGATATTATTGAAGGGATCATTCTGCCTATGAGGATACACAAGAACTTTGATTGTGTGCTTTGAATGTGTGCAGTATCTTAATAAAGTTCTTCTTGTTTTGCTCATTCCACGATACCTCCAAAGGGTATTCTTTAAAACCATTCCTCATATCATACATGCTCTCACATCTCCATACATCTCGAGAAGGGTGTTCCCTACTGCAAGGCTTACCATAAGCATAAGGCTCCATATTTCACACCACACTCATATACAAAAGCTCCGAGACCTGACTCAGCCTCAGCTCGTCTTATTGAACCTCATTTACAATATGAACATATGTACATGGCATCATATAATGACTCGTCATAGCACTTAATCCCATGCATCTAGATTTGCATTTGATAGTCTCATATGCATGGTTTCACACCATAGACGTGCCATGGCACGACAACGTGTGATAGTCAGCCTGCTCCTGGATCATCTTGCCCGCATAGGGCAGCCACCCACACCATGAAAAATAGGGAAAAATGGGGGGAAAAATGGAGAGTGCGAAAAAATGAGAAAACGCCTAATACGGGCGGGCACACCCACAACAGAGGCCCTAGTGTATATGTATAGATAGGAGATGACTTCTAACCAATACTTCATAGTACATAGTACATATATCCCATCCATAGATACATATGGTCATGGGGGTAGGGTTTAACAACTGACTAACCATATGGGTCCTATATATGAGGGGATTTGTGGAACTCCATAATCATCATGTTCATTGTGTTCAAGCACTCTTGTAAGAAAGACATCCTCTGTCCCCAGAGTGTCTAGATCGCCATCACAACTCCTTATTTGGAGCACGTGGGTGGGTGGACACCACGAGTTTGTAATCAAATTTTTACTGTCCAATTTGTAAGCAAGACATCCTCTCTATCCACAGTCTATCTAGATTGCCATCAAATCTCCTTATCTAGAGTACACGGGTGAGTGAATGTGCCATCAGTTTGTAAACAATATTACAAGAAGTAATATTTTTTACTCTCCACTTCTTTCTACTCTCCTCATCCGTGTGCTCCTTATCTGGAGGTGGATGGACTGCCATCAGTTTGTAATCAAGTTTTTATAAGCAATAATATTGTTTACTCTCCACTTCTTTCTACAATTCAATGCTTTGTATTGTGTTGATCCAACTCCACTGTTGTGTATTCTTAATGCATAGGCTCTAGGCAAAGCTTATTTTTAGTAGTTTGTTATTTGAAGGCAGATTTGGAGAGATGGCTCAACTTGCAAATAATGCAACTACTCATGCCCTCCCTCCACCTTTTAGTGATGGGAAATTGGATGTGACAAAAATTACACTCTTTGGAAGTTCAAGATTAGGTCCATTATTGATTTATATGAGTTGTAGGAAATTGCAACAACAATAGGGGTCGACAAAGCCGGGTCCTACACCGGTCCCGAATAGTATAAACCATATCATCAAATCTTGGTATTGCCTTTAGCGTGGAGGCAAAGGAATGCATATACACTATATACAATCTCATCACTAGCATCACTGATTTGGTGATGACCCTGATTCAACATGCTACCATAGCATCTAAAGCATGGCAAGTTCTAAAGAACCAATATGAGACAAGGAATCAGATAAGGATTCAAAACCTTGAGAATCAGATTATAGTAGAAAGGCATTCTAATGGAGAAACAACAGAGAAGTTCATATCAGGGATAAAGAATCTATAAGATCAGATAGCGGTGATGGGAATCTCTGTGTATGCAAGTGAATCAGAGTGTTACTCCCAAATTATAATAGTTTGGTGACCTCACTAAACACACAGGTATGCAACAGAGTTTGGTGTAATGCTGCAGAGGAGGAGATGCATTTCAAAGCCATAGATGGTAGCAATGTGGCATTCTCCACAAATGCAAAGAAAGGTAAGGGGAAGGGCTCTGGTACCCCAATGCTTTTGAAAAGAACAAGAAATCTCAGGCAAAGTGTTTCTCTACTGCTGACAAGCCTAGTCATGTGGTTAAAGCATGTAGACTAAAGGAAGCAGATGAGAAGAATGGCACTTTCAAGCCTTGGAAGAAGGAGTCTAGGAACAGTGCTGAAGTAAAATTCAAGCTATATGTGGCAATAAAAGAAATCTATGCAAAAGAAAAACATTCCTCAGCAAGCATCCTAGCATATGACCAATCAAAAAGGTTGGTATACCTCCCTTAAGCTTGTGTGGGGAGTGTTATGAGAAAGAGAAAAGAAGAGAAAGATGACGATTCCTTGTTGATCTGACCATTATAAATTTAAAACTGGACATGGCTATCCTTGAGAGGCCTACTCAGTCATGATTTGAGAGGTCTAAAGTAACTAACCTAAGGAGACCTAAAGGAACTAGTCTTGAGTTCATATGGCATGTGGCATGTGGCATGTGCATATGATGATTTTGATGATAACGACTATGGTGATGATGATGATGATGATATGTTTATGTTTTTTACGATGACCTTAATAAGGATAAATATATTTATGTTTTTTATGATGACCTTAATAAGGATAAATATACATTTTTTTTTGAGAAGTGTGGTTATCCCAATGTTATGATGTGTGCATGAGTTCTTAATACCCGTGTGCATAAGTTCTTAATACCCGTGTGCATAAGTTCTTAATACCCAAGTGCATAAGTTCTTAATACCCAAGTGTTAACACTAGGGGCTAGGGGTATGGTCCCCCCTTATACTCGGGCACAACCTAACAACCTTGATTGAAATACATGATCCTTAACTGAGTGGTAAGGCAGACGGACGAGACCTGAGATGGGTCTAGGATTAGCCAATGAATTTGAGGAAGCTAGGGAAAAGAAATAAGGAAAATTCATCAGCTTAGGAGTTTCTTAGGTCTCAATGTTGGCATGTATTATGCATCTTGTTTTACTAGAATTACCATTCCATGATGTAGACATAAGGGCCACTCCTATTTTATGACTCATTACCCATTCTATATATATATTTAGCACTATAACCATGATAATGTATCTATATATATTTAGCCACTCCTATTTTATGACTCATTACCCATTCTATATACATTTAGCACTATAACCATTCCAATGGATTTATAAATCATACACATGGTATTTACAATGAACTCTCCACTTGTTCTCACGCCCAATACATAAGATTACATAGAAACCCTTGGAATCCTTCATATGAAACCAAATATGTGGAACCGTTGAATCATCATAAAGCCAATGATTCACCACATCACTACCAAGCTACAAGATTCTCATACAAGCTTCCCAAGTTTCCATCAAAACCTCATGTGAGAAAGTATTCACAGAAGCATAGCATCTTGTGTAACCCCCTTCCCAATGAGCCTTATTGGCATACAAAATGCCGAGTCCCACAACATGGATAATCACCACACATATATATTATACATTGTGATAAAGAAGCCTCAACAAAATGAAATTTTTGGTATTACAGTACCAAGCCAATATGTTTGATTTAAATCTAAGATGGAACCCCTACAAAATTCTCCCCTCCCCAGTCGCAAATGACAAAGAACTACCCAACTAAAGGGAAAAAACAAGAAGATGACTAAGGCTTCCAACTGGTTGGTAGGAAAACCCAAAAATAGTAATAAAATCTCAAACACAAGAAAAACTTCTAGAAATAGAAACTCTAATAGATACATCCCTCTAATGGTGGGCCTGTCAGACCCCACACAGCTTGATGTGACTCCATAAGGATGGGGAGTGAAGGAGAAGAAGAAGAAGTGCCTAGCACCCATCAATAGGATAACATGCTAGAAAGAGATGTAAGGGAAATGTACTTCCAAGATGCCTTTATAGTTAACTTCGAGGGAGGAACATCCCAAAGCAGAAGAGGAATCTCCTTTAGGGGAGGGAAAAAAAAACTTCACTTTTTGCCCTAAGGAATGACATCACAAACACCTTGGACCTAACAAACCAGAGTCGACCACCTTCAAAAGGAGACAATCATAGGTTGGGGGAATGTCCTCACCTCTCCCCACTAAAAAGAGACCCCAAGATAGTCTCAACCCCTCCTCCCCCCCAAAAAAATAAAAATAAATAAATAAATAAAAATTAAATATATCTCCATCATTTCTTATATCACTAAATGTTCATCATTTAATGTTATAAGAAATAAATAAAAATTAAATCTACTTCCATCATTTCTTATAACACTAAATGTCTCACAAACAACAGTAACCATCCCTGCATAATCAAGGAATGGATGCATTAGTGTGTTCTTAGTCTAGACTTCATTTTCCTGTAAGAAGTCAAAGCTATTGTAGAAGAATATGGAGAAGATATCAAATAAACATGCCTAGTTTAGTACAAATCATGCCTAAGGGAGTGGGGGAATCATAGTGGGTGTTCTAGATAAGTGGGTTTACGTCATAAAACATATCCAAAAATACCCTAGCAAATGGAACATGGTTGAAAATGTTGGTCCTAGTATTGGTGTATGCTTCAGGTCCTGAATGTTCTAGACCGAGCTTATGTGCTTTCCTTGTGCAATTTGATGACCCTCTATGATACTGTTGGGTGATTTCAACATGGTGGAGTCACCAATGGATAGTATAAGAATAAAGATCCACTTTTTGTCAGAGGCCAAGAAAAGAAACAATGGCTCAAATGCAGGGCCTTTGCTTGCTTCTAGACATGGCAAAAGTTGGGAAAATAAGACCTCTCATAAGGGAAAAAAGGTATGCTAAGGTGCACAAGTTAGAGAGACTAGTTGAGGGGAACTAGAATCTTCAAGAAGACCTAGGAAGGAAAAAGGTGGAACTAAAAAGAGAAGAAGAGATAAGCTACCAACATCTAAAGCTCTTCTCTTGAGGGAGTGGTGGGTGGGTAAGGTTGATTAGCCCTCTAAAGAAATGTTCAAGCTGTTTTTAAAAAAAGGCAGAGAAGGATCACATCCCCCTCCTTCTCGAAAACACAAGAAAAAAGGCAACCTCCACCATAGTAGAAGTATCTTTAGCACCCCCTCAAATCACTCAAGGGTGAGAGATGTAGCATGCAAACTGATCTGAGAATGTAGGGCATGAATGGTTCTTGACAGGTTAGCACTAGCCCTAGAGAAAGAAATTACCCTAAAAGAACTGGTTTTAGAGAGACTATAGACACTCTAAAACAAAGGAAAAGCCTTGGGATTGATGGGATTCCTCATAATTCTTCCAATCCTTTAAGCCTCTCCTAGGTGGCCCCCTTTTGATGGTGTGGTAAGAATCATTAGATTTTGGAGCCCATCCATTCTTGATCAATGAGGGATTGATGAAACTTATTCATAAGAAGGGGGCCAAGGAGGTGATCACTAAGTGGAGACCCATAACCATGCTCACCACCGCCTACAAAATATTTGCAAATAATTCCATCAGGCAGGGTTGTCCCCTTTTGCCCCGCTCCTATTTACAATTGTTGTTGAGGATGGCTTGTATAGGATGCCATGAGAAAAGGGATCATGAAAGGCATCAACCTACCTAGGGATAAGGGTCAAATGTATCTCCCAGATAATACCAATAGCCTTGTCCATAATGATGAGGGTTCAACTAAAGAATTTTGGATATGCTTGTATCTTTTCTGATATTAGCATCTAGATCAAAGATTATTTAGTATTAAAACTTTGATTCAAGAGTCCCCCTCAATGGTTGTTGGATTAGGGATACAAGGCCATCCAAGAACGCCAAATATTTCGATTCCCAGGCATTCCCATGGGCTTTGAGTCACGTTGCACCAAAGATGGATTTGGGTCATGAAGGTCTAGGGAAAGTTTAACCAGTGGAAGGGGTACTAGCAAGGCCTAGTTCGCTAGACTGTTGGTTCTTAAGCACATCCTCTTCCCCTGTATTATATACTTCCTCTCCTACTGGAAGCCCTCAACAAGGGAAATAAAAGGTCTGAATACCATGTGCAGGAACTTCCTATATGGTCTAAAGATGTTGTTTTATACAAAAGCCCGAAAGTCACGTGGTGGCAAGTCTACAAAAATGAAGGAGGCCTAGGAGCTCCGAACATTAAAGACATGGCAAACATGATGGGAGCAAAACGGGTTATAAGAAGGTTACAAAATAAGGAGGAGGAATGGTACATTTTGCATAATTGGCAGTCTAATAGTTTCAAAGTGTCAAATTTTCCAAGATGGAAAGATGTCCACAATGGCCCTCTTCTATAGACCAATCACAATCAAGCCAATTGAAAGCCCCCTTGTGAAAGCGATGTGGAAAGCCTAGAATATATGTAAAAAGGATATCTCCTTCACTACCTACATAGATTTGGGGGAATTCTCCAGTAGGTGACTTATGGTGTAGAGAAAAGCAAAGATGGTTCCAATTAGTGGAACAAAAAATTAAATTGAAACTAGACAGGAGGGATGAGCAGTTGATTCAAAGGTACATCGAGCTTTAGGACCTAGACGTCCTCCTGATGCTGCAGAATCAGAAGCTCTTTCTGATTAAAGCCTTCTCATGGAATACCCATTGCAACTTGCTCCCCATCCCTCATATGCCCTACCAAGGCTCTACTCTACACTGCAAACTGAATGATAGATGGCACATATTGTGGGATTGCAGATAGTGGACCTACAAGTTCTCTAAAATTTGGTCTCCTATTATTCTACCAACAAAGAAGTTTTGTCTCCTATGGTTAATTATGCATAAAGCCATGTGGACCAATGTAAGAGCTTTAAAATTTGGCATTGAAGCGAGCTGTGTGTCCTTGATGCAATAAGGATGTGAAATTGTTAGCACACATGTTCATTACATGTCAGTATAATGGGGATGCGTTGAGGCTCTTCCAAGTGTGTCAAAGCCCTGTGCTGGATATAGGAAGTTCAGCTGGAAGGAGTTACTATTAGGAGTGCCAATTGGGTGTTCCACGATAATGTGAAACATCATTAGAGCTGAATACCTATGGACTATGTGGCTAGGTAGAAATGCATGGATTTTTAACAAATCAAAAGTTAACATGTTCCAATTTCTAAATAGAGACTTGCCTGTCAAGATAAAACTAACAATTAAAGCAAGCTTCAAGATGTGCAAAGCTCAATACACAATGCATGATGTAGATGAAATGATTAAAATGTCGAGAACCAAGGATGAGTTTCAGAATCAAATCACATTCAACAAGACTACCTTGAAAAGGATAGCGTGGTCTCTAATAAAGAATTCAAGCTGATGAGGTAGGATTCTGAACTAAGCAGAATACATTCAGAGACTTCTAGCTCTAAAAGAGTACCTAGAATAGTGGTTTGTTGATTGTGCTCAGATGATCATGCAAAAGTTATGCTCCTTCATTCACAAGCATTATGTAATGTTTTGAACTTTCCTTCTTCGATTCTATAATATAATATAATCACCTTTTTGCTAGGCTACATTTAACAGTTAAATGAAGGGCTGATGACGTAGTTAGTGGTGGAGTTAGCGAGTAGGTGGAGTAGGTTTAGTTAAAGTTCTAATTAAGTCTTTCACAATTCTTAGCTTCAAGCAAATGTCACATGCATTTATTACAATATGGGTCCCAAACGTTTTTTTACATTAATTTATTTGGTGAATGGAGATAACCTTATAAGCGAGGGGATCGTACCTTAGGAATGTTAAAATTTTCAAACCTTAGCACCACGTGGAGGATTCGGGTTTTTATGCGAAGGTTTATATGTAATTACTTTTGCCTTTTAAAAAACAAGTTTTGAAATTAAAGGAAAATAGATAGTTTTTAAAAAAATATTTTTGAAATAAAAGTTTAAAATGGTTTTACCAAAGCTTTTAAAAAAATAAACTTATAATTAATTAAAAATAATTTCTAAAATTAAATATTAAAAAATAAAAAATTAACATGGAAAACCTCATATATTATATAAAGATGTGCTTATACCAAAGCCCCCAAAAAGTGCGGTTTGATAACAAATTACATTATATTTCATGACATTATACATAAAAACCACCTCCTCTTTTTGGCTAGACGAAAAAGGCACAAAATCATGTGACTCAACAACAAGCTTTGCACATAAAATAATATTTGTCAGAGTAGTCGGGGCGAGAAGCTTCTTCATCATCACTATCCAGGAAGATTCGATTGTTTTTTCTACTGAGCACATAAATTTCTTTGTCTTCTCTTTCTTCGAGACCATCACCATATATTTTTGTTTCTTCACTACTAAGACCATGACCATCCTTGAAGTACCTAAAAGGAATATTTTTTGAAGAGAAGATTTCATCAGTGTCTATGCATTACATAATATGTGGCATTGACTTTCCACACTGCTATGCAGGCCATCTCTTATCCATACCATTGCCTATCTTCGGGACAATCGACAGCAAGGTAGTACTTCCCACTAGCAAGCATGTGCAACAAGGTCAGCTCAAGCCTATTTGGTATGTAATTATCCATGTACATATATGCCTATCTTCGGGACAATCAACAGCAAGGTAGTACTTCCCACTAGCAAGCATGTGCAACAAGGTCAGCTCAAGCCTATTTGGTATGTAATTATCCATGTACATATATGCCCGATTGAACAAAAAACTTTGTTTTTTAAATCACCTTACCAATGAAGTGTACATTACTCATACCTCTTGTGATTTCTTTGTCAATCACATTGTGGAAAAAGAATCAAAAGTGGGCTTTATGAAAATCCTCAATACAATAGCCTAACATACCTTTGAACTTGCCCAAAACCCTTACACATGACAATTCTACCTGATGGTTTGGGCACATCCCAACCCATGTACTTCTTGATGAGCTTGCCAATACGAAGAGGAGACTATGACCCAAACAACCATTTGAGAATGCACATGACTCAATGTACCACCCTTTTCTAATGCAAAAAGCCCACTAATGCACTCAACATGGATGAATTTCTCTAACGGTTCCCAATAAACAAGATCCATGTGACCATTACCCACACCGATGGTGACAAAGACTAAGAGGATGTTTGTCTTCAAAGGAGGGTTCTGAACACTTGGGGTCGATGCTGATGACCTAGCCTTGTTCTTCACAAAACATAGATTGCCATGCTATTCTCCATCGGGTGGAGTAACAATACATGGAAAAGCATGTAGGGCAACACTTGGATCTATAGAAGTTGTAGCGACATCCTCACAGGCCACTATAGCATTTATACTACTCGCTAGAGCATGCCTAGCATGGTTAGACACACAGAAAGCAACACACACAAACACAACATACAACAACACACATAATCACAATGCCCAACACTCCAATGAGTGACGACACAATCATAGCACCCTAGAAACAACACAGATACAAAGCAACACGACCAACACAAACATGCAACCCACACCAACGAACCACAATAGACAGACAAAGATGAAGCACAATAGATAGAGACAAAACACAAACATGAAGCACAATAGACATATAGAGATGAAGCGAGACCCAAATAAAGTTATAAAGGTTCCCACCCACATAGCCAACCACCACACGACCCTACTCCCCTCCATTAATGCTATAAGTTCCACCCACACAACCAAGTGCCAACCCATCATGCACCAACATGCAACCTAACCAAACACGAGTAGACACCACAAACGCCTAGCTACAACAACATGACCAAGACCCAAATAAAGTTATAAAGATGCACATCCACACAACCAAGTGCCACCACATGACCCCAGTCCCCTCCATTAATGTTACAAGATCCACAAACACAACCAAGTGCCAACCCATCATGACCAAGAGCACCAACATGAAACTCGACGACAAAACATGAGCAAATGCCAAACATCTAACTACAACACAACTAAGACCGTGCTACCTTCTTGCAACCCCACTCCCCTTCATCACCAGCATGCAACTAGCTACAACAGCACAAGCACGAGCACAAGGGTACATAGGCCAAGTGAGCATGGTACCAAAGACTAACTCATCAATGCTATCCAAGATTGCATGACCACTAGCAATAGCATGCAACCCCACTCCCCTCATAACCAAAACATACAACAATGGAAGATAGAGAAGATACAACAACGGGAGAGGAAAAAAACTCCATGTTACCTTCATGCAACCCAACCATGAGCATGAGCATACAACCTGACTAAACACCAGCAGATGCCCTAGGCCAAGGGAACCATATAGAGGCCCAATAAGCACAAGCACAAGGTAGGCCAAGCAAACCACCCCACGAGCATGAGGCATGCAAGGCGATGCCTCAAAAAGAGGAGCCCACTCCCCTTGTTTACAGCTAGAATCCTATTAAGATTTGCATGGAAGATGTTGGGGTCCTATTAAAGTTAAAGCAAAAGAAAAGGATATTTGATGGAAATTAAAGTTTTAAAAAAAGATATTGGGGTCCTATCATGGAATACATTTGTGCACATTATGTTCATAGCTATAACAAGTTCATTAAAGGTGGCATGATTGGTAGAAAAATAACCTTGTATCTACAAGTGTGCATCATCTTTAGTTTCTTATAAGTGCATGCCCTTAACAAGTCTTGTTATTGAGAGATAAAAGTGGCATAGTTTTTTTTAATGGCTTATGAGAATCATTTTGAATTTTCTAATGACTAAGAAGGCAAAAAAAACTCAAAGATTCATACAATCACTCGAGTATACTTGATTAACATGCATCTATGCATGGTAAGAATTTTGGCTAACATAAACTTAAAAACTCATAAATGTTATCACTATGCTAACTAATAAATAAAATACATAAAGTATTGATATTGTATTATGATCTATTATATTTAGTTGTTTAATTATGTATAATAATATAATAAAATAGTTACCATATAGTTTAAAATAAAAAAGGCATCCTTATGATAAAGCACATAAACATCTCTCTCTCTCTCTCTCTCTACAAGGATGACCCTTAGTTCTCTTGTTTATTTTCATAACTTAATTCAAAACCTTATATAGTTGTGAGCATAAGGAGCCAATTTGCAATTAACCCTCATTTCAACAATAGGGGGGAAGATATATATGGCAATTTAAACAATAGGGGGAAGATATATATGACAATTTAACCCAATTCAACAATGGGGGGAAGATATATATGATAATTTAAAAGGTAATGAATCTTTTTGGTGTAGAAGATGGATGCCCACATGCCTTCCTTGAATTGGGGGTAGCAAGAAAAGGCCTTCTATACTCTATTGGCTAGCCCAGAACTTTTCTAGCATGGCATTAAGGCTCAAAATAGCTCATTTTGGGGGCTTAGCTTATTTACTTTTGTACTAGAGCCTTAGGGCCTCAATTATTTTAGGCGTTTATTTAGGAGTGTTTCTATTAAAACCAACTGTTTGGTTATTGAAACAAACCGTTGTCTCAAAAAGAACCTAAGGAATCCGGATTGTCCGAGCTATTTGGGTCATCCCCAAGCCTCCGTTTGCTTAGTGTAGCCCTCTGCATCAAGCGGACCAACGACTGCACCACTTCGGACATAAGCGGCCGGAATTCCGGTTCAGGCTGGCCAAAAATCAACGCCAGGTTAGTAGAGTTCATCTCTGAGAAAACCATCTTCTTAATTGAGCTCAAGACATGGCTTGCAACCTGCACACATAAGGATATGATGTCTGCAAACCGGGATAGAGACTTCACAGGATACAGGCCCATGAGAGCTGGGTCCACCATGGTTGTAAGAGCATCTATGTCATGTAGCTGAGGAGTGGCCCACCTCACCAGAGACTTCTCATTTCGCGGCTTTGTACTTTCCATTGGATCAATACATTCTGTCAGTATTTGCAGACATACCTACCTAACAAAGCAGGGATACTTGCAACTCACAAAATTTGCAGAAGTTGCAAGATTTTAGGTAAATTGCTTAGAAATTCACACATATTTTGGATTGCCTAGGTCCTTTTTTTGGTCGTTTATATGTTGGTTATTTAGGTGTGAGGATTGAAATTCACATTGACTTCTGAGCAGGGTCCCGCCGACAGGAGCTTTACTATTTTCCAGTATATATAAATTGTGTCTTCCAATCTGTTCATGGACAAGACTCTATGCAATGATAGATTGGCATACATTACTTACCTGTCGAAAGGTTTGCGACCAGTCAACAGCTCAAGCATAACTACACCAAAACTGTAGACATCACTCTTGGTGGTGTAAACTCCTGACATGGCATGTTCAGGAGCATTGTAGCTAATTGATCCCATCATCTGTGTAGACACCTAAAGATAGTAACAGGTTTTGTCTTATGGATCATCTGTACAAACAGGAAGATCACACTTGCTTTGTCATTTGCCAACCAAAAAATATGAAATAAGACCTGTCTTTCAGGACACTGGAGGAATGCTGCAATGCCGCTGTCAGACAGGTGTGGATTTAGCTCTTCATCCAACAAGATGTTGGCTGACTTGAAGTTTTTATGTACCATGGAGGGCAAACACACTTCATGGAGATACCTGTGGCATGTGAGTAAGAATCACAACATGAAAGCAAATCCTGAAATCCAACTCTTCCGAACAAAAGAGTGTTTACGTACTCTAGAGCTCTTGCAGTACCAAGAGCAATCTTCACTCGAGCATTCCATGTTAGCTCCTTTCTTGTGTCATCAGCAGAATGCAAAACATCATGCAGAGTGCCCTTGCCGAAGTAGTCATAAACAAGTAAACATTGTCCATACTCCACACAGTAACCAACAAGCTGAGTGATATTGGGATGATGGAGACATGATATGTTTGAGACAAATTCTTTTATATCCTCCTCTTTCAGAAAACCAGATGCTGAAGTATCCATCTTCTTCACAGCAACCACCTGCATAATTTCCAGTTTGATTTGTCCGCCTAGGTGCAATACTATGCAAAAACTTCTGGATGTGGCATTTCAACATCCTCAGTTTTAAGTATTGTTGGCGTGCCTTTTTTTAGTTTTTTTGGTACCTCAGCTGCAGGATAGGATTCTAGATAACTATGCATACTTGGAACCAGGAAGAGGAGCAAGGCTGGTAGGAAAAAGGGGAAGGACAAGCACTTAGCTAAAGTAGAGCAGATTGAAGCTCAAGAGCAGGCCCAGCACCAAGAACAGCACCCAAGAGCTTGCAAAAGAGCAGGGACAATATGGCCTGGAAAGGGGAGTTGGGGCAGCCAGGGCTGGCTGGCTCACCGGCAGCCATCCAGTTGGCCAGCCCTAGGGAATTCAATAAGGTTTCCCCACCAGCAGTACCAGGTAGTCTCAAATTCACCAACCTTTCTACTACAAATTTGGAGTGACCTTTGGTGCGCTTATAAACCATCAAGAGATATGAGAGTAGAGTAGTAGATGCTCCTTGCGCAGGTGATGCCCTTGTGCACCATCAGGGTATGTGGGCCATGGAATTGTGGATCCTTGTGCACACAATGAAAAGGCATTTGATGTAACCACAATTAGAGTTGCAATCAATGGATCAGCAGGATTACAGTCTTGTAAACAAAACGTTGCTGCTGTTCTGAAAACTTGTCATAAATGTACCATGGATTTATCAGAAATATTCTGGTTTGGATTCAACACCCGCTTGATGCAGCTGGGTGCAACATGATGAATATGGGGTTGAAGTTCCAATGCAGAGGTCGTGGTTTAACCCCAGTTGCTATAGCTGGGTGCAACATCATGAATAAAGGGCTGGGCTCTTGCCCATCGGGTCGACGTACTCCAAAACCTCTCAAAAAAAAATAGTACCATGGATTTTATTTTCCTATAGCTGCATCTCCCCTCTCTTCGCCTTGCACGTACACGTACACGTGCATGTGGAGAGAGAGAGAGAGAGAGAGAGAAAGAGAGAGAGAGTTTATATCATACCTTTTCAGGCAGCTTGGCCTTGTACACCATGCCAAAACAACCCTCACCAATAAGATTCTCTTCACTGAAACTGTTTGTGGCTATTTGCAGGTCAGCAACTGAGTATGTTGTGGCAGCAATAGGGCTTTTTGTTCTCCTCTTTGGGGATTTCTTTCCTAATTCATTGCGGTTTACCATCTTGTATATTTCTGCAGGTGGAAGTTTGAGTGGCACGTCTCTAGGATACATTTTGAGCTTCTTGTCGTCCCTATCCTTCGAAACTGTGGAGAACCCAATCATTTACAGAAAACAGAATACACATTCATTCATTCATTCTCTCTCTCTCTCTCTCTCTCCCCCCCCCCCCCAAGTGTGTCTGTGTGTGTGTGTGAATTGAGGTGTAGGGAGTGGTGGAGGTGGATTACCCTCCACAAAATGTCACCAATATATAATCATTACTTTTCAGGAATATAATAAAAGTTTAATTTGGAAGCTTTCTTTGTTCTCTACCTCTTGCAAGCGGTGGGGTAAAGCTCTGCACTGCAGCTGCTGCCATGGACTGTTGTTTCTCCTCACCTTCAGTGTGCCCTCGAGGTTTCAAGCAGAAAAATATGATAATAAAGGCAACAATACTGATTGCCAGGACACCTGCAATTGTGATTCCAGCAACAGCTCCACTACTCAAACTTGAATCTGTATCGCTGGAAGTAAGAGAGCTGTTTGCTGGGCTAGATTGTTGGTCGCTATTTCCAGCCGAAGGTCCACCAGGTGCCCTATTCCGACTTTGTTGGGGTGGAGGAGGAACATAGGGTGGAGGTGGAGGAGCTGGAAATGTGCTGAAATTGTTTCCATTCACTCTGCAGGGCAGAGACAAGGAAACTACGTGCAGGTTAGGTAAACATTTCAGGGAAGATTAGATCCCAATGATGACGGAGTACAAGAATCTTGGTCATGTATACTTACTTCAGGTTTGGAATGGAGCTGAAGGTGGATGGAATCCATCCGGTGAAATGGTTGTTCTCCACGTCTCTAAGTGAGTCAGAATTAGCAAAATTTAGTTAGAGTACACCTTTTTTTAGAAGAATTAAAAGACAGACTTCAAAAAATGGATGTCTTAAGAATACAAGCAGGCATAAATGAGCAAAGTTTTATTTTTTATTTGTGTCATAGTTAGAGATTTACAAGTCTTGAAGAGGTAGATTGGTCAAGAGATTCAGATTTCCTGAGAGCATATTATTTTGTAAGTGCCTGCAAAGGGTGACACATTTTTATCCAGAGGCATTGTTTATATAGAAGGATGGAGCTGATCCATAAGCTGAACATGCTTTGTTTTTGAAGAAGACAGCACGAGGTACCATACATGGCAGAAAGTTCTGATAAGTTGGAGAAAGACCGAGGAAGTTCACCAGCTAGTTTATTGAACGATAGATCTCTGCATACAACATCATATAAGCAATAATTTGAAACTTTGCAGGTTGATTATCCACATGAAAGGGACTTTGATCATTGCATTTCTTATCTACAAAACTGCAACAAAACTGCGAAGACTTGGAAACAAATAGAGGACACTTCTTTTTCAACAAAGCACTTCTCCATCTTTGGGTGGAGATGTGGGCAAGCGCCACAGGTGTCAGGGTTCGAACTCACAACCTTTCGAAAGGCTGAGTCTATAGTTTCCGCCTGCGGCCGCCACTGTGGACCAAAGCCGAGTGCCACCACGCAGAGTTAAGCACCGGCACACAGAGCCGATCTCCGCCCTTACAGAGCCGCTTTCGCCCGTTTCCGCTGCCAGCCTTGGGCGGTGCTCAACTGTCCTTGGCCTGCTCCGCCCGTCTCTGTCCAGCTATTAAATCTCCGCTGCCGCTGGTTTCTCAGTCCGCCTACCTTGATGTGCTTCCCCAATGCACGACCAGGGAATTGTACACCTCTTGCTTTTAAGCTCTTGTAGGTCTCTTCAAAGACAGGTAGCCAGTGTGAGGGCCTTGTGACGGATGGGAGGTGCTGTATCTCGTCCAGCAGTGCCAGCGCCATCTATGCATTCGCAGGTTCCGGCTGTTGAAGGCCATCCGCTTCTTCAGCGCATGCACCCACCCTGATCTCATCATGGCTCTTCCTGGCCAGCAAGCTGACTGTCCACACTTCAAACTTGTTATCATAGGTGATGGAGGAACATGGAAAACTACATTTGTGAAGCGTCATCTGACTGGGGAGTTTGAGAAACGATATGAGCCTACCATCGGAGTTGAGGAGAAATTCAGAGGTCTTCGTGACGGTTACTACATACATGGTCAGTGTGCCATCATCAGGTTTGACGTCACTACCCGGTTCACACAAGAACGTGCCAACCTGGCATCGGGAGAAGCCTTTTAAGTCATTAAACTTCTAAAATTTCACCTTTTCTTGTTTATGTGTGAGTCATGGGTGTGTGTTGTGTCAAAAGATAAGGCTCTAAAACCTATAAAAGCACTGTACTCTTTGAAGCTACTAACAACATTAATCAATAGAACTATTATTGAGCTGTGCAATAACTCTCTCTTGAGCGTAATTCTCTCTCTCTCTCTCTCTCTCTCTCTCTCTCTCTCTCTCTGCACTACCACACCTTTGATCCCCCATAGCTGTTGCTTCAGCTCTAGGAGGAAGGGACCAGTAGTGTGGTTGGTTGGTTGGTCTGTCCAGAACCAAAGACTGTTTTTTCATACCTTGCAGGTCAAAGAGAATATATGAATATTTGAGCAAGATGCTCAATGGGCTGGTCTACAGTGAGGGAGTACTACACTAAATAACCTAATGCAGCTTAAACGCAAGGAGAGAGGGAATGATACTGGAGGAGAGTTGCTGGTCGTGCTGAGGGAGACTTTTTACAGCTTCCTGGCTTGTACATCAGCAGCCAAGCTTGGCTGCCTGTCTTGCACACTGTTGTGAAGCTTTGGACGAGACCCTGCAGCAGCTCCTCCGACAGCATACTCCCTCATATTATCAAAAGTTACCAGCACATGATGTACCAAAATTTAAAGCCAGTGCACTCTCATGTTAAGAATCTCACATCAAGTTTCAAGTCTATGACCAGTTTTAATGGAGTAAGTGCTTCCTGGAATGATGATACAATTGTGGAGGGCAGGAGGACCTACAGATGGCAATTTCATTAGCCTACAAATGTGTAGGGCAAGAGATCTACATATGGCAATTTCAGTAGCCTACAAAGCAAGAGAGCTTTTTGTAGCTTCAGTTGGAAGGCCAGCCCCACAAAGCTGATTGGACAGGTAGTTGTTCGACTGGTAGTGATTTTTTGGCGAGACATCAAAAAGAAAATTCCACTTGTTGGCTACACCAAGCTTGATAAAAACCACCTTTTTTTTTCATTCATAAGGTTATTTCTTGCATGTGCACATTTAATCCCAGCTTTGTGGCAACTTCCCTCCGACAGATACAGGTTCCCCAACACCCTTGCCATGGCAGGGGTGCAGACAGTTTATACAGTAAGGCCAATATCTCGAATCAAAGGCAGCCATCATGAGAGATTGATAAGCACAGAAGGCCAGCAGTTGGCAGCTTGGACTACTACAGAGACAAGCAGCTCTCCTTTAAAGACTAAGCTGTAGGAGTGTTTGGGACGCCAAACCCTCCATGTTCTGAAGGCATTTTGAGGAAAGCTTGACCTTAAGGCTTAGAGCTATTGCCCAGCAACAAAAGTGTCTGTCTTGTTATAATTCTACTTTTTCCATTATTTTTTTTGTTTCAGCACAAGGGTCCCCTGCCTCCAAGTCATTTCAAAATATGTATTTAAAGTGAACAATGTAAGGGTTACCATACACATCAATAACTCACAGTGTATTCAGATTCTCGAGATGCCCAAACACGTCACTGATATTGCCAGAGAGCTGGTTATTGCTCATGTTCCTGCATGCAAAATCAGCTTAATCTTGTCTCTCATGCAACTGAGTCATTGATCAAGCTGCTTCCTTGGAATGAATGCAGCCACACTTACAGATAAGTCAGTAGGGTCATTCCTGTGAATGAGTACGGAAAATTTCCAGAGAAGTTGTTGCTTCCAAGGTTCCTATTCAAAACAACTAGCCTCAAGGTAAGGAGTTAAATTCACAAGATAGTATTCAAAAGGCCTTGAGATAGGAGGCCAGCAAGCCACTTACAGCTGTTGCACATTTGGGGGAAGCTGGTAGGGCAAACTACCGGATATCTGATTATTGCTCAGATCCCTGCATTTGGAGAAACAAAGCTATCCTTGTTAGGCCCTTGAGTCTCAATGATCCAACTTGTCTGATTTGGGATTTTGATTTAACAATTCCAAACTTTGCACTACCCAAAAAGTGCCAAAAAAACAGCTGAAAGACTAGGACACACAGAATGGTTAAGGATGTAAGCTGGTCGAGCCTATAGCCGAGGCTGCCTGTGAGGTGTAGACCCGATAGGTGGCTGCAAAACATATTTATTAGAAGTGAAAGCACTATACAGAGCAAGTGGTTGCAGAAAATGCATGGAATATCCAAACTGTAAAGAACATACATTTCAGTTATGGCTTGGTCTGAGCACATCACACCTTCCCACGAGTCACTGCAAGGGTCTGCTCCGTTTGAACTCCAGCCGGTCAACTGACTGGCAGAATCCAGACTGCTATAGAGATTTTGAAGAGCAGAAACTGCAAGCAGCATTTCTTGCTTAGCAGCAATTTGCTTGCATGGGAGAAACAAGGACATCAAGGAGTTATACCATGTAAGGGTTGTTTAGCATCGAAGACATATGCAGGCACATGTGCACGCTCGGGGGGAAGCGGGGGGCGGGGTGAGGGAACACACAAAGGCAGGCAGACAGACAGACAGAGAGAGAGAGAGAGATCACCATCTGGCTGGTTGGTGATGGCGTGCAGAAAAGCCACAAGCATATTGGAAAGAAGCATCAACAACAGAAACTCCGTTGCTTTGCATACGATAATGGCCATGCTTGTAGATGGGAAGGCCAAGCGTCTGTGTGATTTCTTGGTAGACTTGATCTTCTGGTTTGGCAAGAGGAGGATTAACAGAGAAGAAGCGAGGGTATTTAATTAACAGTGTGGAGCCATCATTAATGGCGTTTTCTGATGTTGATTAAGCGAGCAGCAACTGCTGGGGACACGCAAAACCTGCCGAGAAGCAAGGAAGCCAAGGAAAAATTCGCCGAAAAGCAATCGGGTATATGCTTTTCTCGTCTTCTTTCTTGTTGTGAGAACGTAATGCTGCTGCTGCAGACCAAGAAAACACAGAGTGAATTGCCGGAAAGCTAACAGACCGTTTTTTTGACACAGAAAAACCCCAACTGGTCGGGCAGAAAGGTGTAGGAAACCCTAATAGACCAGAAGAAACCCTAACAGGAAAATGCCTAGGTTACTTGGCATCTGCAGAGCTCGTCAATTTCTCCACAAAACTCGTCATGGCTCAAAGGATTTTGCAAACTGCACCGCTAGTTCAAAACCAAGGGTTTTGCAGAAATGCATGGTGAATGAGCTTCATTCAGGCAGACATGTCACCTGCAAGCTCGCCATAGCCATACATGCATTTCTCCTTTCTCTGCTACAAGCACGCTGCAGCGAATTTGTTGCAGGTGATGGAATTCTGGCTAGCCACGGCCATCTTCAGAGCGTTCTGCTAAGCGACTGCAATAGCGGTGAGGAGTAGGGCAGCTATGGCGATGAGGCAGTGACGGTTTCTGTGTGCAGGGGGTTTCTGCGGATTTTTTCTGACTTGTGGAGGGAGCATGGTGTCTCTTCAACATCATGATCGTGGTGATGGGTGGCGGAAGGAGCTTTCTAGACTACTATACAATAGTCCTCCCATTTTGAAAACCTTAAGAGGTACCTTTGATACCACTTTGCCATTGCTTTTTAAAGGTAATGTCTCCACCTCTAGGCCTAGGTAGTCCTTTAAGCTTGCTATCTACGCCAAGTTCAACAACCTATGACTCTAGGCTTATTTGAGATCACAAACTTATGGACTATCGAGAGAAATGTTGGGCTCTCGATGTAAAATTCTCATTTCCAGGGAACATACACACGGCACACCTTTGTCAGAGACCTTCCCCAATTTTCGAAAAAGTGGTCGCTTTTTTCCCATATATTTTGCGGGTGCGGGAAGTGTGTGAACCCCCTTGCTTTCAGGAAACATACACAATTCCTCTTTATTTTCCATAAAGCCCAAAACTTGAAGAAAATAGCCATACCTTTTGAAAATTTACACTCTTTTTTTTAATCGGCTCGCTAACGCTGCTTGGGATGGATGGTGAGATTGCCTAGTGAATGTGGAGATATTTTGCCTTGCCATCTTTTTCCATAGCCAAGTGTTTGAAGGCCCTCCAAACAAGTGGATGAGCACACTACCTACTGAGGCTTTCTCACCCTTGCAAAAGCCTCTTTGTTGCAAGCATTTTGAAGCCGCATACAACCTCTAGCAACTAACTTTATCAAGCGTCTCCTAAAATTGCTAACAAAAAAGAAGAAATCCATGCAAGTTACCAAGGTTGTGGCTACCAGTGGTTAGGGTTCTGGACATGTGGGATGAGGGCTACAACAAGAGTTGGGGGTATGGAATCATTGCCTCTTAGCTCTATTCGACAAAGTGCTCTTCACAGATTGCGCCAACTTTGAAACTTTCAAAACCTCTTCGATCCCATGGTATGGGGAACACCTCTTAGATCTTAATATTCTCTCTCTCTCTCTCTCTCTCTCTCTCTCTCTCTCTCTCTCTCTCGCACATGTGTGTATGCACGTGCACACACACTAATTGTCTGTCTAGGGTACACATGCTAGTAACCACAATAGAAGATTGTCACCCCCCTCTCCCCAGCCCCAACTCACTAAATAGAGATAAAAAATGCGAGAGTAAACATGGTTTTCAATGTATACGGCTCTTGTGACTATTGTTGTTTGGTTGCATTTGTGTTTGATTTCTAGCACTCTATTGCAATAACACTCCCCACCTCCATCCACCTAATACACCCCCAAGACTTGGCCCAAATATAAACACAGAAAAAAACTATGAATGGAAAGAGGTTTTTCAATGCATGCAAACTCTCATAAATATCTTTGTTTGGTTGGATTTATGTCGATTTCTATCACCCTATTAAAACAGCACACCCCATTTCCCATCTCCCTCCATCCTCCCCCCTTTCGTCCTTGTTGTCCTCCTTTTGGCACCTCTAGTACAACTCAATACGACAATCATTTTTCACTTGGAGGTGCTTAAAATTGACTTGCAAACATGCTTGGAATCAAAATGATGAAATAAAAATGGAGGTGATTTTGGTATTCATTGGAATTCTTTAGAATTTCTTATGAGGATGAGACACACTATTAGATCATGTACCCTATTTAAGGCCTTGTTTAATAATGGGAAATAAATCCAAAAGACACACAACCTCTCTCTCTCTCTCTCTCTCTCTCTCTCTCTCTCTCTCTCTCTCTCTCTCTCTCACACACACACACACACACACACACACACACACATCTCCCATCAAGTTGGACTTTGTGCAAGGAAGTCTAAAAAGATGCACACATACACACTTTTACATTGTTCAAGACATATGAACTACTTTTACAATCAATGCTTGAATCCTTACTAAATAAGACAAGTTCTTTAGTCATTTTCATGTTGTCTTTATTCCATCCTTTAAACCTAATGCTACTAGGGTAGAGGGGCCAACTTAAATTACCATTCCCCAATCCACCCCCATTTAAAGACACTACTTTTACAATCAATGCTTGAATCCTTACTAAATAAGACAAGTTCTTTAGTCATTTTCATGTTGTCTTTATTCCATCCTTTAAACCTAATGCTACTAGGGTAGAGGGGCCAACTTAAATTACCATTCCCCAATCCACCCCCATTTAAAGACACTAAAGAAAAAGTCCACTTTAGGAGGAAAATTACAAGGAGATGTTCCTTTAATGTTTGATTGCAATCTCCATTATTTGAATTTGTGATTGTGGATTAAGTACATCAAAAAGAAATATTTTATTTTTTTGACTATGGATTGAGTACATAAAAAATAAATATTTAATTTTTGGAGAGAAAATTTAAGAGTATTCATATTATTCAACTTTCAAGATATGCTAATACTCTAGCCCATGAATAGGCCCCTCTAACCTACTCCTCATAGCTCTCAATGTCTTAAGTTTCAACCCACCGTTTTTCTTCCATTCTTTGTTAAATCTCGTGTCATCATAACCATTTGTAAAATGGGAACCGCAACTCTATGTCCCACCTTAGAAAATTATGTGATACCCTATACATGTACTATTTATAAAGGCAACTATAAAAGCAATCATTTCCTTATGATGACATCAGGGTAGAAGGTTTCATTTTCTACACCCAAGATTCTTACCCAAGTTTTAAGCAAACCAAAGAAACAATTATAAATTATTAAATTTCTCTACACTTATGATTCCAATATCTAGTGATCATTTGACATTTCACTTATTACTTTTGTATGTTTCAAGGTCTATAATTTTTATGGACATCAACATGAGAAAGATATTAATTATATTGACTCTTCACACACACATGACAATGAGTTAAGCATTTGGAGAAGAATCGTTCCCATTATAAGATATTTCCTCGACCAAGAAATTTATCCCAGATGTGCGTGTCCCTCTCAAAAAACAAAGTGAACAAGAACATCCACTAGAAAATATCAATGTGAAGAAAAGAGAAAGAAATTTAAAAGATGTGTAGGTTTTCTTAACATCATCAAACTTCACTCAAGGCATCGAACTTCTTTTCGTGTGAGCACTATGATATTTCTATGCATTTACTATGCTCACTATGATATTTCTTTTCGTGTGATCACTATGATATTCCTATGCATTTACTTATTTTCATCCAATTTACAATCTCTTTCACTCAAGGCATCGAACTTATTTTTGTGTGATCACTATGATATTTCTATGCATTTACTTATTTTTATCCAATTTACAATGTCTTTCTCTCGTTACACAATAAACAATTTCCATATTTCTTCTTGTCATCTTCTCAACCATGCTTGCCTCAATTGTACTCGATCTTTAGCTTATCAATCTTGAGGCCATGGCTAAGCTATATGCAGAAATAAATAGAGTTGGTGTAAAACAATGAAAACATGCAAAGCTTAGTTTTGCATGCTTTACCAATGACAACCCTTTATTATATTTGTATCATGGATACATATGTATGTATCTATTTGCAAATTTGATACATATATATGTATGTATCAATTTACAAAATTTTAATGACCATGAGGTGTAAGTAATACTAATAGAGATGCTAGTGCAAATGCATCCACCTTCTTTCAACAAAAAGTAGAGTACCTTAATCGACTTCTAACCATCATTTAAAAAAATGTTGATCTAATTAAGGTATCATCTAAAATTAAACAATTCAAATGTTATACAATTATTTGTTAGTTTAATTATATAAATCAATTAAGAAATACAATTAGAAATATAATAAATGCAATTATAAATAAGATTTGAATACAAAAACATGTTCTTAAAAAGCTATATACAAAATAATAATTTCTAATCTTCCCTCCCTCCCTCTCTCTCTCTCTCTCTCTCTCTCTCTCTCTCTCTCTAACAAATAATAGAGATGGAGAACAATGCTCTATTAAAAATATGTTAATAGAGATGGAGAACAATGCTATATTACTCATGTTTTTATTTTATTATATAATTATAAGCACCACACTCATGTATGCAAAATGTTACTCAAAATAAAAGGAGCTCTCATGGATGATATAACATGCGGCTATAAGCTTTACACTAGGGTGCTTGGATGGAAGGGGCTTTGATGACTAACTTGGAACTATTGAGACAAAGTATGTTTTGTAAAAAAAGCTACAACTTAGCAACAATAAAGGTCATTAAAGCCCATCTCTAAATAACCTCTCTAGTTTTGTCATGGGTCCTTCCATGTTATCATGCAGGTAGGTGCCAATTGGTTCAATATAACATCAATCACCCAATAATGAAAATCATATAATACCTTTAGTCCTGGTACAGCTTCAAGGCACATCTAGAACCTTCCAAGTGATACCCCAAGGACATGGTGTCCTTGGGTAGATTCTACCAAACTCACATGTGCAAGTTGGTAGGAATATACTAGTCCCCCACAATCATGTAGCCTATTTAGTAGTGTATAAAACTTTCTTGATTCATCTACAAACCAAGGCCTTATATGTATGGGCTAATCCTAGACATTAGAATATTAGGGTGGAGTATTGATATCTCTGAGACTCTCTCTCTCTCTCTCTCTCTCTCTCTCTCTCTCATTTTATTTTTTGGCTAGATTGATATCAATTAGAGTGTTTACACACAAATATTGCATGTTACTCATGATATGGGGTGTTACTCAAGTAGCTAGGAATTACAAGAAGAGAAAAAAGTGTCCTACACCTTTACACATGAGCATGGTAAACTCCTTAGTGGATCCTACCTTTAGAGCATGCTCATGTTCTGATTAACAAACTACCACTATAGTCATTCTTCCAAAGTAGCTTGAGTGCCAAATCAACATATTTAGTGTGGATGCCACGTGTGATTGGGTAGTGTTGTGTGTGTAGAGACTATATTAATGGGCATTAAATCCAATGGAGTAGCTAGATCCAAGGTTTGCACCAACACCGATATGCTCTTTTATGTAAATAACCTTACACCAATACACTCTTTTAGTGTTGTGTGTGTCAAGACGATATTGATGGGCACTAAATCCAATGGAGAAACTAGATCTAAGGTTTGTAGCAACACTGGTACACTCTTTTATGTAAACAACCTTACACTGATCCCCTCTGCCCCATTTTAATTTTCTTAAATGAGTTCTATTTTAGTGTTGATAACACATCAAACACTATTGTGACACGTAAAAATATCCTTCTTGTTTGTTTTCTAGGGCATGCACTAGGCCTCCTTGTGTATGTGTGTGTGCGTGGGTGCACTCCTTGTGGTGTACAATATGTAGGGCATGCATTAGGCTTCTTTGTATATGTGTGTATGTGTGGGTGCACTCCTTGGGGTGTATAATATGTATATTTACGTGTGTGTATGATCACTTGAGAAATATCCTTGTAGATGTGGCAATTTTGGAGTTTCTATACACAAAACAAATCTCAAATAAATACCCTTATTTACCACCCCTTAAGAATATATCATTTTTCTAAGCTTTAGAAGTATCTTTATTATAGAGCCATGTGGTATGAATACATAAAATCCACTTGATGCTCTCCTACAAGTGTGCTCTCATGTTTTATCTTAAGAAATCCCTTATAATTTTTCATCATGTCCCTTGTATGAGAAATCTACCAAGCAGCATCACCATGATGAGTAAACTATGAACTTTTGGTAAAATTGAGTGTTATGGTAGTGCTACTAAAATATCATGACTCATGACCATTTATGGTAGTATTGCTAAAATATCATGACTCATGACCACTTATGGTTCATGGCTCATGACCACTTATGGTTGTGAACGAACAATGAAAAAATCTAGAATTTCCTTGTGCTTATGCTCCCTTGACAAAATTCATGGAAAGATACCATTCCCATCCTTAGATTCATCAATATTCCCTTCACTTCCCATTCGTCACTTGCTCCCTTCCCTTTTCCTCTCGTTGTTTTATCCTGGCTATACTCACCCTTGTTAAGACCAAAACTTTAGGGTGGGTCATACGTGGAGCTACTAAGGGAACTAAGGTAGGAAATACTCAATGTACCTCTAATGAAGGACCTTAGATAGAGAACCCTATGGTCACCTTGGACATGGAGAGGAAGAATGAGCCAAAGGAGGAGGAGAGGCCTAGATGATAAAATATAAAGGCCTAGATGATAAAATATAAAGGCGTAGAGTCTTTATACCTAGGATACTCCCTTGAAGATACTAGGTTGTGCCAAGGTCGCAAAATCTCCCTTAAAGGTCGTGTGAAGGCGGCAAGGAAGGTTGTGAATGTTTTATATCCAAATAATATCAATGGACCTCAAGCATTCAAGAAGGAAAAGAAAATTGATAGGAAGAAAGAGAAGGAATAAAAGGCAAAGAGATAAATTAAAAAATCTAGGGAGACCAAACTAGCCACATTAATGAGAAGCCCATTAAACAAAGAGGCCAAATGTCTAGATCAACCAAGGTGAGGTGCAAGCTTAGGCCCTGGGACTTACTGATACACTTGTGAATCCAAGATTTGGTATTAGCTTGGTAGTGCCCTTGTATTGTAGTAATCTTTTTGGTACCCACACTTGTTGAGATGTTGGAGTTCTTTGAGGAACTCGCATAGGCTTTTGTAGACGGTGTTGTGGAGTACTTTTATTTTTCCTTGGCCTCTGAGTGCTACATTGAGGAAGAGGCTTTGACGATCAAGGCACCCAAATTGGATTGGTGCCTTCATTGTAGTTGCCTTGGCTATAAGTAGCTGCTTCTCCACCCACATTTTGATACCATTAAGATACCTTGATTTTGATTGTCTTGGTGGAGTTTTCTTTTTAGTTGAAGTGGAAGGTTTTGGGCCCTCCTTCACATTGGTTGACGCTGAGATTATGGGTTGGAGACTCATGGGCGTTGTTGACGATGAGGTTAGAGTTTGTCATGGAGTGGCTGTCGATGATGAGGCTTTTGATGAGCATGCAGCTGTCTCTTGTGGTGTGAGGGTGGTGAACGAGGAGTTGTCGAGGTCGAGGCTTTTTCTTTGAGTTCCTTTTTAGAGATAGATGGTTACACTTGGGAAACGTTTTCAGTAATAACTGCTGATTTTGTGAGGTTGTGGTATTAGACTTTGTTGGGGTGATAGTGGAGCTGAAGAGATAGATGCTTTATCGAGTCGGTCATTGATGTAGATGGTAGGTGATTGTGTAGAGGGGATTCCATGGAAGAGGCTTGTAACTTTTTACATTCAGCATCATAGAAATCCATTAGGGTTGGATCCTCTTCCATGCAGCCATCATGATGACCCTATCACTATCAAAGCACAATGGTGCTTGGGTAGCAATAGTCCATTTATGTCCCAAGACCAAATCTACTTCCAACACATACTCAACCACAAAAAACTTGCAAGGGGGTTAGTTTTAATATACATTGTATGTTCAAAGTACCCCAAACATGGCATGTTCAAGTCTTGTGTAAATGGAATTCTTTCAGGATGAGCCGTGAGTGTTGGTTAACCTAACAAATCCCATAACTCGAGGGTCATGAGATTATGCTCGTATTAAATATAGATGTGCTTGAATTATGGTGAGTCTAGTGGAAATTTCTAATCCAACCATAATTCTTGAGATATTCTCAATAAGATATGTTGGAAGTTCCACCTCCTCCAAGGTCTCTTCCTCCCATAATAGCAATTACACAATGCCTATAGGAGTGTTCAAGGTGAATGTTTACATGGATTCATCAATTGAATACAACAAGTCATGTATCCAAGTTCCACCAAGGGGACGACTTCATACTCTAGGGGATATGGGGTAACATGGAATCTAAATTCCACATTTCCACCAATTGTTTGAGTAGCATAGCTAAAGTAGCCTAGAACTTCAATGTTTTGGCCATTGGCACCTCTTGCAAGACCATTGTCTTTAGGGATGTTTTTAAGTGGTCCCAATGACACTCAAGTGTCTATTTCAGGATGTTATTACTAGCTCGAGGGGGCTAATCAATGCGCGTTTGCGTTTAACATCATTGCTCGCCGTAGGGAAATCTAACCATACCATGATAGAATCTTCAAGAGGAACCATGGATGTTTCAGATTTTGTTTCAGCTTCAGATCCCGTTTTGGTTTCATATTCCCATTCACTTTCATCCTCTTTTTGGCTCTCAACTTTTTCAAGAGTACCCAATGTGTACAATGGCACACTCGGTCCTTTTGACAACTTTAACTAAGGTCTGTTTGGAAACTTGTGAATCCTCACAGTCGTGTTCTATGTAGCTCTTGATGTCTTCGTATAACTCATGTTTAGCCTTTAAAGGTGCAAGTGCTAACGCTATGCTGGCTCCAACACAAGAGAAGAGCACTCCTCCAAATGAGGATTTGAGAGACTACTTTAATTTTGTATAAGGAATTCATCAAATTCCTCATGTGCTTTTTCAATCGCATAATTCGTGCAATGTGTCTCTAATGACTCTTCTATAAAGAGTATGCCTTCCTCTTGAAAGGGAAAGTGATACTCCTCCGATTTTTGTATTTGGTTATTTTTTTAGGATTGGCATTATGAGGTTCAATCACAACCGGTGATCCTGTAAGAAACTCAACAATGCTAAGCATGATCTCCTGAGCTTGCTTTTTACGTTCTGCATATGTCATGTGATCATGATTTTCAATTTGGGGTGGTTGAGCGAGTTCTAGTTTCTTGATTGGTCTATGAGGTGCACCTATAAAACTTGGTTTGTTCTCACTTAGCGACGTACTAGAACTTGTTTCATCTTCTGAATTCTTTGGATCATTAGGTTTTCATTATGTTTGCCCATGCGACGAGAATGAACTTTCTTTTGGGTTTTTGTATTCTCTGTCGCACATGTGGGATTTGTGGTTTGAGTGGTAGCCTTTGAGGTGGATGCTTCTGCATCATGTGTACCTTTTGGCTCTTTTGTGGTTAGGACCACCACAGACTCCTTCTCGTCTTTTATTTCAACCTTGGTTTCGATAGTTGGGTTGCCCTTATTTTTCTTGAGATCAATTTTTCTTTTGCCATTGCTTCACTTGGATTAGATGAGGAACATCTCATATCATAATCATCCTCCATCATGTTGTCATCCAAACGTATTACTTCTTTACAACATTGATTGAATGTTTATGGATTGGATACAATGATCAAGTTGTGTAAGCTATTATTCTTTAAGCCCATCATGAAACATATATTCAATTGAGCATTGTTTAGTTTCTCCCATGATCAAGTTGTGTAAGCTATTATTCTTTAAGCCCATCATGAAACATATATTTAATTGAGCATTGTTTAGTTTCTCCCATGGCTCACATCGTGAGTTGTTGCACTCCACTGATCACCTTGTCTTGAAAAGCCATGGATAAAGATTGTTTTCAAGGTCCTAAAGTTCTTGATCGTCGTTAGCATCAATGTGATGAACCATCGACTAGCCTTTCCCACTAAGCATAGGTTCAACACATGTACCTTGGTGGGGTAGTTTGGATTTCCAAAGGTTTCGCATCGTTGTATTCAAACATTTGTATGAATTGAACAAGATCAATTGTTCCATCATATTTTCTCATGATTTTGAAAATCTGTACGGCCGTGTTTTTGTATGAGTCATTGAGGCCGCATGTGAGTGCTAATGTGGATAGGGAATCACTTAGTCCTTGGGCAACCCCCTTTCCTAAATTAGTCAATACATCCAAGGGGGGTTGCAAAGGGTTGGTACCTAGCATGTCTAAAGGCTTAGGACTTGTGATAGTTCTAGGCAAGGAGCCAAATCCTGGAGCGATTGATGTGATAGGGGGCGTAACACACTTGTTGTAGGCATGGCAAATTGAATGGGGAGATGCATTTGGGGCATGGACCTCAATGGCTTGAAGATTGCAACCATTGGGTTTAGTCTGGGTGCGAGCCCAAGTAATCCCTCTATCGTGGCCATATCTTGACGTTGTCAATTGCTCCTTTAATGAGCAAGCATAGTTTTTTTTTTTTTGCTTTTTAGTTTTTCTTATAGCTCGTTACAACCTCAAGAGGCCTGGCGCACTCTTCGTTGGGTCAAACGAGTGTCCGTTTGCCCTAAGTAGCATAGGCACTACACGCACGTGGACCTCTTAGATATATTTTTCTAAAAAAAGTGCATGCTAGTAGCATCCCAGATGGAAGAGGAGGTCTCAAAACCTATTTTCCATCATTGTCTCAAGATAATAATAAAAATTCGACAAGACTTTTCCTGTTTCGCAGCCCATTTTTTACTGTGTTCCAAAAGGAATTTGGAAAAACTCTCTATAAGAGAGTTGTAGTATTTTTGGAGTACTACAACTTTGTCTCTATGCGTTTTTCGTGATTTCATCGTTTAGACACTCAAAAAGTAGTCCTAATATGGTTCACAATCATTTTCGGGCTGATCTGGGTGATTTTTTGTGCTAAGGGCCGTTTTTTGCCTCGATTTTCGGGTCGAATTTTGAGGCTACTGGTTAGAGACCAAAATGATAGATTTTGCCCTCGAACGCTCAAGACCAATTTCGAAGAGCTCAATGCCAGCTTTTTGATGAGCACTAGAGCGCGTTTGTCAAATTCACAATTTAGGAGATATGAGCCTCCAAACAGAGTTGTTTTCCAGATTCTCTTTTTTTTTGGCCGACAAACCCCCTCTCACGACGTGAACCAGTAGGGTGCGATTCACGACATAAAGTGGATTTTTTTAATTTTTACTTTGGGCGTGAAACTCTTAAGGCGTGAGACCCTTAACACGTGAAACATAATATTTTTTACTTTTGGTCGCAGGGGCTGTTTCATAACGTGAAATAGCAAGTATGGTTCACGGTGTGAACTGGGTGGTTCACAAAAAAATATATATATATTTTTAAGGCGTGAAACTCTTAAGGCGTGCATTGCTTAAGGCGTGAAACGTCCGATTTTTTAACACGTGATCTCAATGTTACCCAAACATTCTATGGTTAAATATAGGATATATGCATTGGTTGAATTGATATGCATAACCCACAAAAGATACACATGAAGCTCAATGTTGCCTGAATATCCTATGGTTAAATATAGGATATGTGCATTGGTCAAAGTGATATACATAATGTGCACATGATGTGCATGTGCACCATCATGTACAGAGGGTAGGTAGTGCTAAGATACGATCTACCTAAAGACGTTAACACCATTTATGGTTGAAATGGATGCCAATGAGTATGCTATTGGAGCAATGTTGTTCCAGGATGGGCTAGTTGCTTTTTGGAAAGTAAAAAGTTGAATGTGTTGAAATAAACACCAAAATATCATGGGGCTAAGGGAATTTGGTTTAAAGGTCAAAAACCATCGTTATCCATAGCAGTAAAGGGGGAAGAGGATCTACCAAATATAGGTGAAAAGAACTCCTGGAGAATCAAGGGTAGCTAGAGATGCCTCTCCTCATATTTGTTAAATTTGCAGCAATGTGATGAGCTATGGTGGATCAAATGCTAGAATCAACATCATTAACAAAGAGATTAGACAATAAATAAGACGTGGTTAGTGAAAAATTAACTGATAGCTTAATGTAGGCATGGATAATAAAAAACCAGCGAATTCTCATTAGGCCAATGCCTCAATTTATAGAGTTTACATCCAAGTATCCAATCCCACTAATTTCTCCTTGATTCACTCCACCTCTTTTGCTTGATTCTCTCCACCTCTCCCAGAATATCTCCACACCTCCTAAATCTCCTCATGCTACCCTTTATTCTCTCCCAATAGATACTTCTCACCTTTTCACAGGTTCTCTCACATTTACAGATTCTCTTTTACAGCCTCTTGACAAGGGCTTGTTCCCGCACACACCCTATTCACTTGTATATTTCAACAATATTTAGGGCTTGGAGTTCACTTTTTGGTGCTACAATCATGGAGAGATACTAGCTGATGATTCCACACCTAATCTTGTACCTAATCAAGCTTTAATCTCTTGTACTCAACCTATATAATGAGGCACTCATCTAATGGAATAGCTCTCTCTCATTCTCATCATTATGTCTTGCTTATGTTAATCTTTATGTGATTAAGTTAATCAACATTTCTTAGTGCTAATCATGCTTTCATCATGATGTTTCTAATCACTTTTGATCCAGCATGATGCCAGCAATTGGTGTATCAAAGCATAGATCCATCACCTTAGTGCTTGCATTATCCCTTAATCACTATGCTTAATCTTAGCTAACATTTAATGATCTTTTATGCAAATTTTTTTCTTCTCCTCCATAACCACTACTTAGTGGTGAGCTAATTGCTCACTCCACACCACTTCATTGCCTTAGCCATCACTTTGAGCCACTTTCCTAGCTTTTTAAAGGCACAACCGTAGACCATATAATTCATCGATGCAAACACTGTCAACAAAAATCAACCTTTTTAGGAGAAATTTATATCTTGGAGCCTTCTCTTTAGATTGAGATGAGATGATTCCTTTCACCCCCATGGGTTTTTAAAGGTTCTTGGAGCCTTCTCTTTAGATTGAGATGATTCCTTTCACCCTCATGGGTTTTTAAAGGTTCTTTACAAGACTATCAACTCAATTTTGGAAGAAAATGTTGTCGTGTAGAAGATCTCAATTTGGGAACTCTCTACTACCTACTTTGGTAAATCTAAGAGTAAGCACTATTTATTATGCCTAATGATTTATTTATGGTTCTCAATCTCAAGTAGATACATTGCTATTGATGCTCCAAAAGTGCTTTGGTCTAATCTTGGTGAGATCTACTCCAATCACACACTCCAAGTGTTCTTTTGTTATGGCTCACCCAAACCCCCCTTGAAACACATCCAACAAGAGATTACCTGGTGAACCGCAACTATCGTGAGGATCTTTCCAATGGCCAAGCTCATAACCCTTAAGGTCTCCAAGCTCCACAACTTCTTGAGAAGCAATTCCACCGTGTCTCCTGCGAGCATTATCACACCGCCGCATTGCACTATGTGTACTCATCCCTCCTCTGACCTCACTTCACTCACACACACTCACTAGCATGTATTAAAGAGAGATATTAACAAGAGGATTAGCAAGAGCAAGACTCTATTGTATAATGGGAGAGTTCTTTGTATTATGAGAGATTTTCACTTATATACATGGCCATAAGTGTTCACACTCACTTAAACTGTTGTGCCGGCCGGGCACTTTAGGCTCATAAGAAGCCTAATGCTATTACAATTACTACTCTCATAATATATCCATGAAGTACATCACTTGGGACTTCATCCTAACTTACTACCACATGCTCTTAACAGGGAATCGCTATAAGTATTCCGTTGGACCATTACGGGCTTCCATTCAAGTTTTAGATTTAGACACCATTGCTTCATATCTTGCATGTATGACCATTTAGTGTATCTACCTTGACTCCTTAATGTAAGATAATGGTAGTAGCTCTTGTTAACCCTAGGAATGGTTTAACATCTTTGTTCTCTACTCTCATAATTGGAGATTATCTTCACTAATTAATTATTAGTGGACACTAATCTCAAATTTTTCAAACCATTAAGGGTTCATTAATAGTGTTTGGGATCTACCACCTCTCTATCACCTCACGTTAGAAAAGCCCTTTGATTTGGTACTCCAAATAACCACTCTAAATTAGTCTATTCTCTGTTTTTATGCTTTTGGGAGTGTGCTTAACATTCATTGATTAATCTTTATTTAACACGAATCAAAACCATTTGTAAAGGGTTTAGACACTACCGTTGGTCTCCTAGATCATGGTAAGACTATCCTAGCTCATTCACAAATCATGGGCACACATAAGTAGATTTCAAGTTTGATGGGATGAACTTCCACACATGGCAAACTAAAATCAAATTCATCTTAATGAAGAAGGGCTTGTGGAGTGTAGCAAATGGAAAGGAGAAGAAACCTATCATTAGGGATGGTAAAGCACTTTGGATTGCTAAAGATGAGAAGGCCCTCGCCATTATTGTCCTAGGATTGCATGACCAATTCATCCATCACTTAGATGGTAAGGACACTTCATTTGAGGCTTGGAAAGAGCTAGAAAAGTTCTTTAGTACACAAGCTAAGAGTTCCAAAATCAGCTTGCTAATGAAGTATTTTGAATTAAAAATGAACTATGGAGATCCTATCTCTACACACCTAAACTACATGAAGAGCTTACTTACTCAACTGGATCTCGCATAAAAATCAATATGGATGAGGATGTATGCATTGCAATGCTCTTATCCTATCTCTACACACCTAAACTACATGAAGAGCTTACTTACTCAACTGGATCTCGCATAAAAATCAATATGGATGAGGATGTATGCATTGCAATGCTCTTAAAGCATCTTCCACAAGAAGACTATGAAAACATAGTAACCACCCTCACCAACATTCCTTCTCAAAAAAGCTTGTGGAGATAGAAGCATCACTCTTAGAGGAAGATAATAAAATCAAGCAGCATCACGGCATCTAAGAGGGAGCTTTCTATAACAAAGGTGGTTTATTCAAGAAAGCTTGATTCAAGACTTTCACTAAGGGAGCACAAGTGAAGAAGGATTTCTCAAGGAAGTCTTGTAACTTTTGTGGGAAACCCAACCACAAAGAAAAAGATTGTTTTCAAAGGAACACGGTCCAAAAGGCCTATCTTAAAAGTGAAGAAAAATTTGATACAGAAGTTGAGGAGAAAGAAGAGGTCTCACCCATCGGTCGCTGAGGCCAACTACATTGAGGACAGTTGGGCTTTCAAGCCTAAGAGAACCATCCCAATTGGAAGTCTATTGTCTATCCCAAACTTGATGTAAACATAACTAGATATCTAGCATCAACCATCATAACTAACATTGTAAGCCTAACTGAGGTAAGACCTAAAGGCACCAACATGGTCATCACATAATTAGCATTGTAAGTTGTAACTAGGATTAGCATTGTCATCATTTATAGTCAGGATATTTTGTTGAGGGAGGGTATTGAAATAAACACCAAAATATCATGGGGTTAAGGGGATTTTTTTCAAAGGTCAAAAACCATAGTTATCCAACAGTAAAGGGGGAAGAGAATCTACCAAATATAGGTGAAAAGAACGCGTGGAGAATCAAGGGTAGCTAGAGATGCCTCTCCTCATATTTAGGGCTTGGAGTTCACTTTTTGGTAATACAATCGTGGAGAGATACTAGGTTATGGTTCCACACCTAATCTTATACCTAATAATGGACAGATACTAGGTGATGGTTCCACACCTAATCTTGTACCTAATCAAGCTTTAATCTCTTGTACTTAGCCTATATAATGAGGCACTCATCTATTGAAATAACTCTCTCTCATTCTCATCACTATTCCTTGCTTATGCTAATCATTATATGATTAAGTTAATTAACATTGCTTAGTGCTAAAAGCATGCTTTCATCATGATGTTTCTAATCACATTTGATCCACCATGATGCCAATAGACTAAGCGCCAGATAAAGTGGCATATGTATGAGAAAGAGATTTTTGTTGTAAATAAGGCTTTAAAAAAGTGGAGACATCATCTTTATAGCTCTAGTTTTGTGGTATTTGTGTGGATAATTTATCTCTAAAATACTTTTACAATTATCAAAGGCTCCGTGATTTTGAGATTTGTTATTGGAAAGTATCTACCAATAAAGTGGTAGAAGCTTTGAATGAATCGGTTATCTGAATCAACTTTTATTTGTTGAAATTCAATCTAACATATTTGACTCTCTCAAGGGCTTGTATCCTGGTGATGGATTCTTTGGTAGGATTTGGGATATTGTCCCAATATGTAAGAGGATCTGCAAGAGGTCAAGGATATGTAAGAAGTTTGAGGTGACATTAGAGGTCGAGGATATGCAAGAGGGACTTCAAAGAGGTCAAGGATCTCAAGAAGGCTATGGCTGGGTATATTTTTTTAGCGAGCATTTTTGAGCAAGTACTTTTTGATGTTTAGGTGAGCAGTTTCTCTCTACACTTCTAAGTGTCTATCACCTCTCTATGGTCTCGAACATTATGACTCATGGTAACAGTAGGGGAGAGGAGTGGATGGATACAAGAGCACTATACATGTTGCAACTCATTTACAACTATCAATGCATATCAAGTTATAACTACCATTGCAACTTGTTTACAAAGTCACCATATTATGATCTTAAACTTCCATTTTATATTCCCTCGCAAACTTACAAGGCCACAACATGACATAGCAAACACCTATGACATGACATGACATTACATGGCAAACACGTACGACAAATGGATGACAATGTCTAAGACATTGATTATATAATGATTTCACTACTTGAATTGTGCACATGATTACCTTGCGAAAGGCTTGCTACGCTCAACAGTATATCGAATGGGATCCCCGTCTGCATCCAATTGGTATGGGGAGGTTTCCTCCTCTGCTTTTTGGCTCCAAGAAGATATCATCACCAACCTCAAAACCTCCGCAATCTGCAGCTAACTCGCCTCCCCACCTATCATACTTTGGATGAGTGGACGTACTCTCACTGGGGTGCATGAAGATCGTGTGATGACCAGAAAAGAGACCTACTTGCACACACTAGTAAGTACTTTAGGGAGGGAAATCATTGAGCTTGACTTTCACAAAAACCAAAGAATCCTGCACTCCCCTCTTCTTGGCCAGCTTCTGAGACGACATGACATAGAGATATCGCGGGACATGCAAGAACAAAGTCCTTCTCAATGTGAAGTTCGAAGTTCCTGCCTCCCGCATATAGCAATCCCCAAGTGCTCTGCACGTAGGGTGCACACCATAGTGCCATTGGCATGTAGGAACCCTGCAGCAAGCACAAAATCCAACTCCACAAGTATCTCTCGAAAAACATTCCACCGAGGAACCTCTAAAGTGCCCTTGTGGAGACACGTATCTATAGAAAAATCAGCCCACACCAAGTGCACGCCTCGAAGGCTATCGAAGGCATCCATGCTTCCTCACCTTGTCAGAGATCCCATGAATCATTGTAATATTGCAAGATTCCTCGAACAATAAAGTATGTAAGGGGAGTGCAAACACTATAATGACGATGAATAGAGAGAGTCACTCGCACTATTGAGAGATCGTACATGTGTTTTCACTTTCCCATAAGCGCGAGACGGAGGTGATCAATGTTCGAGCTCAAAACTAAGTGCAGGGGGTTCACCACGATGGGATGGTAGTCTACATTTACACAACACCAAATACATGTTATGTGAGTGTTGATGAATAAATGATCTAATTAATGCTTTAACACGTTAAGTTTACTTACTAGATCCCAAGAGGTCTGCCTCGTCATCTTTTGAACTCTCCAATCCCTGCTCTTGGGTCTCGCCATGCGAAGGGGTCACCTACTCTTTGCCCTATTCATGGGACTGCCGCTCATCTTCATGCTCATTCTGCTTGGAATGGCTGTCCTCATATTCCTCATTTGAGTCATCCCCTTCCCAGTCTGGCCGTGACCTTTTTTGAGACAATGGAGGTGTGGATTTCTTACCCTTTCTCTGCACGGGGGTCAATTCTTGCTCAATGGCAGGCTTCTTGACCTTTCTGGCCACTGTATTCAACCAACATTAGAACCGTAAACTCCCAAAAAATAGGCTTCATACCTTGTACAAATTAAATACTGTGCACAAGGAAACGTACTCTGAAACTGCTCTGCCTCGTCTGGGGGAAACTCCCCCCTCTGGGGTAGTCTAACCACCATGGACAAAGCATCCATGCGCCCTTGCCCTGAAGCTCAACGATCCACTCTTTGGGGTACAATCATGTCTCCTCCACCTCAAACAGCACCCATGCGTTTGAAGGGTTCTCGAGAATGTAGATCCGATCACGTACACTACTTCACCACCACCTAATACACAGCCATTAGAAAGGTCTAAAAAACCAATACAAGAAGTAGGAGAGCTTCTCCACCATGCAAGGCAAAAAAGAAGAAGAAGAGTTAAGGTACTTTATACCTATACAAGAGGCGTCATGATGTGCATGGTAGGTGTGGTTGCTGGTTAGGATCCAAGGTAGCACGCATTTGTCTTTTCCACCTAATAAATGCCTTCTCAAAATGAGACTTCCTATAAGATTTCAAGGCTTCTGTGATACCTACTCCACAGTCTTCTGTGGCTCTTTCATGCATGCCAGCTACTGCAAGTGAGTCCGCCTTCCAGCTTCACGTGCAATTTGAGCATGTACTCGATCAATTGGAACAAGTACACATGATGATGGATCCACATGAAGAAGGCTCTGTCGGATGGCGGAATCTACGCATCCCTCATAGCAAACTCGCCACCAGCCAATATGTCAAGCAGCCTACATTTCCTACATTGTAAACAAGCATTAGGTTTCTAATAACTTTTAAAAAATGTAATGCATCAAGAGAGCTGAAGATCTTACTCTTCATTTGAAACATGTGCTCGAGCAATCTCGGCTAGCTTCGGTGTAGTGAATTTGCTAGCTTTTTCATCCCACCCTTGGTGGGATATCACTTTTTTAAAGAACTCTTTCCCACAGTCGGGATAGGCAATTTGTGCCAGCTCATGTCCCCTTTTAGTGAAGAGTGCCTCCGTCTCCTTTAGGGCATCCCTATAGTTCTTGTCGAACAATTCTACATTCATCATGTATTCTCTACTCCCTCGTCAAGTAAGCCACTGATCTTGGCCTAGAACATGGCATCGAATTCCGACTGCAATGCGTTTATATTTATTTAACAAACATACTTCGAATTAAAAACATAAAGAAATATATTTCAAAATTAAAACATACTACAATGCGCACACACCTTGAAAACTAATTGTGACAAGAGTGCCATGGGAAGCTTCAACCACTTGGATCTATTGGGTCCTTGATGAGTAAGCGCTTTTTGGGCCCATGCACGATCAGCATCACTAAACTTTGACAACAACGATTGTGGATCGGCAAGACCCACACGCTGCATCATAAATATATCATGTGCCATTGTGTCCGGCACATGAATGGTGGTGACCCTGAAAAATTTGCATGCATTATAAACAAGGCAAAAGATGACATACACAATCTTTCTTCATTTTATATACACATTGTATAATGCACATACTTGTTGATCATGCGCAGCACCAACAAGGACTCTGCCTCCTCTTCCTCAAGGAACCGGACCACTCTACAATTCACCTTGGCAATCCTCTCTTTTTCGACTCAATTGGTATTCACCCATTCTTGTTGGCCAAGCTTTGAGTCGATGGTTACCATCCCAAACAATGAACATCTTGCCAACCATGTGTTTCCATCCTTCGGTCTCCTCCAATATCATGTCAAATTCACCTGACAATGATAGATCGTGGCTGGCTGCACTTCGACGGTCCAATGGAATAGGGGCTTTGCTTGGGAATCCCTCTGGAACAATGAATGCCGCCATTGTCAATTGGTACTTGCACGATGCTTCTGAGATCAGCCCCTCGATAGAATCCTCGTTCGTGCAAATTGATGGGTTTGCAACAAGTAGGCAACAAAGCGGCACTCTAAGAAGGTGGTTTTGGTTGTCAGCCAAGTGGTCCTCCACCCAATTTTTCGAGATGTGTCGATCAATCACCTGACCAAAACTCTCTTTCACAGACTCCTCTTCTTCTACAATCGTGGCACTACTAGTGGTCACACGATTATCGACGGCGGGCGTTGAAGAACCAACTTCCATAGCCAGCTACAATTGTGAGGTGTTTGTCACTTCGCTTGATGTGGCCACTTGTGATATGCCCACATCTTGCGAGAGAATGATCTCATCTTGCAATCCGGTGAACCCTTTCGATTACAGACGAGTCCGTGGAGGCATTTTGTCTTGAATATGCATCCATATTACCATCAATACTTCTTAAATTAGTCTTTTATCATTTAACATGTGATGCAATTATCTAAAATTAGTATTTAAAATGTATTAATTTTTTATTCCAATTACATATGATGCTATTGGAATTGTTATGCTATCCATATGAAGTCTACCTGGAGAACTTTGATGATTGAGAACTCTTCCTTCAACGTTGAGGACAAGTGAGGATCGTTATTGCTTGAGGACGTTCCAACCGTTGTTTGAGGCACACTTGTTGAGACTGCTTCCAACCGAGAGAGAGAGAGAGAGAGAGAGAGAGAGAGAGAGAGAGAGAGAGCAAGTGAGGAGGAACGAGGAGGGGGACAATAAAGGGAGCGAGGGAGAGGGCGAGTGAGCGGGACAAGAGGGGGAGAGAGAGGGTGAGTGAGAGAGGCGAGAGGGGGGGAGTGAGAGGCTGTTGAGGGCTTTTGTGGCCCTCAACAGCCACTATGCAACGGCTTAATAGCCGCCCACATGGCCATGCAGTTGGCCTATGTGGCCATCCACATGGCCACTGTGGCCATTGCGCCACACAAAGGCCACGAGGCCGCCGCGTGTAATGCTCGCATGCGAGCATTTCATGAAAAGATGCAGGGGAGAAGAGAGCTTGAGCTCTTGCAAGCACACACACACTCACAAAACCCTAAAAGAGAACACACAAGGTGAGAGGCTGAAAATCTACTTCCTCACACAACACTCAACAGACCATATACAAAGATAAGAGTACACACCATACGAAAAGGTACTCAACCAAATACATACTAGGGTTCTCTATACTGTGTGAACCCAACTAAATGAGCTGGCACTATAACTATGCCAGTCTCTAAAATAGCTGTCACACAGCCTGTCATCCCACTGGCCGCATATCACCCATGATCTCACCAACCATGCCAGTGGTGTGTGTGGGGCCTATCCCCCAGGCGGGTCATCAGTATCCACCGCCTCACTAGATGAGCTCGATATCTAAACACTCCCCCTCGAGCTCAACTCCATCTCATGTACACCAAGCGAAGCCCTGAATTTGCGGAGCTTCTCTATACCCAATGCTTTGGTGAAGATGTCAGCGACCTGATCCTGTGTACTGACATAAACAAGGTTAACGTCTCCTGCCAAAACCTTCTCTCTGACAAAATGGTAGTGGACCTCTATATGTTTCGTGCGAGCATGAAAAACTGAGTTACTGGCCAACTGTATACAGCTAATGTTGTCACAGAAAATGACAACTTATCTATCCACTGATAGACCCAAATTTGCAAGTAGCTTTCTCAACCAAGCTACCTCACATGCTGCCATAGCAGCACCTCTATACTTGGCCTCTGTGTACTGGTGGATAGAGCAACCGTAGGCTGCTTCTTGCTACTGTAAGTCACAGCAGCACTCCCCAAAGAAAACATGAACCCACTAGTAGATCTTCTATCTGAGAGATACTACCAGCCCAATCATCATATGTGTACCAATGTACACATCTCTGTCCCAGTTTCATAAAATAGTCCACAAGGCAAAGTAGACCTCACATACCTCAGTCTGCGTCTCAATGTATCCAAATGCGGCTTCCTAGGAACCTGCATAAACTGACTCACCAACCCAACAGCATAGCTCAAATCTGGCCTGGTGATCGTCATGTAGATCAAGCTTCCTACTATGCGCCTATACATAGTAGGATCCTCCCTAAATCTGCACTCAACTTGCCATTCTGATCCAATGGCACTGAGATAGGCTTACAGCTTGTCATACCATACTTGGACAACATGTCCAAGCCATAATGTCTCTGCAGTAATCCAATACCATGTGGTGACCTAATCACCTCAATGCCTAAGAAATATCTGAGCTCCCCCAGATCCTTCATCTCAAACTTCTGTCTAAGCAAGATCTTTACATCAAAGATCTCTACATCATGGTCCCCCGTAATGATCAGGTCATCTACATAGATGACAACAAGCACAACCCCTCTGTCATTGTGTCTCACATACAGCGAGAAATCTACATTGGCTACATGAAAGCCAATAGTGACAAGATATTCAGAAATCTTGTTAGACCATGTTCTTGGTGCTTGTTTTAAGCCATACAAGGCTTTCTTCAACCTGCAAACATGCTCGGGGTGACTCACATCCTCATAACGAGGTGGCTGCAATATATACACCTCTGCAAATCCCCATGCAAGAATGCATTCTTTACATCCATCTGATGTAAAGACCATTGCTTTGACGTAGCCACTGCTATCACAACTCTCACTGTTGCCATCTTGGCAACTGGGCTGAAAGTTTTCTCATAATCAATGCCATATGTCTGCACATATCCTTTGGCTACCAATCTAGCCTTGTATCTGCTTATGCTTCCATCACTGTTATGTTTTACTTTGTACACCCACTTGCATCTAATGGCTTTCTTGCCTTCTGGCAATTGCACTAAATCCTAAGTCTCATTTCCATATAGTGCATCCATCTCCTCATCCATAGCTTTCTCCCAACACACATTTCCAACAGCCTCATCAATGCATGTGGGCTCTACAACCTGCACAACTTTTGCCATGTATGCATAGTGATGTGCCACATAACCATCATAGGTAAACCTCTGCACAGGATTCTTCACTCTCCCAGATCTTCGCAGCTTTGCATTCATGGCTTCCATAGCCTTCTTTACACCAGGTGTTCTCATAGCTGGTATCCCAAGATCTTCATCAAGGCTCATCTCTGAGCCACTAGACTCTCCATCAACATGAGAATGCTTTGCAGAAATGTCATGCATACTAAGGGGCTCAACCACTTTCTCTTTGCCTTTATGTGATGTACTAATCACATTTGCAGGACTGGTATTATGATGCAGCCTGCCACTCCATAGTCTATCAACTGAACCACTAGATGAGGACTCTCCTGGTCCACTCAAAGACTATGATTGCTGACTTGCATTCTGTGCAACCACATTTCCACTCACATCAGCCCCAACAGCTTCTTTTTCAGCAGCATACCAGCTGCTCATCTCATCAAAAACAACATCCTTGCTTGTTTTTTATGAGATGAGCAGCTGGTATGCTGCTGAAAAAGAAGGGATATAGGTGTTATAACCCTTACATGTAGCAGGGTTATAACACCTATATCCCTTTTGCTCAAGGGAATATCCAATAAACACACATTTTTCAGCTTTTGGATCTAGCTTAGTTCTCAGCTCATCTGGCACATGCACATATGCAATGCATCCAAAGACTTTCAGATGAGATAAATCAGGTTTTCTACCAGTAAACCTCTCCTCTGGAGTTACATCATGTATGGCTACAGTTGGAGTCCTGTTCATGATGTAAACTGTTGTAGAAATAGCCTCAGCCCAATAGCTATGCTGCATATTCTTCTCTCCCATCAATGCTCGCGCAATCTCAGCAATGTGCCTGTTTTTTCGCTCAGCAACTCCATTTTGTTGTGGAGTGTATCTGCATGTAAACTGTCTCTGAATACCATTCTTTTGCAAAAATCCAGAGAACTCATTGGAGAAGTACTCTCCCCCTCCATCTGACCTTAGGCACTTTACATGTTTCCCTGTTTGCTTTTCAACCATAACTTTGAAATTCTGAAAATGAGTGAACGCTTCACTCTTCTCCTTCATGAAGTATACCCACACTTTCCTTGTGTGGTCATCAATAAATGTCACATAATACCTGCAGCCTCCCATAGACATGGTCTTCGTAGGACCCCATACATCTGAATGCACAACATCTAGTGCATTTCTGCTCACATTTCTGTCACGTGGAAATACATGCTTTGTTTGCTTTCCAAATTGGCATGCTTCACGTATTTTCTGCATACCTTCAACTTTAACCTTTGGCAGCCCTGTCACAATTCCTTTAGCCTGCATAGACTTCATTCTCTACACATTCACATGTCCAATTCTTTTATGCCAAATGTCTGTGTCTGTAACAATTCCAAATTGGCATGCTTCACATATTTTCTGCATACCTTCAACTTTAACCTTTGGGCAGCCCTGTCACAATTCCTTTAGCCTGCATAGACTTCATTCTCTACACATTCACATGTCCAATTCTTTTATGCCAAATGTCTGTGTCTGTAACAATTCTTGAACCATTTGCAAACATCGCAGCACTCACTTCAGGCATGTTTACATTCAATGTAAACATTCTGCCCACTCTATTGCCTTTTGCAACCAACCTGCACTTGTCTTTAAAGTCTTCAATATAACAACCATAAACTGAACCTGAAAACCCTGCTCAATCATCTGGCCAACTGAAACCAGATTCTTTGTTATGTTCGAAACATGAAGTATATCTGCAAGGTACTTCACTTTGCCATCCTGCATAGAAAATGGCACATCTCCAACATGTGCAATTGGATGAGCAGTGTCATCCCCTGTTTCCACAAAACCTGGTCTTTCAAGGTTTTTCATCTCCTTGAACCACCTTGTCATGCGGTTCGAAGCACCTGAATCAACGTACCATACATTATCTTTATGTGCTGCTTCAACATTTTCAGACATGGCATTAACGACATGCTGCATAACAAACAACCTTTCATTATCCTCATTGTTTCTGCTCGAGGATGCATAGTTGTTTTGCTGCAATTTTCCATTTCGCATGTCAACCTGCTTCTTATAACAATCTGCCTGCACATGTCCAGGCTTACCATAATAAAAGCATCCACGTGTATCATTATACTGCCTTTGCTAATTTCCATGACCTCTTTGACTCCCCCTGCCTCTGAATTGGCCTCTTCCACCTGCGTGTTGTTATTGTTGTGAATTCTGGGACTATTGTTGTTGCTGCTGCTGGCCATAATTCTGATTACCTGTTTGGCCACCTCCTTGGCCGCGTCCATGGCCTCCTCTACCTTGTCCTCTTCCCCTGAACTTGTGTAGAAGGCCTGTTGCTCTGAACTATTTTTGTTTTGTGAAGACTATTGGTCTTCACCCAAGCTCTTCTCTTCTATAATCAACATAGACACCAAATCTGTGAAATTGGGAATGTTTTCCCGAGTGTGAATAGACGTCTTGAATGCCTTGTATTATGGCCCGAGACCACGTAGACAGACTTCCACCTTATCATCATCATCTACTGAAACGCCAATAGATGCAAGGGATTCCACAATACCCTTGATCTTCAATGGATAGTCATTCACAGATATACTCTTTTTCTCCATAGTATGAAGTTCATTCTTCAACTGTATCTTTCGTGCCTTGGTATTCGTTTCATAGAGTTTTACCAAGGTGTCCCACACCTCCTTGGGGGACTTGGCATCCTGTATGTGCCCAATCATGGTGTCCTATATACTGATAGAGAGCCAATACATAACTTTTCTGGCTCCTTGGTTCCAATCCTTGAAGTCTTTCACATCTCTAGCAGTTAGATTGGTCTCTGGTATCTCCGGTGCCTCTTCATGCTCACCTTCTATGTAGTCCCAGTAACCCTTTCCCATCAAGAAATTTGTCAACCTGAACCTCCAAGCATGGAAGTTGTTTTTGTTAAGCTTCTCAGCAACAATCTGGTTTATGCCATCATTTGACATCTTACCAGACACATAAATTTACCAGAAATAGCACTCTGGTTTGTCCTGCACAAACTGTTGTATCTTTTGCAGCGATACTGTACTACACTCAAATGTCACAAACTAGTGACCTCAATGTGCATACATACACCCAATGGCAACTGTTTGACCTCCTTGCAGCACACACAATGTCTGCACAACCAATCTGTCTTCCTGCAGTTCTTAAACAGAGTTCTGCATAGAATCGATGACTTACCTGCAGTGCTCGAAATCGTCTGCTTTTTGAAAAACGGAGGTCCAAACGTGTCTGAAATGCGTTTTCGGCCCTATGGCTTTACTCCCACAAGGAAAGCTCCTCAATCAAAGATCGTTTGCCGGTGCCTCTGTAGAGCTCTCGACAAGGGTGTAGTCGCCAACACAAATAGAGAAGAGTAGATGAAGCTCTTACCCTCGTACCGCTTCTTGTGCTTCTCTTCCTTGCACAGCAGCTCAGCCCTTAGCATGAACCAGGCTCTGATACCATGAAAAGATGCAGGGGAGAAGAGAGCTTGAGCTCTTGCAAGCACACACACACTCACAAAACCCTAAAAGAGAACACATAAGGTGAGAGGCTGAAAATCTACTTCTTCACACAATACTCAACACACCATATACAAAGATAAGAGTACACACCATATGAAAAGGTACTCAACCAAATACATAATAGGGTTCTCTATAGTGTGAACCTAACTAAATGAGTTGGCGCTATAACTATGCCAGTCTCTAGAATGGTTGTCACACAGCCTGTTATCCCACTGGCCGCATATCACCCATGATCTCACCAACCATGCCAGTGGTGTAAGTGTGGGGCCTATCCCCCAGGCGGGTCATCAGTGTCCACCGCCTCACTAGATGAGCTCGATATCTCAACATTACACACGACATTGCCACATGGTAAGTACACGTGGACTGGCCACGTGTAATGCCCGAGCGCGGGCATTACATGTGAGCACTACCACGTGGTAAGTACACGTGGACTGGCCACGTGTAATGCCCGAGCGCGGGCATTACACGTGAGCACTACCACGTGTCCACATGGCAAGCTAAAGGCTCACCATGTGTGCCGTGCTGGCCACATGGCACACTACACATGGATGCCACGTGTAATGCTTCCTACACTCGGGCATTACACGTGGCAGCCATGCGTGGACATGTGCATGGCCACGCATGGCTATTTCAACCCTCTTGAGCCCTCTTGGCTCTCCTCTCATGTTCTCTTGGCCCTCCTCTCGTGCCCTCTCACGTCCTCCTCTCGGTCTTTCTCTCGCGCCCTCCACTCCACCTCCCATTATGAGCCTCACACGTGGCAGCCAAGTGTTAGGCCCATGATCATGGGCCCAACATGTGTGGCAGCCATGTGTGGGCATGTGCATGGCCACACATGGCTATTTCAGCACTCTTGAGCCCTCTCAGCTCTCCTCTCATGCTCTCTTGGCCCTCCTCTCGTGCCCTCTCACGTCCTCCTCTCGGTCTTTGTCTCACGCCCTCCACTCCACCTCCTCTCGCGTCCTCCTTAAGCGTCCCCTCCACTTTGAACCTCTATCAAGCGCTCCCTCTTCGAGCGCCCCTTCCTCAATCGCCTTTTCACCTCCGAGGAGCTTACCATGGAGTGTATCATCTTGTAAGGATACATGGCGCTTGATGAGATGTACAGGAATGACCCAATCAATCTCGACTTGTACCAAGCTAGAGAGATTTCAAGGAGTTTATTATTGGAATTGAAGCAAATAATCCAAGGAAAGAAGAACGACTTGGCAACAATAGATATGTTTGAGCTTAAAATATCAAGTGCGGTGCTTGCTACTGGAGGACATACAGAGTCATTAACGATGAGAACGAGCAATTAATTAGGAATACGGCCCAATCAATGGTTGCCCGTCACATAGAAACTTATGAGTGTCTTTCCTACTAAGTTTTGAGGTTTGTAATAATGTTGGCATTACTTCATAATGCAACTTCTTTGATGTAGAAACTTCATAGTGCCAGCTTCTTTAATGTATTTGTCGAGTTTTTTAGATGGTTATGTTTTTTAATGTTCATCTTGTAAACCATGAGATGAAGGAGAGTATGGAGAGAAATAGGAGAGAGATGACTGAATGCTAATTTCGAAAAAATAAAAAAATATATATATCATTATTTTTTTAGAATTTTTAAAAAATATTTTTTAATAATAAAAATATAATTAAATTATAACGGTCTGATTAAAAATGGTCAACTTGCTTAAGGGTCTTAATCACCATTCAGTACTACCTGTTTACTCCCTACCTATTGTACCATTCTTTTTTGTTCTTATGTACTTTATTTTTGCTCTTCTTTACAATGAGTTGCACAATCACATTCCCACCTTCTAAGAAAGAACTGAGTTTCATCAATGGACGGGTTGTGGTGGTGAGTGCAAAGTTTTTACATGAGCAAGTAGCTCCCAGCTCATTTTGTGAATTGTAAGCCTTAGTAAGTATTGGGACCCAAGAGTTGTACATCCCTCTTGAGGTAACCTCTAATCATGAGGGAGAGGAGTCCTACATACTTGAAGACTCTCTATCAGCCAACTACTTGGCAATAGTTGATTCTTTATTGAAGTCAAACCCAGAACCAAGAGCCATCTTAAACAGCCTGCCCAGAGGTTTTTCAACTCTGAAGAATGTGATAGATTTATGCAGTCCCTTTCAAGATAATAAGGATACTGATGCATTAGGTGTTGCAAGAGAACAAGGTAAGAGCATTTTAGAATACCTTTTCAGCATGAAGAAGGGAAACACATTAACAAAGATTTTGTTAAATGTCAAAGACGTTACCAAGACCATGGAGATTCCTAGACAATACAATGGTGATATTGCATTTGAGTTCACTGACCATGGGAACACGCCCAGGAATGGACTCCATGGAGCATAAGTATGATCCCCACTGGTGGTCAAAGCCACAAACCTCTAACATTGCCTTCCTTGGAGTATGTCGGTGAAGCCATTGTCTAGGCAGTTTGAAGTGTGTTAATGAACTTTGCCCGCGTTTAAAGAACCACAGGGTGTCAAATACATCACATTTTACTAGAATAATGCTAAAGGCACAACTGGCGAGGAGTGCAGCAATGCATCTGGGAAGCTCCTATGCCATTACTACTACTCAGTTCCAGCGATGTGCATTGCTACATGCAATTGCTATATCTATTATGTGATGCCCTCCGACGAGACGATGAGCAGATTAATGATACACATCGGCACCCATCAACATAATGTATGTGCAAGCACATCAAAGGCACTAACCGATAGGACCAGGCAAATGGTGTCCAGGGTGCTAGGGGTGGATCGCAATGTTGGGGCAAGGAAGGTTCAAATGTGTGTGGCAAAAGAAATCGTCATGGTAGCACTAGTGCAAGAAGGTGGTTCCTCTCATTTCATTGGGGAACAAGAGTTCATCAACATTGCAGAGGAAATGGAACCACTAGTGGAAGAAAACTGGTAGGCTAATTTGGTTGGTAAATTTGGTAGGTATTAAATAGTTATTAAAATCTGGTTGGTAAATTTGGTAGGTATTAAATAGTTATTAAAATCTTAATAAGATGCATTGTAATATTTGAACAATTTATTTTTTAAGTTTCGAAGGTCAGTCACTGTGCAGCCCGCCAAGGCCCTTCAAAGGAGAGTTTTGGCTTGGATGTACTTATGAAGCTGAAGTGAGAATGCACTTACGACTTCTTCCATGGAAACAGGTTCCTAGGTCGTCAAGGGTCCTCAGGTGAGAAGTGCTATGTTTTCAAGATGTCCACCATTAGACCCGCTTCAACGTTGGATTTGGTGAATAGAATGCGACGGACCGGCTCGACGACCTGTGACATGCGTGGATACAATTTGACCACACCCGACGAACATCATATTGGGTGACCATGGCTTGTCATGTATATGATCCAAGGTAGAAAATTACCAATGTAGATTATTTAGGTGGTTAGAGCAAGCTAATTGTACAACCTCTTAAATGACTATCGTTTTCACATAGCATGTAGGATCTTCTCACCATTGCGACATGTGAAATGAAAGCGGAGGATATGGATGCCCAATGTCTGTTCTAGGAATGCATTAATGAAGTGATGGACAACCATGGTTTGTGAGAGGGCAGATTTCTATGGTTTCATGGCAGACGAGGCTCATGCAAACTAGAATGCAGTTAGACATGTGTTCAATGGTGGAAAAAACAACGTCTTGACAGATAGGGATAGGCATATTTCATTGGGAGCAAAGCATGGTTGCCCACACAACAAAGTATGTGTGTGTTACCTCTCAAGGAGAGCACAAAGCAACGTGTGAGAAGTGGCGCATGGCTCCTACCAGTGAAGCTACAGTAGTGGAGGCTCGATTGATACGTCAATGGTGGCGTAGTGGTCATGTGATGGACACAAATTTGTCAACAATGGAATCTTGGTTGAGTTGGTGGGAAGTGCGCATATAGCACATTGGGATTCAGTCATCATGAGAACGATAGAGAGAAGTAATGATGGTCCAAATACCCCAAGAACAAACCTAGTAGAAAGCAAGCATGGAAGTTGGCTGACAGGGGAAGGATATAGACGCAAGATTTCTCTTTATGATGCATGTACTACCGATTTCTCTTTATGATGCATGTACTACCGATATGGCGAATGCATTTTGCAAAGCACAAAGGCAGTCTCTTACAGTCAAGGCAAGCACATAGGGAGAGGCCCAAGCTTGGAGAAACTAAAAGAACGGTGCTCTACAAGCCCTGCCCAAGTGGTCTGAAACAGTTAATCAGGTAACTGAAGGAACACCCATGTACAGGGCACCTACCCCTCTCACTAACAAAGAGAGTGCACATCATAAGAAACCGTCAAGGGTGGTAATTGATATTAATGGCTGAGGCCACACATTGACCAGAGTATAACACACATGTAAGAGATCGCAAGTATTATGGGAGGCCACGAAGATCAATTTCAAAGAACATGATACAAGCAAAACTCCAGGAAAGAACTATAGAAGTCACAGAGGGTAACGTCATTGAGCGCAATGTGAATGAAACAATGTGGGCAATTTGAAGGACATGCATTGGCAGAAAGGTCACATGCAGTGGAACGCCTCATGGGGCTAAGAGGTGTGGGCAACACATAGTCAGATGTGCAACACATAGTCAGATGTGCTAAGGGTGTGCCTGCACCTTCCTTTGATGGCTATTGCAAGCACCCTAAAGGCCTCATTAGACAATGTATGTGGTTCTACCCTGACCACATGCTTCATTGCTATATAGTGGACAACAACATAGACCCAAAGCCCAGTCCACCACCCAAGATATAGCCAATTGCTATAGGAATGAACCTCACAAACGAGGAGGTATATTCATTGTGAGAAGGTGGATACCAGGTGGAGTGCAAGAATGCAGAAGGTGTTGTGCCCACCCCATCGCGTAGCAGTGGGGCTTCAAGGTTCTTTACAACTACAACTTCAAAAGATCCGCCATATGGGTCCACTACTAACATAGAGGCTGGTGGGTCAAGCATGCAAAATGGCATAAGAGTCAAGTATCGCACGTCAAGATCAAAGGAAGCAGCCAAGAAAATAAAGGCTACTTTGAAAATGAAAGCTATGGTGGTAGAAGAAGTGCAGAGAGTGGAGCACAAGTATGAAGTTTTCAAGATCGAATCGCACAGGGATGATACACACGTGGGAAAATATGATGTGCATGTGAAAGACGAACCGTCTTGTACATGTCCAGATTTTACAGATAGAGACGCCAACAAGAAGAAGCTGTACCTTACATGCAAGCACTTGTACTTCATTTATTTACATGTGCTAGGCTTAAGCCAGAGCAAGAATATGTTCATCGACCAACCTATCCTATCTGACCTTGAGCTTTATAATGCCTTGTCTCATAGGAGAACATACCCTAATTTAGAAATTTGAATGCAAGGATAATCAGTTGAGCTTAACCTCTGTGGATGTCACCTCATTGTAGATGGTTCTATTGTGCAATGTCTATCTCCTTCAAATACATGCTTGCTCTTTCCCAAACAAGTTTGAAATATGCATTTTTAATTGTGGTGCCGAAATTCGAGGAAAGAAACCTTTATAAATAGCATTTAAAAAAATAAATATAGTTTTTTATTTTGAGGTGTTGAACCTCTCCCACTACTATAAATATAGAGGCAAGCTCCAAAGCAATTTGTTATACAGCATTGCCACCAAGCCTTGCTAGAAGAGTAAAACAACCCAAACTTCCTTCTTTTTGTTTGTGATGGCCTCATTAAATGTTAGCATATTGAAGTTGTTGTTGTGCGTATCGAGAGGGAGGCCACTGATGTGGAGATCAAGCAGAAGACCATAGATGGTGCACAAGCATGGAAAGGTCTCACATCCTTTCCACTTCCTAAAAACGATGAAAAAATTTCTTAAGGACAAAGTGGTGGGCTTAATTGCAATTTAGTAAGTTCATGGTTTTATTGATGAATCGTCTGAGCGTGTCTTGCTAGAGGAAGTACGGAAGGGTACAAACACCATTCGCTTACTTTGTGCCTACACCCTGGAGAACAAGCGAGGCCCATAGTAGTAAAGATGTTGATTTTTGCATTTCTATATTTGGAAGGTGTACGTGAATAAACTTGGTTTTATTTTCAGTTTGAACTAATAACCCCAATGTAGAGGATGTGATAATGGTTTTCGCATTTCTGTATTTGGAAGGTGTACATGAATGAACTTGGTTTCATTTTCAGTTTGAACGAATAACCCCAATGTAGAGGATGTGATGTTGACATGTGTTTATGTGTTTCCCACCGAAGTAATTATGTCATGTTGCTCTCTCTAACTTGCTTTGCCCCTCTCTCTTCATGGAGGGGGGCTAGGAATTTCTTTAATTGGAAGATGTACATTTAAAAACTAGGTTTTATGCTCAGTTCAAACCATTGTAGGCCCTCTCTTTCTTGGGGGAGGGGAGAATCTTTTTGGAATCCGCTCGCTCGATTCCCAAAAAGCGCTCGCTCGAAAATGCTCGCCAAAAAAATGTCCCACTATGGCCGAGGTTACCAAAGCAACAATCAAACCGGCTATCACAACAAATATATCAAGGTGGGTATGCAAATCAAGGAAGAGGCCATGGTGTGAGTCAAGATAGAAGTGGAGTTGTATGCCATTATTGTAAGAAGATAGGACACGTGCTTTGAGAATGTTTTCGTAAAGATAGGGATATGTGAGAAGGAAGGAACAATCAAGGTAACTATGCATCTACATCCCAGAGTGAAGGAAGAGAGGAGAAAGAAAAGCACCAATTGCTTTGTATGAATCATGAACATTAAAGCTTAAGTATGAATGTATGTGAAGCCAAATGGTGCATTGACTCAAGCTGTAGTAATCATACGACCAGCCATGGTGAATGGTTTAAAGCAAAGTGGGAAGTGGAAGTGCCTTCATATGGGACTATTGGGATGACACAACTCATTCTGCTACTCATGTGGGTGACATACCGATATAAACAGAAGAAACACTTGCATAATATATTATATGTTCTAGGTATTACAAAGAATTTGTTATCAGCTGTTAAGCAAGAGATAAGAGTGATATTTGATCATATGGGCTTTTTTGTTTAAGTATGAATGTATGTGAAGCCAAATGGTACGTTGACTCGGGCTGTAGTAATCATACGACCAGCCATGGTGAATGGTTTAAAGCAAAGTGGGAAGTGGAAGTGCCTTCACATGGGACTATTGGGATGACACAACTCATTGGGCTACTCATGTGGGTGACATACCGATATAAAGAGGAGAAACACTTGCATAATATATTATAGGTTCTAGGTATTACAAAGAATTTGTTATCAGCTGGACAAATGTTTAAGCAAGAGATAAGAGTGATATTTGATCATATGGGCTTTTTTGTTTATGATTGCAAAGCTGAAAATAAGCTCATAGAGCAAAAGGGAGAAGAGAAGGTCAGATGTTTACTTTGGATGCATGCAATACAAAGTGGTATGAGAATATGTATGCATAAGCAAATAGTATATGACATAGTTTGATATATGGCATCGAAGGCTTGGACATGTGAATACAAACCGATTGAGAGATACGCAAGTCAAGGGAATAGTGACATATTTGCTAGAACAAGTGAATTGACAGATGTATGTGAATCATGTGAATTTGGAGAGTCCTCCAGATTTCCATTTAGTAAGCAAGGTTAGTTGAAGCCTTTGGAGGCCTTCTAGACATATAATTTGATGCAAAAGAAGTTATATATAAGCCAAGATGTGAGGTTTGATGAAGGATTAGCATGGTATGCAAGACTGGTTGACAAACTAGATGCAAGGTCAAGCTATGGTGAAAGCATGCTTGAAGAGGATGTGAATGATGTGGTACGATTGTAATAATGTTTTTGATGTGGCCAAACATGCAAGAATTCATGGTTTTGATGGTATAGCAAAACAAGCACGACAAACGTTTGAAATGGCTAAAAAACAAGGCAATTTTGATAGTTTTTTGGAGGGAGGTCTCTACATGCTTTGAAGGTCAAATCGAGTCAAACGAAAGCCATCAGGGCAACTTCATATGATGCTCTACTAGCACATAAGGTTCATTCATAAGGGAAACTCTAGATTTTGTAGAGCGATCATCCCAAAATCAGCAAAAACAGGGCCACCTCTTCACATATACATACACTGCTTGTTGGGGCACATCAAGATGATGTTGTACATGTATTTGGAAATCCAAATGAAGGTTAAAAAATGGCTTGGAGTTCCATTTATACACAGCCATCATCGATTTTGAATGCAACCTATAGACAAAAGAGAGGGTTATCGACATCACTACCCTTAAGAGATAGTGATGTACATAGACTTGAGGAGTCTTTTCCATAAAAAAGTGGTAAGAATGGGATGCAAAAACATGTAGATGTAGAAATTGAAGAGATGCCTAAGAATGTGAGTTCATCAAGGGAATCACCATACTTTACGGAGGAGTACACGGAAGTGTCCACTGATAGAGCAGCTTACATATGCAGATTATGTCAATCATCACTACATCTGTATGGCAAAGGTGAATGAATGCATCGAGCCAAGGTGTTTTGAAGGTGCAAATAAGAGTAAGGAGTGGCAAATAGCTATGAAGGAAGAAATGGATCCATTGTATAAGAATCGGACATGGAAGCTTGTCTCGCTTCCTACGAACAAGTTGATCATGGCATGAAAATGGATATATTGCATCAAACACAATGTAGATGGAAGTATAAGTCACTTTAACGCTAGATTGGTTACTAAGGGCTGTGCACAAACATATGGCATATTCGATGATGAGGCATTTTCTCCAGTAGCCAAGATGGCTACTGCACGTAGTGTGGTTGCCATAGCATCGAGTTAGAGATGGACCTTACACCAATTGGATGTCAAGAATGCTTTCTTGAATGGATATTTGTAAGAAGAAGTGTGTATGGTTCATCCAGAGGGTTTTGTAGATAGTTCAAAGATGCACGTATGCAAGTTGAGGAAAGCATTATATGAGTAAAGCAAGCTCCAAGATCTTGGTTTGAGCAATTGGCTATGTATTTGCAGCAAATAGGGTTTATATCAACCCCATCAATCACTCTTTGTTTGTAAGAGAAGTGAATGGGACTCTTACACTCATAGTCATCTATGTAGATGATCTCATAGTGATTGGGAATAATGCAAGATAAATAGAAATAGAAATAGAAATAGTGAAGAGGTAGTTGCATGATGGATTTGAAATGAAAGATCTTGGTGAGTTGAAGTTCTTTTTGGAAATAGTGATTGTCAAGACATAAGATAGTATGTGTTTAAGCCAGAGGCAATATGTGTTAGATTTGCTTAAAGAGTTTGGTATGCAACATTATAAGGCAATAGCCATCCCAATAGATGTGAATCAAAAGCTAAGAGTAAAGTCCGAAGATTTGTTTAGAGATGTTGCCTTATATCGCATGCTAGTGGGCAAGCTAATTTATCTAACTATCACACAAGACTCGATTTGCTTATAGTGTAGTTAGCCAGTTCATGTAGGAACCCGAAAAACCTCATTATGGTGTAGTGAAGAGAATCATGGGGTATGTGAATTCTACAGTGAATCATGGTTTATTTTATGAAAGAGACAGGCAATCGAGACTACAAGTATTCAATGATCTAGATTGGGTAAGAGATCCAAATACGAGGAGAAGTGTGATAGGTATATCATGTTCACTTGGAAATGGATTTATTCTTGGCTTTCTAAGGAACAACCAATAGTGCCTTTAAGCAATATATACGCTAAGTACAAGGCATTGGCTCAAGCTTCGAGTGAGGTTTCATAGATGTTAGCTTTACTTGGCACTTTGGGTTTTGAAGTGGAGAAGCAATACATGTGTTTTGTGATAACAGTTAGCTCGATTTAGTTGGCTGACAATCTGGTATTTCATGCAAGAACTAAACATGAGGAAGTATAGTATTATTATGTATGGGAGAAAGTATTGGCAAAAGAAATTGATGTAATCTACATCAATACACATGATTAGATTGTAGATCTTATAACAAAAGCATTGATGAGTAGGGAGAAACATGAGAGATTCAGATTTGAACTTGGAGTTAAAGACATGAACTTCCTTTTGAGAGGGAGTGTCGAAGAGGCAGAAGCAATTTCATGTGATGGACATATGGATACCGACAATGTCTATTATAATGACGGGAGTCATTGAGTAACCTTAGAGCAGGGAATAATTAAAATATTTGTAATAGATCATTGGGTAGACCTTAGAGTGAGTGTAGAGAGTAAAATAAGGTGATTTGAGTGGGCAAAATACATCCATAGTGGCCAGCCATGGTTTATGGGCAAAGGAGTGGTAAATAATACAAAAATATGAGAAAATAGAGAGAAAAAGAGAAGAAGCAAGCATGGAGTTTGTGGGAGACTACAGAGAGCAAAGAATCAGAGATTTGGAGTGCAAAATAGCTTAGTAATCATCAATGTAATAGGTTGCAAGCAATAGAGATCAATTTGGGCTCAAAATTTGTTTTCTACACACTTTCTTTCTCTATAGATTGTGTTTTCTCTCTCTACTATAGATTTCAACGTTTTTGTGTGACTAATTACTCATCTTTGTGTTGATTATCATCACTAATCACTCACATAAACTACATATAGTATCTTCTATGTGTTTAGAGATTAATTCACAATTCTATCAATTTTGAGTGATTTTTGTCCTTTCATAAGAGTCTACAAACATTGTTTTAATTCTTCACAATTCTCAAATTTTAGTGATTTTTGCCCTTTCTTGAGAGTCTACAAACATTTTTTCTCAAGTGATCAAGGCCTATGAGAGTGTGGGTTTGCTACAAATTCTTTTCATGGAGTACATGTGCATCATGTCTTTCATGTTGGTAGATTGAAAGAGGTGTTGGGTGCAAAAGATAACTTAGTTTCTAACTAGGATCTCACGAGACTTGAGGATCTATCTGTCTATGTTCCCCATGAACCAATGGTCATTATGGATTATACCCTTAGGAATCAAATTATTTCAGAGTGGTTAATTAGATGGAGAGATCCTTCTGATAAAGGCAACACTCGAGAGAATGTTGCTTCACTTTGATGCCAGTATCCAGACTTTGTCTCCCACTCTTTCTCTCCTTAGGAGGGGAAGAGTGTTATGTCAAATGTTGTGTGGACATAATGTGGCTATAGTGTTAGAGGCCGGTTGGGCAGTTCTTATAGTAGTGTAAATTGTTCAAGTGGCTATAAAGTTGGGATTATGGCTTATTTGTGAGTAGTTCCAATTGTGGAGCTCTACCTTGGGATTGGGACATCCCAAGGGTCCCAACTAGTGGTTAGCCCACTAGTTAACCACTACTTAGCCCACTGGTAGGCAGTGCCAATGAGACAATTGAGACGGTTGGTGGTGCATGGTATGGGATGCGTATGCTTTGTGGGCACGGTTGTGCTGGTGTCTAGCTCAGCGGGCGACTTACCACTTCAAGTGGTTTGGAGCCTAAGGTTGGGTGGCACGAGCACTAGCCGAACCCTTAAATTTTCCCTTTGTTATTTTGTAATCATTTAATGTTATGGAGTGTCACCGAGTATTGGATGAACTTCTAGGATGGTAAGCAGTGAGAGTTGGCCTTGGGCAAGCACACAAGTAAGTGGAATATTACTAAGTATGATTTTGTTCTTGCATGGTTTTTGTAGAAGTCACAGAGAACTTGCATACCACAAGTTCAGTTCCAATAGTGAATTCTACATTAAAGTTGCCAACAGTCATTAGGTTATGGGAATCCATAGTCTGGACATAGGTCTTTGTGGGTGTGAGAGTGGGATGTCCTAGAGAAGTCTAGTTTTTTGAAGACATAAGATTGTGGTTGGCACCAATATCTATTGCTTGACTCAAACTCAAACTCAAGTTTAGTGATTGGTTCTATTTCATCTATCTTTATTATAGCAATTACCATTTTTATAAAGATTTGATCACTTGAGGGTTTCATGGGTTTTTGCAAGCTTGTGCCTCAAGATAAACCTTTCATTTTTTCTGCCTCTTTTTGGCATAATAGGGTTTTAGTTTACATGTGAACCTCCATAGAAACCTCATGAGAAGTGATCTGCTTGGAAGGGATTTAAGCCTATGTACTCAAGTTAGAGTACCATGTCTTCTCTCTCTCTCTCTCTCTCTCTCTCTCTCTCTCTCTGTGGAGAACTCGGCTCTTCTCTGTGAGGAGCTGCAAAGCTTGCCATGCCCGGAGTTTATTCGATGTCTGTGTAAAGATATTGCTTCTTGACAGAGTTTCGAACAAACTCACGGAGATGCTGAAAAGTAAGGGTTTACAGGGCCGGCTCAAAGTGATCGATCTCTTCACTTCTGTAAAGGCGGTATGCAATAGTGAGATTGTGCCATGTCCCAAAAGCACATGTTTAGAATGGCAGGTTCCACCCTCTCTGAAAAGTCATCATGAACAGGTGGTTGCGAGAGGTTTTGGATGCTCTCCCGTCATTCCAGCTCATGTGTTGGATGAAGAATTTGATGCAGGATCATGCCAGCATCTCAGGAGTCCTTATGAACTTGAGGTATCCGTCAGAATCCTACCTTCTGGGGCTGGCATCTGGGACGATGAGGTTTCATGGAGGCACCGTAGCCAGTCGATCATGAATACATCTCAGATGCAATGGCGAGAGGCTGGTCCTTATCCACACAAACTTTTGCACTGCAGGAACTTAAGTACATTGGCCTTACATGATGTCGGAAAGCCATGTAGCATACAAACATCGAAAGCCGGATTACACGAAGCTCAAAAGCCTATGAAAAAGGTTGATGGAAGTTCCTATGCATTGGATGCGGACAGTAACAAAGCAGCAAAGGCAGTTGCAGAGGAAGAATATAAGCCATCCATGGTAGCGGAGGAAAGCGTGGAGGCACTTGAGGCATTGTTAAAGGAACTGGAGGCGTCTGCACCAGCTGGAGACCCTAGAATTGGAGCCACGTGTTTGAGGCTAGCCCAGTTGTGTGTGTCTGTAGACGAGGATGCAGATAAAATTCTCATGTATGGACAAAGAGCATTGAAGATCTTGGGATCTCCTGAAGTGTCATTGGAATGTGCCACGTGCCTGGAAGTGATTGGTTGTGCCTACCACAAGAAGGGTGAGTTCGAGAAGGTGGTCGCCCAGTTAGAACGGGCGGCCATGGTTTTAGAAAAGCTGAGGGATACTGTCAAGGAACAAGAAATGGGGACCTTGCAGTACGCTGTCCAAGCTCTTCTTGGGCAAGCCAACATGTCCCTTGGAAGGCAAGATGAGGCGCTACTTAATTTTCAGGAGGCCCTTGCTATACATGAGAGGGTATTGGAGCCACGTGACCCTAATCTTGGGAGGTCATATCAGCAAGCAGCAGAGGCATATATGCAGGCACAAGATATTGAGGAAGCACTTAGCTTGTGCATGAAAGCACTGCCAATCTATACAGACAATTATGGTTCGGATTCTTCACAAGTAGCAGAGTTACGGAAGCTTCTATCGGTAATCTACTATGACCTTGATGAGTTTGAGAAAGTTCTATCTGAACATCAGTTAATAAGACCTATTCTTGAGAGTCTTGGGAAGTCTGAAGAGGTGGCATCTCTTGATTTGGCATCAGGTGAAGCTTTCTTATGTCTTGAAAGGTACGTGGAGGCGATTCCTAAGCTGAAAGACGTTGTTAATCAGACTACATCAGCAAGCTGTTTACATGGACAGGCATTGGTTCTACTTGCAAAAGCTTATGCTGCACTGAAAGAGGACAAGGATGCCACCAAGTATTGCAATAAGGCCTTGGATGTCTTGAGAAACAAAAGACTATCTTTAGAGGCAGGAGCAAGCTTGGTAGAGTTAGCTTTAGTTTTTCGGCAATTAAACAAAAATGAGCAAGCCCTGTCAATCCTAAAGATGACTCTGGAAACCCATCAGCAATACCAGGAAGAGCAAGCAGCTATAGCGTATATTGAAGGCCAGATAGGTCTTCTATTTCTTACCTTGGAGAAAGCTAGTGAAGCTTTACTATATCTAGAGAGGTGTGCTGCAAAGAATGAAATCATGCATGGGCTAGAAAGTAAGGAGCTCTTGGACGTGTACAACCATCTGGGAGTTGCATACATACAGCTAGGGAAGCTTGACGAGGCATTGGCTAAATTTGAGGTGGCCAAGACGATAGTAATCCAGAGCAATGTACCTCAGGATCCGGTTACAATCACACTTTACAACAACCTTGCAAATGTGTACACTGCTCTTGGCAGGTAAAGGGACATATTATTGTGTTTATATTGTGATTGAATTGTTAGTATGCTTTCCATAAGGCCTTTTGTGCTCAAACATATACCTACACATGTGCAGATATATGCACAGACATACACAAATAGACAGACATACATATAAACTGCTGGGTCGATGGAATCGTTGAACCAGTAGACGTATGGGTGGGTACATAGATGCTTAGTGCAATGTACTTCTATGGTTGATTTGAGACTACTGAGAGGAGAATTTTATCATGGCAACTATTATGAGGGAATAGGACAACTACTAGCTAGGAAGATTTGTAAACATGCCATACCTTATCTTGGAAAAACACATTTAGGTGTAATCAAGGAAAAGTAGGTGGGTGCATGGAGAGTGACGATGTAAGGTAACCATGTAGCATCATCTCCTAAGGTCTCCTAATTAATGGCTGGATGAGTTACTGTTGTGCGTGACATTGACATATCATATCTGAGTGACCTCTATGTGTCTGGCTGTTATGCCCTAATGCTTTGGGGGGGAGGCCATAAGTTTGTAGGCGATCCCTAGGAGGGCGACGGGCCTCTGTTGCTGAATCTCCAATTTGTCACCACCTTCCTTGGGAATCAAATGAATCAATCCCTCTTACAGCCTCTCCGGCATGGAGCGTGATCATAATTTGAGTGAAGACATCTTTGAAGCCGCCTTCCATGAGATCCCAATGCCAAAGAAATAAGGAAACCGGAAGCCCATCTTCTCTTGGGCATTTTCCCTTGGGAAGTGCCGTTAGAGCCTCCCAAGCTCCTTTGTAGTAAAGGGTGTCAACAGGAAAGTCCAAAGAGCGGGGGGGACCCCTCCTTCGTGTGCCGCTAGACTTGCTCGTGCGTGTCTAGCACCTGAGAGAATGGGGAGGCACCGTGAGAAGAGAATGGAAGAAATTTGTGGCAGTGGCTCGCACCCGCGCGGGGGCGCGGGGGGGGGGGTGTGGTTCCGCAACTATGGATCCATCTTGGCTTGCAACCTGCAGATACCATCTCCCCACCTGTGCGGGCTTGAAATCTCAAAGAAATCTCCAGTGTCATGTGCATCCCGCACTTGGATGCCGCATGGACATACCTGAACAAGCAGGTGTAGGACTTGGAGTGGAAACTGGTCCCTTGTGAGCCCCAGTCCAAGATGAGTCAGCTAGGGTTCCACTCTAAGCGTCCAAGGTTAGGTGTACAAGTCCCGTACATGGTCTTGGTCAGGTGTGCAAGTCCCGCACATGAAGCAATGCCAGTCCGTATGTGTACTCTGCACTGTAGTGCATGGTGACAAGATGGCTCGTCATCAGTGCAACACTGTACAGCAGTAGAACCCTTTAGGATTTGATATTTGTCGAACGCCGTGACACCATTGTAATCCTCGGTCGAGGATATGTCAGGCATGAGCTACGTAGATCATTCCTCAGCCTTAGAGAGTCGGTCTGTCAATCGAGTCCCTTAACCCACTTGGAGAGAATCATTCATGCATATAGATTCAGTAGAAGCCTTAGTGTTTGCATCAGATCATGGTTGCATATTGCATATCATTCATCTCATTTGCACATAGACCACATAGATGACTGCAGAAGCCTTGGAATATCATCTACTATTTTTACCATATTTTATAGCATTTATTTTGGCATTTTTACCATATTATTCCAACATTATCCATTTATGCAAGTCGTGTAGCAGTCGGCCAGCTTTCAGCTAGCTGACCAGCACATAAGAGCATATAAATAGCATAGCCTTGCAATCATTCATTCCATCTCATCATCATTGGAGTCAAGCGTTTTCGTCCTTCAGCACAAGGAGCATCAATGCTTGAGCATTCACCTATACATCATCAAACCGCAGCATCATCAGCATTCAGCCAGAAGAAGCACTTCAGTATCGTGCGTTTTCGGCATACAAACACTTTTCAGCACTCATACACTTCATTGTTTTGCTATAGCCCTATTAGTGAAGGTAAAACGCATTCATTCATTCATTTACAACACATAAACACAGCCTTGAACAGTCCCAATCAGCCCCTTCTCTCAACCTCATATTTGCAGTCTTCCTACATTCCATTGGAAGAGTGCATAGACTTGAGATCGGTCATCATTGGTGCTTCTACAGCTGTGTATAGTTCAGCCCGACTCTTGGGTCTTTCAAAGGTCTTGCGTTTGGCTTATCTACAGTCCCAAGTCAGTCATACATTCACACTTGGTCTTTCAAAGGTCCACACATGGGCGCTCGCCCGTCAATCCATCCCTAGCCTAGCTCGTCAATCAGCCTGCCTAGCTCCAACCTACCCCAAGCCTCGAAGCTAGTCTTGTGTACGTGCTGCATATGGTAGATACACTCTGTGCACTTGACATACTCTCCTTCCTCTAAGAGCTCACTCCTGAGCTCAATAAAAACTCAGGGTAGGGTAGTCAATGTCTCCCATGTAGCGTCCTTTCCCACACGATCCTTCTACTTGATCTTGTATTCCGTGAGTAGCGTCTGCCGCAATCGTCTTTCACGAAATCCAAGAATCTTTTCCGGTTTGTGTGGTACAAATGTCATATCCTCGATATCTATGATTTCTTGAGGAGTACTTCCTTAAGTCTACTGACATGAAATATGGGATGGACTTTCACATGAGAAGGCAAGTCCAATTCATATGCAACTGAACCAATCCTGTGTTTAACCCGAAATGGTCCGCAATATCTAGGGGATAATTTCGGAGATCGACCCGTCCGTAAAGTCTCGAAATCTTTCGGAACTTGCAAATACACCATCGTTCCTTTAGAGAACTCTCTCGGTGAACGATGTTTATATGTCTGGAGCGCTTCTAAGAGATTCCTTCGCAACTTGTAACATTTCTTGTATGTCTTGCAAAAAAGTACACGCTGCATCATGCTGAAGTCCTGAAAATCCCATAGTAAACAGGTGATCTACTTGGCTTTTCATACCTCTTTGAACCTCAGCATGAGGAATGCTGTTGAGCCCCTTAAGTATCAGGAACTTGTTGCTCTCTTGTTACAAGAAGAGCAAATCAGGAAGAACATGAATATGAACACAAGTGCTGAACAAGCATTTACGACAGGTCAAAAAGGGAAAGGCAAATCTCAGCCAAAGAGTTCAAATCAGAATTTAGGTTATGGTGGTTCATCTCAGGATACCAAGAAAGGTGATGGACAGCCCAAGAAGAAGGGCAAATGCCATTACTTTAAGAAGCCAAGTTTCTACATCACAGAGTGTAGGAAGAGGATTGCCAAAGAGAAGGCAAAGGAATCTGGGATGTCTGTAAATGATGCCTCTAAAGCTCCTCCAGAGACTGCTTCTTTTGTTGAAGACAGGGATTACTGTTTCTACACATGCAGTTATGATGCCTCTTGGTCTTCAGAGGCCCTCAGTGTGACTGAACATGCATGTACTTGGTATTTTGATAGTGGTGCTTCAAAGCATATTACATCTCACAGGGATTTGTTTTGTCATGTAGGCCCTGCCCCTGTTGGCAAAACTGTTCAGTGTGCCAATAATGCTTCATATCTAGTTTGTGGCATTGGGGAGATTCAGCTCACAGCCATTGATGGCTCTATTCTTTGCTTTACAGATGACTTGTCCCTTCCTGCTCAAAGCATCGGCCACTAGATTGGCCTTTCCTGGAAGGTACTCAATCATACCACCGAATTGCTGGAATATCTGACTCCAACGGTGTTGTCGATCACTCCACTGTGCACTTGGCATTGTCTGAATCCAGCGTAATGCTTGATGGTCAGTGCGAACCTCGAAGCCACGGCCATACTGAAAATGTTTCCAATGTTTCAAGGCCTGTATGACTGCTAGGAGTTCACGATCATAGAATGAGTAGTTTTTCTCGGCGGGCAGTAACTTACGAGACATGTAAGCTACTGGATGATCATTGTGTTGCAATACACCTCCAATTGCGATGTTACTCGCATCGGTGATCACCTGAAATGGGTCGTCCCACGAGGCAAGTGCTAAACAAGGCGCTTCTGACAAAGCCACCTTGAGGTTCTGGAATGCCTCCAACGCTCGTGGAGTCATCTGAATCTTTTCCCTTCTTGTCTTCACTCCCTTTAGCAGATCGGTGAGATCTGCCGAGAGGCCAGAAAACTTGTTGATGTGAGTGGAGTATGCCTGGCATATACCCACAAAAGATCTAATGTCATAGGGTGTCTGAGGTACTTCCCAGTTGACAATCTCGGCCATCAAGTCGAATGCCTTCAGCACTAATTATATATTCCAAGTAATGCACCTGGAACAGATAAAATTCCGACTTCTTTTCATTGACGTAGAGCTCGTTGCTTTCCAGAAACTTAAGGACTTTCTCCACATCAATGTCATGTTGCTCAACGGTAGCTGAAAATATGAGTATGTCGTCCAGAAATATGAACACACTTTCCAATCAAATCCCGGAAAACACGCATCATCATGCGGTTAAATGTAGCTGGGGCGTTCGTCAAGCCAAATGGCATGACCACAAATTCATAGTGGGCTCGTTCCGTACGGAAGGCTGTCTTGGGGATGTCCCCCTCCACAATCCGCACCTGGTGGTATCCACTCTTTAAATCCAATTTCGAGAACACCTTTGCTCCATTCAGCCTCTTGAGAATATAGTCAATTCGAGACATCGGGAATCTGCTCTTGATAGTCAGCTTGTTGAGTGCACGATAATCGACACACAAATTGGAAGACCCATCTTTCTTCTTGACAAATAAGATCGGTGCTGCAAATGGCGACACGCTGGGACAGATGAAGCCAGATTGCAACAATTCTTGGAGTTGGCGGTCCAACTCCGATTCCATTGCCTTGGAAAGGCGATACGGAAACTTGCTCGGGGGTTCCGAGCTTGGGAGGAGGTCAATCTTGTGGTCCTCCGGTCTGGACGGGGGGAGCTGGGGAGGGAGGCTGTCCCGAAGAAAATTCTTCTGGAACTTTTCATGGAGAACCGAGTACTTCTCGGAAGCACTGGCCACTGTCTGGATGTAAATTATCGCACACTGTGCGCCTTTCCTGATTGCTCGCTTAGCCTGCAAGTGGCTTATGAGCAGAAAGTTCGGAATTCCTGGCTCACACTTAATGGTTACTGGGGCGTTCGACACATTCCGATTGATCTGGAACGTGTGCTTGTCCCACTTGACATCAGGAAGAAACTTGTGAAACCACTGAATATCCAAAATTATATCTGCTCCTACAAGAGGGGCAACCATAAAATCACGCACAAACACTATGCCCTGAATCACTAACTTAGCACCTAGAGCTTCATACTTGACGCTCGTTGTCATGCCTGTGCTAAAACCCTCGACCTGACGCCTAGTGGCCTGTTCCGTGACCACATCCTCCGTGCTGCCACTGTCAAACAAGACAACGACTCTCTGGCCACCTATGTAGCCAAAGGACTTGAGCAATTCGTTGCGCTCATACTCCTGGTCATGGGCGCCCTTTTGCTTATCTTCGAGCTCCCGGCTAATAATTGCTCCAATTGAAGCACCGGGGTTTGAAGAACTAGGGGTAACCGTTGGGGTTTGTGTGGGAGCTTAGCTCACCACGGAAGCTTTGGAGGCGGCGGGCTTTGGAGGCTTCTTAGGACAATCCTGAGAAGTATGTCCTTTTGTATGACAAAAGAAACATCTACCCTCCTTCTTGTATTGAGAAAGTTCCTCGGCACTTAACTTGCCACCTGTCTTGCCTGCCTCCGCTTTCTGGTCTGGAGTAAGCTTAGACGCATTGTTCGAGTTCTTGGAGCCAGAGGCTCCCAAGCTCTGTCCTAGGGAAGATCCCGTCTGGTTCTGGCTTTTGTCCCAGGCGGTAGCCCTGGGAGAAGCCAGCTGGGAAGTCTTGGGCTTGCCACCATTATGTTTCATTTTTGCACTCTGCGCAAGCGAAAGTGCGTCTTCAAAGGTGGCTGGCCTAAACATACGCACCTCCCATTGGATTTGCATGTCAAGGCCATACAAAAACTGCCCTTTCTTGTCCGTATCAGATAAGCCTAATTGCAGACATAAAGTCGAAATTCTATTGGCAAACTGAAGGACTGGTTGCGCGTGCTGACGCGCTCCCCTGAACTCGTCTTCGAGTCGCTCAAGGTAGTGGGGTGGTAGAAACCGCTGCTTAAGGTCGCGGACAAACTTGTCCCACACATAAACTGCCATACCTAATCTGGTGTGGGCATGAGCCCACTGAATCCACCAAGGAATGGCCTCACCTTCAAAGTACCAACTGGCTAAGATCACTTTGTCAGTATCTGTTTTTCTAACTGCGGCAAAGTAAGCTGCAAACTGATGCAACCATGAATAAAGAGTTGTGGGGTCAAGTTTACCATTATACTTATTGAAGTTCATTTTCTCGGGAAAATGATTCAAGGGCGCCGCCGGTGTGAATCTGGCGTCCAAAGCTTTGAAGTAACGCTCGTGTTCCACGCGTCGCATGGCTTCGTCTTCTCGTTGTTGGATCTCCAATGCACGCATCTACAACTCAAGCAAAGAGCTCGGCTGCGGCTGTGACCCCGCGAGAGGGTCCCTGTGTCGAGGATTTGGAATCTGGGATACGGAAGGAGAGGGAGGAGGTTGAATACGCGACGCTAGAGAATGGGTACGCTCTTCCAGAGCCAAGATCTGCGCCTTCTGCTCATCCAACTTGGTTGTCTGCTCTGCGATTGCTCGCATCATCTGTTGGAACATGTCCATAACACTCAAGCTTGGTGCCCTATTTGGTGTGCTTGGTGCACTCTGGTCCCATGGTTCTTGGTCTGTAACTCGCGGCGGGTGCCCGGGGGACTAGGGCCTTTGACACACTCGTTGCAGACTCCCCACAATGTATATTCAATGCATGGCTGGAACTAGCCCTTGTTCTACCTGTGAGTGGAGCTGCCAGTTTGCTTTCTTGCAAAGTTTTCAGCAACCATCTCGGCACTGACTTGGCTGTGTCTATGGCTGTTTGCTCTCCCCTGACAAGATCGTCCACTTCTTCCATAGAAGGGGGCTGAATGGCTGGCTGTTCCACATGTTCTACATGAGGATTTTCTTGTGTAGGGGCTGGCTAATCTGAATCCCTCTTAATTGCAATGGGTAATAGTCCATCAAACATGTCCTGTATGCCTGTATCATTACTTTTATACAAGCTGTACATGGGCTGTTCTGAATTTTCAGCAAATACCACATCTCTACTGACAAAAATCCTTCGTGTTGTTGGATTATAAAAACGGTATCCTTTGCTCTCATTGCTGTAGCCCACAAAAATGCATTTCATTGCTTTGTCATTTAGCTTTGTTCGGAGTTGTTTTGGCACATGTGCATATGCCAAACACCCAAATGTACGTATATAATCCATTGTTGGCTTTCGGCTATACCAAGCCTCAAATGGTGTTATGGTTTTCAAAGCTTTTGTTGGACACCTGTTCAACACATGAGTTGCACACATTATAGCTTCCATCCAAAAATTGTGAGGCAACTTTTGTGCTTTCACCATGCATCTTGCCATCTCCATGAGAGATCTATTTTTCCTTTTAGCTACACCATTCTGCTGCGGTGTATAAGGCACAGTACATTGGTGTTTGATGCTCTTTTGAAGCATATAATCCTTCAATGCATTTGACATGTATTCTCCACCTCTATCTGAGTGGAGTGTTTGGACTTTACATCCACACATATTTTCAGCCATTGCTACAGAGTGTCGAAAGCATGTAAACACCTCTGCTTTCGCTTTCAAAGGGTAAACCCAAGCAAACCTGGAGTAGTCATCAATGAATGTGACATGCCCCTCTATGGATGGTGTCCGTGTCACCAGGTGGTGAACTTTTGCAGCTGCTTTCCTTGTATTTACCTAAGTAAATACATATATATATATATATATATATATATATATATATATATATATATATGTATGTATGTATGTATGTATGTATGTATGTATGTATGTATGTATATATATATATATACAAGAGATATCTAAGGGTAGAAATCAACAGCAACTAAAGAACAAATATATATATATATATATATATATATATATATTTGTTCTTTAGTTGCTGTTGATTTCTACCCTTAGATATCTCTTGGATCAAGCTTCGACATTGCATGACCAGAGAAGGTGGACCATTGGGACTTCGTGCGACTGATGGTTTACTTGAGCCTTGGGACCCTGAAATCCCAGAAGATTGGGCACTGAAGACTTGACGAACAGTGGACCAAGACAGTGTACTTGGCCACTGAGAATGGTGCAGGACAGTGTGCCTGGCCATAAATGTAGATACACATTTGTGAATGTCCATGAAATGAAAAGTCACTGTATCATGACCACATTACGTTTTCTGATGTGGTCACGAAAGAGAATGTTGGTTAGATGACCTGAAGGAATGCTTTGGGCATATCTCCTAAATTTTAGGAAAAACTGCTATTTTTGGGCCAGTTGTCCCGATCTGGAATCTGTTCGCGTCATTACGTCAAGATTGATGAGAGGAATAATAAGTGCTGAAGAAGTGAGTCAAATTGTGAACGAGCCGAGATATTTTTAGCTGAGAAGGTTCGATGCGGGAAAACAAGGCATGAGCGTCAAGTGTCAAATTTTGACAAAATTTCCTTCTACAGAGAAGCTGGCACCCAATTTCCACAAAAAGGGAGTTGTGCTCTCATTTTTCAGCTATGGTGGATCACAGGTTGGCCAAGGAATGCAAGCTTTTCCCCTGTTTTATGTAGAGTGGTGCTTTGTCTTGCATAATCACTCTCTTTATCCCTCTTTTATGATATGGTTATGCCTGCAGAAAGGCTATTTCATTTGACATGTACAGCCTATGTGGTCAGATGCTTGGTTGCTGAGGCAAGAGCCTCAATTGAACAGGGACAGGTGTAGCTAACTGCCACACCCAAGCAGGAACAGAAGAGGGTCATAACCTCTTCAAGCAGGTGTCCGATTTAGCCCTGTTTAGGGGCTGTTTTTGGACTGTTTCGCAAGGGACTTGACGCCAGGATTTAGGGCAACTGTGCCCAAAGGTTAGAGGATGGTACCGAAAGTGAACAGGAGCTGGAATAGGACCCAAACCAGTGCTGTGCAAAAAATTACAGTCCGCTGTAATTGACTGTTTTGGGCTTATTTGAGTGGTAGAAGGCCAAGGAAGAGGACCAGGGACTTGGGATTTTGTTCAGGGAAGGGTTATGTACCGAAATGTTGCTGAAATTTCCTTAGAACAGGGGTTTCTTGGCTGTGAATTGCTCTTGTAACTACAGATACCATACCCTTGTAATTTCCCTTGAATTAATTGATAAATAAATACTGAAAGGGGCTCCGGACTTCGGGGCCAATCTGGTGTTGAGCGAGGGAGCGAGGATTCTGTTTGTGTGTGTGTCATAAAGTCCAGGTATTTAATTGAAAGAATTACTGCGTTATGTGTCCGTAGCCCGGTTTCATGGTTCCGTTGCTGGGATAGGGTCCTCTTTTCTGCAAGAGCCCGGACACGGATTGCATTGGGTGAACAAGAGACACACACAGAGAGGTACAGCTGATTACAGGTGAGAAAGATTACGAGATCTTTCTTTGGATACAGGATTCCTTTGAGGGCTCAGTAGACAGCATGGCAAATAAGGGAAAAGGAAAGCTCCCGGCAGAAGAGAGTTCCTCTTCTACCCGCCGACACCGTAGAGAGATGACAGGGTGCCAGGGTGTCAGCATCTGAGCGGACACAGCCATTGTCACAGCCAGCCATGTCAGTAGAAGAACAGGAACAAGAGGATTTATTTCATGCGCAGCTCCTGAGCATGGTTGGTACCTTTGAAGAGCTGGTGAAGAATCCCAGGATGAAGAGATATTTGCAGTCAAGGACAGGGGATTCCCAGGCTGAATCATCTCAGCATGCAGTTGAGAGGGCACAGGAACAAGTGCCAAGGATGCCACAGCATGTTGAGCAGACACCAGCAGTGGCAGCTGATCCAGTGCAGCATGTTACACAGGCACAAGATCAGGCAGTTAATGGTCAGGGCAGTAATGAACAAATGGTTCTGCCGACCATTCCTTCTTTGGTTGCTGCCCAACCTGGTTATTTTGGTGGTGGCTCTATTTTCCAGGCCATGGCTAGACCGCCCACAGCTTTGCCAGGTTTGGCGCCAAGAGGGTCACCAGGACTGATGCCTCCAGAATCTGTGAACCCTCTTTATGCCAACATAGGTGTGCAGCCTAGACTTCAGACACATTTCAGTCCAGTTTTGATGCCTGCAGTACCTGTTAATGTGGCTGAATTTTCTCAGCCAAGTGGACAAAGGGCAGCAAGGACTGGTGCAGAGAAAGTGCAGAAGGATTTACCATTCTTACAGCCGCCAGTCTATGATTACTTGACCCCCAAGAGCAGTAAGCAAAAGGATTACAAAGAAGGTGGTCAAGCAGTGAAGTTTGAGACTTTCAGTGGGATGCAGGACAAATTGAAAGCACTGACTTTCATTCAGCAGTTTGATGCAGCATTCACTGGAGGCAACTTCACAGAGTCTTCTAAGGTGCGGAAGGCTGCTACTTTCTTGAAAGCTAACGCATTGCAGTGGTGGACCTCACTGTTGATGCAAGGACAGGCACTTGCTACATGGGTCCAATTCAAGCAGCAGTTCTCTTTTGCATGGCTGACAAACACTTTTGAAGTGGATGTGATGACAGCATGGCACAAACTGGATGCAGCTAATTGTGCAAATCTGGAAGAGTACAATAAGAAGTTTTTGGGATGCACTCTTGCCAGTAACTTCTTATAGGACAGTGCCATTGTCAGAGCAAATAGAGAAGTACTGCTGTGGTTTGCCCAAAGAGATCAGGGATTACTGTATTAAGACCAATGTTTCCAACATGACTCAACTAATTGAGAATGCAAACATGGCTAATGCACTGCTTCAGGGAGGTTCAGGTGGTTTCAAGAGCACAGTGAAGAAGGAACCTCAAGGCAAAGGACAGAAGAGGCCACTGTTTGGCAAGTCATTTGAAGAGAGAAAGGCATTGATTCAAGCTGGGAAATGTTTCATCTGTGAACAGAAAGGGCATATCGCTGCAAAATGTCCACAACAGCCAGCAAAAGATGCGGAGGATAAACAAGGGCCACCCAAGAAGAAGACAATGCCGAGTGCAGGATTGGTACCTGACATGGTTGGTGACCAGCCATGTGATGATGCAGAATTGTGCAGAGCATGGGGTAAAATCAGAGATCCTACAGTGCTGATTTTCTTTGACCCTGGTGCTCGAGCCAACTTTATTTCACCGGCATTGGCAGCCAAGTTGGGAATTCGTGCTGAAGAGATGGGACCAGTTGGACAGGCTGATTTGGCATGCCCTGGGCATTCAGTTCCTGTCACTCCTATACTTGGCAAACTTCGCATGCATATACAGAGTTATGTGGACACAGAGGAGTTTCTTATCATGCCCTTGGAAGGATGTGATGTCCTGTTGGGAATTCCATGGTGTCATAGGAAACATGCAGTGTTGGATGCTTTCAACAGGAAAATCACAATTGTACATAGGGACAAGACTCATGTTCTGGATGTGAAGCTGAAAGGAGAGTGTCCCAGTTATTTCTGCTTCTGCCATAACTTCAGTAATGAAAAATCATCTTTCTCTGTACTTGGTTTTTGCAAAGCAAGTGAATGAAGTTGAAACTGATTTGTCTGCACTAGACGAAGGTAGAAAAGCTTTCCTGTTAGACACTACAGTGACATGATCTGCTTTTTGAACCTGAATTTTGAATGACCTGTACACTTGTATCATATGTTTGGCAATGTACAGTTTTGACATTTCTTGTCAATAAATGAATGAATGGACTTTCAGTGCTTTGAAGTTGTATCTGTTACACTTCAATGAATGATTATACGTGTTGTGACACTAATAGTGCGGGGACACGTGCTATCGCCCTGTGTTGCATCCGGAAACATGTATATTGAAAGGCTCGACTTGCGATGACACTAATGGTAGTGGGGAATTCCTCTCATCGCCCTGTGTCATCCGTTAGCAAGTGATACATGCGATGGCATTAATAACATGGGGAATCTTGTTATCGTCCTATGTCATCCGTTAGCATGTGTGGTATGCAATCGAGGTCGCTTGCTTCTTTCAAGAGGGGGGTATGTCACCAGGTGGTGAACTTTTGCAGCTGTTTTCCTTGTATTTACCTAAGTAAATACATATATATATATATATATATATATATATATATATTTTGTTCTTTAGTTGCTGTTGATTTCTACCCTCAGATATCTCTTGGATCAAGCTTCGACATTGCATGACCAGAGAAGGTGGACCATTGGGACTTCGTGCGACTGATGGTTTACTTGAGCCTTGGGACCCTGAAATCCCAGAAGATTGGGCACTGAAGACTTGACGAACAGTGGACCAGGACAGTGTACTTGGCCACTGAGAATGGTGTAGGACAGTGTGCCTGGCCATAAATGTAGATACACATTTGTGAATGTCCATGAAATGAAAAGTCACTGTATCATGACCACATTACGTTTTCTGATGTGCTCACGAAAGAGAATGTTGGTCAGATGACCTGAAGGAATGCTTTGGGCATAGATGAGAGGAATAATAAGTGCTGAAGAAGTGATGTCAAATTGTGAACGAGCCGAGATATTTTTAGCTGAGAAGGTTCGATTCGGGAAAACAAGGCATGAGCGCCAAGTGTCAAATTTTGACAAAATTTCCTTCTACAGAGAAGCTGGCGCCCAATTTCCACAAAAAGGGAGTTGTGCTCTCATTTTTCAGCTATGGTGGATCACAGGTTGGCCAAGGAATGCAAGCTTTTCCCCTGTTTTATGTAGAGTGGTGCTTTGTCTTGCATAATCACTCTCTTTATCCCTCTTTTATGATATGGTTATGCCTGCAGAAAGGCTATTTCATTTGACATGTACAGCCTATGTGGTCAAATGCTTGGTTGCTAAGGCAAGAGCCTCAATTGAACAGGGACAGGTGTAGCTAACTGCTACACCCAAGCAAGAACAGAAGAGGGTCATAACCTCTTCAAGCAGGTGTCCGATTCAGCCCTGTTTAGGGGCTGTTTGTGGACTGTTTCGCAAGGGACTTGACGCCAGGATTTAGGGCAACTGTGCCCAAAGGTTAGAGGATGGTACCAAAAGTGAACAGGAGCTGGAACAGGACCCAAACCAGTGCTGTGCAGGAAATTACAGTCCGCTGTAATTGACTGTTTTGGGCTTATTTGAGTGGTAGAAGGCCAAGGAAGAGGACCAGGGACTTGGGATTTTGTTCAGGGAAGGTTTATGTACCGAAATGTTGCCGAAATTTCCTTAGAACAGGGGTTTCTTGGCTGTGAATTGCTCTTGTAACTACAGATACCATACCCTTGTAATTTCCCTTGAATTAATTGATAAATAAATACCGAAAGGGGCTCCGGACTTCGGGGCCAATCTGGTGTTGAGCGAGGGAGCGAGGATTCTGTTTGTGTGTGTGTCATAAAGTCCAGGTATTTAATTGAAAGAATTACTGCGTTATGTGTCCATAGCCCGGGTTCAGTCCGTATTGGACCACATACATCACTATGTATGAGCTGTAATTTACTTTCAGCTTTAACAGCTATATCTTTGGGGAATGGTTTTCATTGCATCTTTCCCAAAATACACCCCTCACATACATGTCTTGGTGGAGACTCAAGAGGCGGCATATTATCAACCATATGATGCTTCTGCAAAAGCACCAAACTCTGAAAATTTACATGCCCAAAACGAGCATGCCATAGCTTTGCATCATGCATAGCAGGAGTGTGGGCAGCCACTGTATTTGCATCATAAGTACTCTTGTCATAGCTGTCCAGCTTATACAAGCCTTTGTATTGTGTTCCAGAAGTGACTATTTCATAACCGTTTGATGGGTCTTTTACTAAACACTTCCCATCTTCAAATTCAACCTTTAAACCTTGGTCGTTTATGGCTGAGACGGAGAGCAGATTTTTCTTTATCCCTGGAACATACAATACATTTTTCATACATATATTGGCACCATTGGCTGCAATAAGTATGACGTTGCCCATTCCCTTTACTGGATATGTGGTATGATCTACACATGATACAGTGTGGCCATTTGAAGCATAAACCAAGTGCTGAAATACATCTTTGCATGAAGTGATGTGGCTCGAAGCACCACTATCAAAATACCATGATACATCCTGTCTGTCAATGCAATGCAAGACATATCATTGTCTAAAGCACTTGGTGTGCCACTAGTGCACGTGACCAAAAAAGTGCACTCTTCCTGAATTACATTAGCTGATTGCTGCGCTTTGTCATCAGAAGAGTCTGCTACTGCATTGCCTGCTTCTTTCCTTTTCTCTTTTGCAATCCGCTTCCTACATTCACTGATGTAGTGTCCAGGCTTATGGCAGTAGTGACATTTGCCCTTCTTTTTGGGCTTGTTTGCATCCCCTTTGTCAGACTTTTCACCACCAGAAGAGGGCTGTCCATGACCAGCCTTGCTAGATTGTTGTCCCTCTTTGCTTTAAACTTATCCTTGGCTGTAAACCTTGTCTCCACCACGGTTGCTCGATAAGTTTGCTCTTGTTTGCTCTTCCTGCAAGAGTAAACGCACTAGCTCTTCAAAAGTGACGGGATCACCAGTGAGATGATCTGCCATGGAGTCACCCTCATCCATAGAAAGAAGATCCAATTGCCTCTTCAAGTAGGCAACTCTTGCCTCGTTGCGTACTTGATACATTGCTTCTTGCTTTTAGTTTTTTTTTTTTTGGGAGAAAAGCGAAGAGAATCGCATCTTTAAAAAGGGCGAAGGGTGGCGGAATCGTATGGTGTGGCGTGTGGTCGGGTGGTATCGTGTGGCGCATCACCTTGGGATCACAGGTCTGCAGGAGTGGCGCGTGACGTCTCTCTTGATTTTTGGTCGGGTGGCATCACGTGGTTTGCTGTTATGCGCGCCTCTGTGCTATGGACAACCTTGCAGCTATAAATGGGGTTTCCGTGCCTGTGTTCCGTTTTCTGCTGGCCTTTCTAGCGACGATCCCTTGCAACTGGCTATGGCGATTTGTGCCAGGAGCAAGCCTGCGACACTTCTATGTGGCCATCAGTGGATGTTTTCTCTCCTACTATGCCTTCGGATGGGAATCCAATCTGCACTTCTTGGTGCCCATGGCCATTGGCTAAGGTAGCATGGTGCTATTCCCAGAGACACTGTGGCTTCATCACATTGCAGGAACCTTCGCCTTCCTTATATGCTGCCATGTTTATTACATGAGTGGAGATGCTTGGAAAGAAGGGAGCATGGATTGCATTGAACATGGAGCTCTCCAGATAGCAACAGTAAGCCTCCGACCTCCGCCACATAGTCTTCGAAGTTCGAAGGCCTTGTTTACGAGATTGGGATACAGAGGATCAAGCTAAGATGCACAGGATGATGTTCATGGAAGAGTTGTGTTGTTACTCTTTATCTTGGACTTATGTGTATTCAAGGATTGCTTGACACGTTCTCTATCTTTCTCTCTCTGGGTTTTGGCAACCGTGTTTGGATGGTATATCTGTCATGGAAACAGGACATTGGTTTTCGAGAAGAAACAGGACTTTGGTATCGAGAAAATAGGCCTATGGTTATGGGATACAAGTCTTTGGTTTCATGTGGAAAGCATGTCTTTGGATTCATGTGAACAGGTTGTAGTTTTCTCGAGGTTATATGCAAGCTGTGACTATAGGGAAGGACATATGGTTTGGTACAGCCCTACTACTGTTTGGGAAAGGGTTTGAGGGATCCATGGAAGAGATGGAGAAGACCTTTTCAAGCAGGGAGGTGTTGTACAGGTGTGCCTTCTCTATGGAATGCTGTGCTGTAATAACGAGAGTTCTCATTTGGAAGTCCTGGGTGAAACAACAAGGGGATCCTATCGGTGGAGGATTCTACAAGTTGTACTTTGTACTCAAATTTGATCAAGTAAAGAAATACCGCAAGGGGCGCCACTGCGTTTTGGAGCCAATCGGTGTCCTTGTACTATTTGCAGGAGCATTCTAGCCCCCCCTGTTTGTTTCCTTTTCCAGGTCCCCATGGGTGATGAAGTGTTTTGTGTGTGAGTGTTTGTTTCACTGCCCATCAAATTTCTGAAGGCCGGTTTCAATTCAAGTGTATATAGCAGAGTTTATACAGCCTTCTCCTCTCTGGCATTTCTGTACTTTTTGCTCTCAGTACTGTCTCATTTCCGCTCCTCATTTTGACATGGTATCAAAGCCCTAGGTGGCTTGAAGCTTTGGGGATGGTGAGAGCATTCGGGACTGCTGCGTTTGGTGCTGATTGGAGTATTGTTGGGCTGTTTGGGACGTGGAGAAGAAGGTAGAAGGCGGCATCATTGTTGGACCACCACCTTGTATTTATTTGCAGTCTCTTCTTCATATTTATTTCCCACCCACCCTCCCTTCACAAGACCAAGTAGATTTGCTTGAGATGGTAAAGAAACATGTGAAGATCCCCACCCTCCCGACGTTCCCGGTGGACTGACAATTGGACAGGAACAACTATGGCATCTGGAAGGTAATGATGGAGTCTATCTTGGAGTCTTATGATTTGGTTGATTTCATTGTGGTTGGAGTTCCAAGGCTAGAGTTGGAGGAGGAGGAGCTTTCACTATCCACCAAGAAAGAGCGGGAGGCTCAGGCACAGTTGTGGGATCGTGTCAATGCCCGTGTTCGTTTTTTCATCTTCCTTAATTGCACACACCAAGTGATCAACCACATCAAACACATGACACTGGCTCGAGGGATTTGGGGGCACTTGGCTTCTTTGTACTATTGGGTATCGCCCATGAAGAGAATTTCCTTGGAAGTGCAGATGCGAGTGATGAATCCTGCAAAGTCTTCGACGATGCGAGAGCACATCAACAAACTCCAAGCTCTTCAGCAGGAGGTTCTTCAGGCTGGGAAGGAGATATCCTCAGAGGACACGGCCATCACCTTGCTGTCTCATGATTCATCTATCCCCTCAGTACTCAGCTTTCTATTCTTCTTTGATCACTAGTGGGAGGCTCAGTACCATTACATGGGAGGAGCTTGTGCCTATGTATGGTTTTGGACCGAGAAGAGCGGTTTTTGAACCCTCCATAGGGTGGAGGTTTAGAGGCTTTGACTGGCCAGCGGGGTCGAAAGGCCGCAACAACAACAACAAGAAGGAAAAATGGAAGTCTTCATAGGCGAAGTCTTTTGAGAAGAAGCTCAACTTAGAGTGTGATGCTTTGAAGGCTGAGCGGGCCTGTAGCCATTGTAGCCAGAAGGGTCATTATTAGAGGAAACGTCCTCAGCGGAGCACCGAGAAAGGTGTTGATTCCTTAGTTGCAGCCGCAAAGATTCTAGCTTTTGTGCACTTGGAGATTATGGACACCGGAGCTTCATCTTCTTCGAGCAGTGAGACGGTTGGTCTCACCGTTGGGGATACTCCGGAGTAGATTCTAGACAGTGGTGCTTCCAGGCACATGACTCCTTCCTGAGAGTTGTTACAGGATCTTCAAAGGCAGACAGGTCACATCTTTATTGGTGACAAATCCACTATCCTGATTCACAATAAGGATAGGCTGGAGATCGTTCCCCATGGCAGAGGGGGGAAGCATTTCTCCCGGGTTCTTTATGTCCCATCTCTTGGCTTTCATCTTTTGTCAGTGCATGAGGTTTGCAAGACTGGCATGCGGGTGGAGTTTGATGAGCATTTTGTTGCTATCCGAGACAAAGCAACATGCCAGGTTGTTTGGGAAGACGGAGTGGAGAATGGCATTTACATACTCTCAACACTCTCTTCTTTTACAGGCACTTAGTTGGGTGATTTGTGGCATTTCCATTTTGGCCACTTGAATGTGGATGCGTTGCGGTGGGCTTTCCGGGACTAGATGGTGGATGGCTTGCCAAATGTTGGCAGCAAGCAGGGACATTGCAGTTCTTGCATTTGTAGGAAGTAGCATAGGGAGTCTTTTCCGAAGCAGGCTACTAGGCGGGCTTCGAAACCTCTGGAGTTGGTACACATTGACTTGTGTGTACCTATGTAGACCTCATCTTAGGGAGGTTCCTTGTATTTCATGCTGCTTGTGGATGATTGTAGCAGGTCCACATGGGTGTATTTTCTTTCACAAAAGGACCAAGGCTTTTACTCGTTCAAGGATTGATATGTTATGGTGGAAAAGGAGTCTGGATTGTAGGTGAAGACTTTCGGGCTGACAAAGGAGGGGAGTTTTCTTCTAATGCTGTTGTGCGGTTTTGTGCGGGACATGGAATCAAGCGGGAGTTGGCCAATACAGGATCGCCTTCAGAGAATGGAGGAGTTGAGCGTAAGAATAGGAGTGTGGTGGAGATGGCGAGGACGATGTTGGAGCATCGTGATCTTCCTCGTCCACTTTGGGGAGAGGTTGTGGCTACAGCTAACCATATCCTCAACCGATCTCCAACGACTTCAGTGCCTAAGATGAGACTTATTTTGGTAGGAAACCAAACGTCTCACATTTCCGTGTTTTTGGGAGTGATGCCTATGAAAGAAGCAGAGGGTGAAGCTTGACTCCAAGTCCCAAAAGTTTGTTTTTGTGGGATACAACTCTCTTTCCAAAGGCTATAGGTTATATGACCCAGAGCGGAATGAGGTTGTTGTTAGCAAAGATGTTGTCTTTGATGAGCATGTTGACCGATATGTCGACTCCCCTGAGTTTGGTACTCAGTATAATTTGGCCCTCAATTCTGAGCCTGGCCACTATTCAGTATAGAAAGGTTGGTTGTTCTACAAGAACCGTCTCTGTGTCATTCGAGAAAAGCGATCAGCTCTTCTCCATGATGCCCATGACTCCTAAGTTGGAGGACATAGGGTATCCTCGAGAAATTAGAACGGTTCTTTTATTGGCCAAAAATGAGGCGTGATGTCTATTCACATATTCAAGCTTGTAAGATTTGTCAAAAAGTAAAGGTTCCACATACAAAGAAGGCTGGTTTACTTCAACCTTTGCCTATCCCCGACGGACCTTTCATCAACATATCTATGGACTTCGTAGGGCCTCTACCAGCATCCATTGGATCCTGTAACACTTAATGTTTCACCATTGTGGATCGCTTCAGTAAATTCTGCATGCTCATCCCATGCAAGCATACGACCACAGCCGAGGACGTAGCCCGTCTGTCTCTCAAGCATTGGTACCCAATTTGTGGTTTGCCCAACACCATTACATCAGACAGAGATTCCAAGTTTACCTCGAATTTTTGGAGGGCATTATTTGAAAACTTCGGAACTAAGTTGCAGTTGTCTAGTGCATTCCATCCGCAGACAGACGGCCAAACAGAAATTTATAACTAGTTGGCCTTTGATGTTCTCAAGTCATATTGTCATGACCAGCAGTCCAAATGGGAACATTATCTTCCATTGGTCCAGGCTATCTTGAACGACACTCATTCATCTAGTGTCGGATGGACTCCATATGAAGCAGCCTTTGGTCGCCGTTTCTCATCTCTTTTGACGAGATTGGTGTCTCCACCTCTAGAGGCTAATAAAACCATGGAAGCATTTTTCGAGATCATTGAGTCAGTCAAGGACCGCTTGACCAAAGCACATGAAGCCTATAGCAGACAGGCAAATAAAGACGACAATTCCACATCAAGGAAGGAGATTGGGTCTATCTGCGTATCATGAAACAAAGATTGAAACAAGTGGACAAATGTTGTCCCAAGCTTTCATTCCGTAGTTTTGGACCTTTCCATGAACAGTAGCTAGACGTGGTAGACGAAGCAGAAGTCATCGAGCCCGAGCAGATCCTTCTTCATTGTTGGAAGCATGGTTCCGGTCGACAGATACGTTAGTTCTATACGAAATTCCGAGATCGAGGTACCCACGAAGCCATATGGCTAGACGAGGAGTTCTTTCAAGAGTACCCCGAGTTGTTGGCGGACTACTTGGAAGCCATGAACCTGCCGCCAAGCTCAGCAGGAGGGAATGTCACGTGCACTCTGCACTATAGTGCATGGTGACAAACTGGCTCATCATCATCAGTGCAACATTGTACAGTATTAGTTCCATTCAGGATGATATTTGTCATAGGCCGTGACCCCATTGTAATCCTCAGTCCAGGATAAGCTAGGCACGAGCTACGTAGGTCATTCTCTGCCATAGCAAGTCAGTCAGTCAGTCTAAGTCCCTTAACCCACTTACAGAGACGCATTCATGCGTATATAGTCAGTAGAAACCTTAGGGTTTGCATCAGAAAGCATTCTGCATATTGCACATCATTCATCCATTGCATCTAGACCATGGCAAACACCCTAGATATCATCTAGTATTTATCAGGATGTTTACTAGGATTTTTCTGGTACTTTTCCCTTCATTTTCAGCATTTTACACATCATTTATGCATTTATGGTGGACATGAGCAGTCGGCCAGCTCTGTAGCCAGCCGGCTGGCTCATTGTGCCCATATAAATAGATCCCTAGCATATTCAGCCATTCATTCATCATATTCAGCATAGAGCATTCAGCGCTTGGAGCCTTCAGCACAAGGAGCATAAAGCGATTGTAGTTTCCAGCCCTCATACCTCATCGTTTTCCTCCTACAGCCCTAGGCGCATCAACGCATGAGCATTAGCCTCTACATTAGCCAAACGCAGTAGTTTCAGCATTCAACCTTGCGTTTTCTGCATCCATACGGTTTTTAGCATTCATCATCTCATTGTTTTGCTCCAGCCACTTGGTGAAGGTAAACTGCAGCACTCATAAGCATTTACAGCATTCATACTCAGTCTAGAACAGTCCCAAACAGCCCCTCTCTCAGCCTCAGCTTTGCATCCCCTTCTCATTCCATTGGAAAGAGTGCACAGGCTTGAGATTGGACATCTTTGGTGCTTCTACAGCAGTGTACAGTTCAGCCCAACACTTGGTCTTCAGAGGTCTTGCGTTTGGCTTATGGTTAGTCACACCGTCAGTCTCTTTAAAGATAATAAAGCAAATACTATCTTGGTAACGGGATAGGAGGCCCTTGAGTGGGTAATGCGAGACCCCATACGGTGTACAGTTCTCATCTCTCTCTCTCTCTCTTTCTCTCTCTCTCTCTCTCATATCTCCTTAAAGTTTGAAGTCTTAAAGCGGATTGCTAAACTCGCAAAATTGAGGGTACAGAAGACGGTTTGAGCATTTGTGTGATAGGATCCTCCAATATGAATACTTCCGCTGCATTTACAGTACTAGCCCAATGTAAGACTCTTGTGGGTCATCCTCGTGGTGAGCTCGGCATCAGATATCTTGTGTCTTGACACTGACTTCAGCCCGACCTCGACATTGGCACTCTTGTTTGATATTGTATTCATTTCACTGTATTGGTCCTGGCTTGGAAAAGCCCGTGGATTGTTCCTGAAATAAATTCTTGAAAAGGGGGCGGGGCTTGTTCTCCGCTCAGTGTGGTGTAATCTGTGATACCCCTATTCCCATTTCTCTCCCCCTTCTCTCTCTCTATCTATATCTCTTGTACACGTGGTTGAATTTGTCACTGCACGCTCCGTTGGGCTTACAGAGCCCAAAGTTGGAGATGTGCCACAGCAACAGTCAACAGCAGGAGGCTCCGCGTTCTGTTCGGGTATCAAAGTGGTTGTTGGATACCATTCGGGAGTGAGGTGTTACGAAGTGTCCCTCCGAGTGGACCACGGAGGATGGACCTTGTAGATCGCACAGGAGCTGCTACAGGTGAACTATGCATTGATGTCTCGTATCATTTAAAACAAAGAGCTTTCCGTTGCTCATTTTGACAAGTGGTTGGTGCTTTTCAAGAACCGTCTGTGTGTACTCAAAGAAAAGCGCCAAGTCCTTCTCCATGATTCTCTTGTCGGAGGTCATAGGGGTATCAACAGCACCCTGAGAAGTTAGAGAGATCATTCTATTGACCCAAAATGCAAAGGAATGTCTACCAACATGTCCAAGCATGTCAGATATGTCAAAAAGTGGAAGTTTCACACACGAAACACACAGGGTTTCTTCAGTCTTTGCCTACTCCAGAGGGACCTTTTCACGACATCAGTATGGACTTCATAGGCTCTTTTCCCGCCTTAGCTGGATCTATAAACACACAGTGTATGACAATTGTGGACAGATTCAATAAATTATGCATGCTCTTTCCATGCAAGTAGACAGCCATAGCCAAGGACATAGCTCGCTTGGTCATTTGGTTTTGGTATCCCATTGGTGGTTTGTCACAGATAGAGATCCGAAATTCACGTCTCATTTTTGGACAGCATTGTTTGACAATTTTGGGACTAAGAAAATCATTGAGTCAATTAAGGGGCCCCTTGCTAAAGCTCAGGAAGCTTATACCCGACAAGCCAACAAATCTAAGCGAGATGTCAACTTTAAGGAAGGGGATTGGGTATATCTCCGCATCATGAAGCAATGGCTAAAGCAAGTGGGCAAGCGTTGTCCCAAGCGTTCATTCCGAAGTTTCGGCCCATTTTCCACTATTTGATGTCTCTTTAAAGTTAAAGTTGCTGGAAAGTTGGACTATGCACAATGTCTTTCATGTTTCTTGGTTGAAGCAATATGTAGGTCCAACATTGCAGGATGTATCAAAAGAGGAACAACCAGATATGATCGACGAGGCAGAAGTCATAGAGCTAGAAAAAATTCTCCTCAACAGATGGAAACATGGTTCCGGTTGAAGAATACAACAATTTTATACGAATTTCAAGGACCGAGGAACCCATGAAGCAGTATGGCTGGATGAAGAGTTCTTTCAAGAGTACCCCCAATTATTGGTGGACTACTTGGAAGCCCTTAACCTGCCGCCAAGCTAAGCAGGAGGGAATGTCACGTGCACCTTGCATTGGGGTACAAAGTGACACACATGCATCATCATTAGTGCAACATTTGTACAGAAGTAATGCCTTTTCTAGGAATATTTGTCTACGTTGTGACCCCATTGTGATCCCTCGGTCCAGGGACAATCAGACACGAGCTAGGTAGGTCAATCTCCGAGCCATAGAGGTAAGTGTGGAGTCGGTCCTCTTAACCCGCTTGGAGAATTCGTCAGATAGGTGCATGTAGCAATCAGCCTTAGCAGTAGGTATGCATTAGGATCGTTAGCATAAGCATTGCATGGGCTAGCTAAAGGGCCGGCCGTTGGCTCAGCCTGTCCAAGGGCTGCTCACAGCCCTGGACAGCAGTATGGGCCAGCCGACAGGCATCTGGAGCAATCATGCTCCAGTCAGCCAGCATATACAGCAGGCTTACAGCCTATATGGTGATCATCCTCTAGTCGACCAGGCCTGAGACACTTCCGCAGCCTGGGAAAATGAAGACTACAACATGAGCTTTCAAGCGCTAAACATTTAATGTTATTTATAGCATTTTATGTCCAAAAGGGAACTAGCTGACAGCATCATCTGGGCCGACCAGCACCTTTTGTGACTATAAAAGCAAGCGCATAAATTCAGCCTTAATTCATTCACAAATTCAGCTAGTCTCAAGCAGTTTCAGTCACCAAATCAGCAAACAGCATCCTACCCTCTCCAGGCTAACATTGAAGGTTCTCAAGCAAGTCTCAAGCAGTTTCAGTCACCAAATCAGCAAACAGCATCCTACCCTCTCCCGGCTAACATTGAAGGTTCTCTTCAGCATTCAGCCAGCATATGTGCAGTCCTACAGCTATTCTGGACTTGCATAAGTGGCGTGAAGAGTCTTTTGTAGAGACCTTGGATTGGTGGAAACGTACGGTTTTCCTCATCCTTCCGTTGGGCAGTCATATCACTTGTTCTCACGCATTATACAGCAGTTCTCCAAAGAATTAATATAAGCAAATACTCCTGCTTGCAGGGGGCAGGATGGCTGAAGTCCTAGAGGTTACACAGATGACCATGGGAGAAGCGAAGAAAGGGGGGGGGGGGTGTTGTGTTGGTTGTTTCAGCGGTGGAGAGGGTAGCAGGTATGGGTGAACAATTTATTTTAATTTCTATCATAATGTCTTACAGCAGGTGCACTTTATTAGAATTGTGGTTTCATCTTGTTGGAAATATTAGATTCCTAAGTACACCTGATTTTCTTGCTGCAGGCTTGCCGAGGCACTACTATGTCAAAAGCTTTTAATTGACTCAATAAAGAAGACTGGTATAGAGACCATTGTTTGCTTAGAAGAAGCTGAGAAAAAGCTCAAGGTTTTACTGCAAAAAGCGAAGTCTGAGGAGAATACCCAAAGAAAAGAATCATCTGAAGGCAATCAGAGAACTAGCATGTAGCTGGGCTGATGTTTATGGTCGTAGTCACGCAGTAAGATCCTTTTATGTTCTGCTTAAAATATGAGTTGGAGTGTTATCAAGTGTTAATACATGTCTCTCATCCTCATCATTTTTGTACCCCCTTTCAGAGGGATTTGGGGCAGACAAGCTTTCATTCCATAAAATCTGGCCCAAAGGTGCTTGCCTAGATCTAGTTGTTGGGTTATGAAGACAACAATACCACTCTACTCTAATTGTTGCTAACATGGTAGGGAAAATTGGAGATAGTGGCTATGAAGATCAAGTGCAAGATAGAAATGTCCTATACTACATGGGGAGGAAAGGCAACTACATCACTGTGTATGCAACATCATGATGTGCAATAAAAAAGCCAATGGAGTACTTTGGATGCAGAGGAAATCATAGGATTACAAAGGTGTAATAAAGGCACAAGGTTGTCTAGGATCTTCCACACCACTAATCTACTCATACCAGATGTGAAAAAGGTTAGAGAACCAAAAGGCAAGAAGAATCTGTTGTAGGCAAGCCAAAGGTATGGGAGAGTGACTCTTCCTATGACACGGAGTACAAACATTTCCCACAGGTAGGAGCCATCTTCTGTTGTAGGCAAGCCAAAGCTATGGGAGAGTGACTCTTCCTATGACACAGAGTACAAACATTTCCCACAGGTAGGAGCCATCTTGGATGGAGGGTTGTCAATCTCATCACAAAGGATCTCTATCACAAGTTGACAATGCTTTTTTATTTAGCTAAATTTAAGAAAAATGGTTGATAAAAAATTTAGAGAGAATATTCCTGGGAATTTTGGCTAAGATTCCCATTTTGGTGATCCCCAAAATGTCTTTTTAAAGGGAGTGTGTGTGTGTGTGTGTGTGTGTGTATCATATATATATATATATATATATATGGGAATTGAGAGAGATGGTAACCTTTGGCTATAGGTTTTGACAGGGATCCTCCAACAAAAAACCATTGCAAGTGGGGTAGTCTACCACGGGAGAAAAGGTATAGTTTGATGCTATGAGGTTGTGCATGGCTTGGAATGGTGAAGGCCAACTAAAGATGCTTAAGAAACAAAAGAGGGGCAATTAAAGAACAAATTCTTTGTTTGATCCCTATGGGGAAGCTCTCAATGATGGGAATACATGGGCATTTAAGTTCTTCAAGTACAAGAGTTTGCAGTATGACTACGTAAGAATGCCCCTCCTTGATAGGATTGATAAGCGTGGCTGAATGAAGATACCAAAGATATGCTTAGATCATGCATTAACGGGGCTCAACTTAATCCAATCTAAATGCAAGGCATGTCAATGGCTTGAGATTGGCTGGAAGAGAGTGGTTGAAGAAGGTTCCTAAATAGTCAAAACTTGAGACCGAGGAGATAAAGTAGGCCCCTTAAACCTTGGACGTGGGATGTTCTCCCACAAGTGCGAACATAATTAAGAAGCATTCTTAGCAAGTTGAAATGGGAGGCCAACAAAGATTTAAAGGGTGGTTGAAGGTGCCTAGTTTTGGTGCACTTTGGGCAAACTTGGACACGCACAAACGAAAAAGATCCAGCATAAAAGCATACCTTGATTGAGGTATTTGGGCCACCTCTCCATGTAAGCTTGAGTACCTCAATCAAGGTATTTTTGCCTTTGATAGCATAGCACATAATACCACAAATGTGGTCTTCAATACCTCAGTTTTCATAATGTTCTCTATAAACATTTAATTGCATTTTCAGTTTAGCATGAAATTGATTCGATTCTCCCATCTTGGTATTTTTTATCATGTAAAACTCCTAGCAATGCATGGTATCTACTACTCCATAAGATGGTACTCTCTCTCTCTCTCTCTCTCTCTCTCTCTCTCTCCTGTGAGTGTGCACATGCACATGAGCTTGTGTAGGGATGGCAAGTGGAGACAATATTCCCCTTTCTTTGATTTGCACCACAATGGGGTTCCCCCCTCTTTGCACCATAGTGGGGACTCTCTCTATTAGCACACAATTTCATGATCATCAACTATGTAACATAAAAAATATCGACTCTCTCTCTCTCTCTCTCATATATGCGCACAATAAGGTCTCTCACATGGTTTTTGCAAGTTCTCTGTGTGGTATATGCACACAATGAGGTCTCTTACAAAGTTTTTGGAAGCTCTCTCTCTCTCTCTCTCTCTCTCTCTCTCTCTCTCTCTCTCTCTCTCTCTCTCTCTCTCTCATCTAATCTCCCTAGGCCGCCCCTGCTCGCTGCTGCCTTCTCCCTGGGCCGCCCTTGTTGCTACTGTCACCTTCTCTCGGGGCCGCCCCTGTTCGCTACTGTCACCGCCTTCTCCTCGCTGTTCTCTGTTCGCTATTGTCGTTGTTCGCTGCTCTCTCTCTCTCTGTTCGTCGCCCACTGCGCCTTCTGTTCGCTTCTGCCGCCCCCTCTCTCACTGTTCGCCCCTCTCCTCTGCCCTGTGTCCGCCGCTTCACTCTCCGCCCTCTCTCTCTGTTCGCCGCCCATTGCGGCTTCTGTTCGCTGCGGTGGCTGCCCCCCTTTCGCTTCACTCTCTGCCCTCTCTCTCTCTTCGCCGCCCACTGCGGCTTCTGTTTGCTGCGGTGGCTCAAAGGTAAAGATTTAGGAACCTACCACCTTTGTTGAAGCATAAAGGGATCTGAAGTAGATGGTAGCCATACAAGAAGAATATGACTCCATGTTGAAAAACCACACTTGGTACCTTGTAGATCATCCTCTAAGATACAAGGTAATTGGCACTAAGTGGGTTTACAAAGCAAAATACAATACAAAGTTTCCCTCTCTCCTGTATTCTCCTCCTCCTCCTCTTCTTCTCCTCCTTCTCCTCTCTCTATCTCTCCCCTCTCTCTCTCTCTCTCTCTCTCTCTCTTTCGCTCACTCTCCGCCCTCTCTCTCTCTGTTCTGCGGTGGCTGCCCCCCTTTCGCTTCACTCTCCGCCCTCTCTCTCTCTCTCTCTCTCTCTGTTCGTCGCCCACTGCGGCTTCTGTTCGCTGCGGTGTTTGCCCCCCTTTCGCTTCACTCTCCGCCCTCTCTCTCTCTCTTCGCCGCCCACTGCGGCTTCCCTCCTTTCCCCACCCACCCTTGCTCAGGCCCTGAGGCTCTCGAGACGGCAATGAAGGCACTAATCAAGGAGAACAAGAAGACATCCGATTCCAACCTCAATGAGGTGGAGAACAAACTACATCGGCACATCATGGCTCTCGAAGCAGGGGTCACGAACCTCGAACAAGAGGACACGGCACTCAAGCAGGAGGTGAGTGCATTGAAAGTGGAAATGGTAGCCATCAAGAATACTAAGAAGGAAGAAGGGGAGATCAATGACAACACTCTCACGGCCATCAAAGAAGAGATCTCCAAGGAGATCACAAAGGACATGGAGGGAAAGCTCGAAGCCAAGCAATCAGGATGGGTTGAGGTGGTGAAGAAGAACATCCGTAAAGAAGTGAGGGAGGAGACTCAAAGGGAAGAACACCAAATCATTCACACCACCATTGAGGAGGCATGCCCCCCGCCTCAACATTCGAGTCACAGGTATAGCCGAGACACCCAACTCCACTCCCGAGAAAGATGGACAGCTTCTATGCATGAAGCTCGGCTACAAGGAAGAGCACCCACCCTCTCCCCTTCATTAAAGCATGGAGAGCCGGGAAAGACTCAACACGCAAGCGAGTCCTCATCCTACAGTTTGCAGGAGAGACGGAGAGGGTCACCTTCATGAGGAAGAGGGTCATACTACGGGGTTTAGAGGGAGCTCCTATTTTCTTGGATGATGATCTCACGAGGATGCAGCTTGAGCATAGGAGAACTTGCATGCCACGATTCTTACACGTGAGGAGAGAAGGCAAGAAGGCATTCTATCGAGATGGTCGGGTCATCATTGATGGCCAGCCCATGGATTAGCGGTTTGGGGCCTATGGGACACAGACCAGGCCACTGACAGAGATACACATGGCAGTATGGAACTGTAATGGTTCACTATGGGTGCAGCCTGGACGACTGGAGCATGCTATGGTGGGGAGAATCATACTTCTGATAGAGACACATCAGAGCCCAGAGAGAGGGCTACCTCGAGTAGAGGGATTCCAGTGGGAGTCAGCATACAGGAGGACCACACGCCAGGGTACCTCGAGAGGGTCGGGGGGAGTAACAGTTCTATTCAGACGGGAGCTACAGGGGAGACTGAGAGTGGTAGCACATGATCCAGAGGCCAGATACATGTGGATCAGCTTACAGCTCTCACAGGACAGGGTTATATACATAGCTCTATGTTACTTTTCTCCATCTCAGGATCCTCCTATGTCATTACAGAGGACATGCCACAGGAGGAGGAGACAGGAGCCTCGCCATACACTAGTCTGTCAGAGGAGATTATGCATTATTCTACACTAGGGGAAGTATTTCTTATGGGCGACTTCAATGCCCACACACAGAGTAGACAGTGTGAGGTGTATGACTATGATGACATGGAGATCCTCCACCCTGTGGATCCAGAGGAGATAGGGGCTAGTCGGGCATCAGAGGACACTGGACCAGACAGAGGACATTATGGGGACCACTTACTAGAGTTGGGAGCCAGGCATCATCTCGTTATTTATAACGGGATGCTACAGTGGCCGAGATCAGGAGGGCTGACATGCTTCCCACATGGGGGTCATACACGGACCGGAGGCACGGTGGTAGACTACATTATGGGGTCTTTGGAGGCATCACAACTTGTCACCTCATTCTCCATTCCACCTCGTCCTATTGGGGCAGATCATACATACTTGGCATTTTCACTAGCCGGATCACGAGTATCACCAGCCCCCCACATACCGACGCCACACACTACCATCTACTTCACACGTGACATGGCAGACATATACACTGGCAGAGTAGAGGATGGGCTCCTACTCATGGATCCCCTGGCACCTATGGATACCATTACAACCCAGCTGGCATCACTCCTACACACGGCTCCATTACAGAGCTTCCCACATTGTGTACACTTAGGAGAGCCTGCGAGATCTAGGACTATGCCCCATAACAGATGGTATGATGACGAGTGCAGAGCCCTATACTCACGGCTCTGCATACAGAGAGCCTTGGGAGCCATCACAGAGCGGGAGTCGAGGAGAGAGATGAGGAGACTTACTCGCCGCAAAAGGTGAGCCTTCGCAGAGATACAGGAGCTAGAGATCTTTCATTTCTTCATGAGTAGAGATAGCCCTGTCTCATGGCGGCACTTCAGAGAGCCCTGGACACCAACACCTATTGCAGACCCACAGACATGGCACACATATGCAGAGGGCCTATACCACGCCCCACAGCAGCCACCTATACCTCAGCCACAGGAGCCTCGACCTACCACAGCTAGCTTCTTTACCCACTCGATGGTACAAGAAGCTATCCGCGGCCTACAGCATGGACGGGCCGCCGACCATATGGGCCTGCAGGGTGAGCATCTCATATATGCAGTAGATTCTTTGGCTCCTTTTCTTGCACACCTGTTTAACAAGGCACTAGCAGAGGGTTTGCCTACGGAGTGGACGATGCACACCATTGTGCCGATTCACAAAACAGGGGATATGCTCGATCCGAGCAACTACAGGACGATTATGGTTGGCCACGTGCTGGCCAAACTCTATGGTGCAGTGTTGGAGCAAGAGCTTAGCTTATATGCTGAGCGAGCAGGTTTACGCTCATCAGGGGGGCAGGCAGGCTTCAGGAGAGCTTTCTCTACCACTGACCATGTATTCACTTTGAGATGTATGATTGATCAGGCCAGAGTGAGGAAGAGAAAGCTATATTGTTGCTTTGTGGATTTCCACAAGGCATTTGACACACTACCACGAGAGAGGCTCTTTCAACGCCTGCAGTCTCTTGGCATACCAGCAGATATGACATGGGGCATCTATGCATTATATGAGCAGGTTTTGGCGAGTCAGATGTCCAGGAGTTATGTCCGAGACTTGCTAGGTTATACATTGATGAGGTGGCTGACTTCATTACACGGGGAGGCGGAGATGGAGTTGATTTAGCAGGTACCTCAGTACATATTATGCTTTATGCTGATGATATTGTATTAGTGTCTGAGTCTCCAGGTGGTCTACAGCAGCATCTACATGCACTCGATGATTTCTGCACACAGAGGGGTCTTACTATGAACCTTGGGAAAACCAAGGTTACGGTCTTTCATACATCGAGACAGGGCAGGAGTCAGCTGACATTCACTCTCGCAGGACACCAGGTGGAGGTGGTGACATCATACGTGTACCTAGGGGTTACCTTCTCTACAGCAGCCACACGCTTCACCATGGGTTCAGCAACCAGAGCTAGATTGACACGGGGATATACAGCATTGGCTATGCTAGAGAGACAGTGCCACCAGGCGCATTTTCAGGAGCCCCGGACGAAGGGGTGGCTATTTGACACATTAGTCACACCGGCATTGATGTATGGAGCAGCGGTATGGGCGCCAGGCCTTGCTACCCATTGGTGGACACAGATAGAGAGACCACAGGCCCTCATGATGGCACGCATGATACGCAGCAAACCGTCAGTACCTCATGACATTATCCGAGCAGAGTTTGCTGCGCCTCCTATGATGGTAGAGGCCATATTTCAGACTATATGCCTGCTAGACAGATTTAGAGAGATGCCACAAGACAGATTGTCATACAGAGCTTTTGAGGCATCTATTGAGACTGGCAGAGCAACACGGATCCTCCGAGAGGAGAGGGTATGCAGATTGTGCAGAGAGAAGGTGGAGAGTGAGGAGCATTATGTATGCAGATGTAGAGCATATACAGCCATCAAAGAGAGATATCCCATTTTATTCAAAGAGCCACATTCCCTACGCCAGATCTTTGAGGCAACAAACCAGCGCATATTGGGGAGATTCATTCTAGACATACAGTGCCACAGAGAGACATCATTACAGGCTCAGACAGCTCCAGAGGGGGGACGACAGACACAGATTACTACATTTTTTCAGAGATCCATCCCACTCCCAGCCCCTACACGGCAAGGAATTACTCTCTAGAGAGCAGAGACACTCAGAGCCCGCAGGAGACAGAGGACACCTGGCTTTCGGACACCACGCCTATACCAGAGAGAGATGGCAGAGATCAGAGCTCAGTTTCACAGAGGGTGCGGAGCGACTGGCTCGCTTCAGAGCACACCCAGGCATGTTCTTCAGGGAGCTGTGGACACCCCCTTCATTGATGTATACCATTTTATACCCCCAGTATGGTACAGGATGGAGCTAGCTAGGTTGCATATCATGATTATATACTCCATGCATATAGCTTTGCATTCTCCTAGTAGTAGAGCTCCATCCCCTTCACCACTCATTGTACTTATTGCACTCAGATTCAGCTTTTTAGTTCAGTACTTTTTCATTTTGTTGGGATGACTGAGGATACCCCATACAGGTACACCGATTTGTCTCATAGGCCGAGTTCGGTCTTTTGGAAGACGTTAATAAAATCTTTATTCTCTCTCTCTCTCTCTCTCTCTCTCTCTCTCTCTCTCTCTCTCTCTCTCTCTCTCTCTCTCTCTCTCTCTCTCTCTCGCTAACACCTCCCCATAGTGGATAGGTAGATCGGCATCACAATTTACATACAGTGGAGTGCCTGTGGAGTATGTTACCTTATATGTATACCTTGGGATCACTTTTGCTAAACCTGAGTTCTCGATGCTGAAGGCGATCGAAGTTAGATTGATGAGGGCATATGCAGCGCTTGTGGCTCGCTAGAGGCAATGCTCATAGATACAGTTTTAGGAGCCGAGGACGAAGCTTTGTCTATTTGATACTCTAGTTACACTTACACTACTGTATATTGTCCCCATTTGGGTCCCGACTTATACCACAGGAGGAGATAGAGGGGAGAGCCGGCCGAGACAGATCCATAAGAGGTATATGATGGGTGGAAGAGAGGCCCCTAGTGGCGATGATCTCGCGCATGATTACGATTAAGCCATCAGTGCCACATGAGATTATGTGGGCAGAGATGGGGATTGCATCGATAGTGACAGAGGCTCTATTCCAGATAGTGACATACTGGCACAAGCTGTGGGAGCTTCCACCTCGACTAGCCCTCGAGTCCTCAAGACAGATGACACTCAAGGGAGATAGAGAGTGCTGGTATGCTTAGGTAAGCACTTGGTTTGGCATGCACGACATGCAGATGGAGGCACTCCCCCTGTTTGAGTACACCATAGAGGACCCGTCTTTTACTCTCAACCGCACAGAGTGAAACAGGGTTATCAAGAAGGACATTATCAGACTGGATACTCAGAGGACATGGAGTTCACCTAGTCGTCCACTGGGGATGAAGATGGCCTTCTACAAAGATCACCTCCTACGCTTGACAGAGAATGGCTTCATCATCTGCCCATGCTGACACACACCTATCATTTGGGTTGAGATGTGCGATCGGTGAGACCTACACCTCGTCCCACTAGCTGAGAGTGAAGACTGCCAAATATGGGCCCAGGGCGGTCACACAAGAGGACATGATATGCTAGCTCTGCCAAACAGGGCCTGAGACAAATGATCATTACATATGTCGATGCTGTGTATACTGTGAGATTCGGGGGAGGTTCCACTGCCTCTTCCAAGCTGGGTTCGGACCACTTTCTAGGATCATGGACTTCTTGGATCAAAGATGCCTGAGACTTTTTCTTCTAGAGCTCTGTAGACACAGGGAGTCCTTAGTGAGATCCAGATCAGTTGTACTTACTCGAGGACCAGCACAAAGACTTTTTCTTCTAGAGCTCTGTAGACACAGGGAGTCCTTAGTGAGATCCAGATCAGTTGTACTTACTCGAGGACCAGCACAAAGAGCTCTCACCGACTTCTTCCAAACTAGCGCTTCGAGGGTTGATCCACCCACTATACTTGGACCACAGGCTAGTGTAGGAGCTCGGCCGAGAGGTGTGACACTCAATAGAGCCACTAAGTTATGCAAAGCTCAACGCCCCAGATCTCATGACTCTCGCCCACGGCCACACCACCACAGGAGGATCCGAGTCATCATCTCCCATCATCGCAGGACCTTCTCACACACCGGCTCAGTTTCACCACCTTGTGCATCGTGTTGCACAGCGGCCCATGAGGGATATATTAGGGTGATATGAGAGCTCTCTGCTTATGTACCTAGATCAGATTTTAAAGTTCTAGATTTTTGTTATCTTTCTTTATTACTATTTTGGCCTCATGATGTTACCTTTTGGTCTCATAGGTCATTTTGGCCTTTTGAAGACGTTAATACAACTTTCTTTCTTTCTCTCTCTTAGTAGGAGGGGAGGGAGTCAACTTCTTTGCACTACAAAGTCTCTCTCTCTCTCTCTCTCTCTCTCTCTCGCTGCGCCCACCCCTCCCGCCCTGCCCCCCCCTTTCGCTTCGCTGTTCGCCGCCCTGCCCTGCCCTCTTCGCTGTTCGCCGCCCTGTGCCCCCGTGCCCCCCCTTCGCCCTTGCGCCGCCTTGCCCTGCCCTCTTCGCTGTTCGCCTGCCTGTCTTTCCGCCTCCCTGTCCTTTTCGCTTCGCTGTTCGCTGACCTGCCCTGCCCTCTTCGCTGTTCGCCGCCCTGTGCCCCCCTTCGCCCCTGCGCCGCCTTGCCCTGCCCTCTTCGCTGTTCGCCTGCCTGTCTCTCTGCCTCCCTGTCCCCACCCACCCTTCCTCAGTCCCCCAAGGCAGCAACAACATAACTCTCTTCTCCTCTCTTTCCCCTTTTCCCTACATGACTTGAACCCCCCCTGTTTGCTGCTGTTTTGCTCCTGTGTCATGGATTAATTTTCAGTCCATTGGCTGTGGGAATCTGCAAAAAGTCATGACCAAGACCGGGTTTAAAGAGGAGCTCGTGAAGGTGGAGGACAAGCTCGGCACAATTATCAAAGAAAACAAGAAGATGGTCGACTCTTCCGTCACCGCAATCATAAACCGCCTCTCCAAACTCGAGAAGGGATTTGACAAAATCCAAGAGCTCGAAGAGAGATCTTCCAAGCAAGAGGCTGAGATTTCAGCTTTAAAAGAGGAACTAGTGGAGGCCAAATTGCATGCTAAGAGTCAAGTGGCTGAAATCTCAGCCCTCAAAAAGGAGTTGGCAGCCACTTCAAAAAGCAATCTTGAGGATGGAAAATTTCAGCCCTCCTTTATTGAAGAGCTGAATACCATCAAGGAACAAATGAGGATCATTCGAGAGGAGGAGGAGCAACATAAAGAGAAGACATCTTCATGGGTGGAGGTGATCACAAAGACACAAAAGAAGATGGACGAGGCGGAGAAATGGATCGAGGTCGCCAAGAAAGGGAAAGGTAAAGAATCGCCACCCATCCCCACTCCCACCATCATCAACATGACCCTTGAAGAGGAGCAAAGGAGGAAGACCCGGGCGTTACATGTACGAGTGTCCGGTCTAAAAGACCGTGATGATGCGGAAGGGGAAACCAAGGAGCTCTTCTCTATGATGGGCATTGAAGCTACGCACACAAAGGCATGGAGAGTGGGAAAGAAGAGAGAAGGTAGTGGTGGCGAATCTTCTAAGGAGAGAGCACTTATCATTTGTTTCCCCTCCATGGAAGCGAAGAAGGACTTCTTGAAGAGACGTCCTACACTCAAGAAGACGGGAATATTTCTTGGAGATGACCTCACACTCTCGCAACTTGCCCACATGAAAGAAGTTATGCCAGAGATAAGGGCAGCCTGAGAGAAAGGGAAAGTGGCCTTCTATAGAGATGGTAGAGTGGTGATTATGGAGAGGCGCTCTTCATGACGGCGCGAGACCTATGGGACTACTCAAAGTTGCTATTTGGAATTGTAATGGATCTCTACGTCTTGATGTAGGGGCTTTTGAGGATAGTTTCACTGGGAGGGACATCATCTTCTACTTTGAGACGCATCAGGCTCCTGGACAGTCCATGCCACATGTTACTGGATACCGATGGGAGACAGCTTGTAGACAGGAGACTCGTTCAGAGCATAGAGGACGGGGCTCAGGAGGAGTGGCAGTATTGTTTAGAGAGGAGCTACAGCCACTGATACATATAGTCCGCAGAGATGAGCAGGCTAGGTACATGTGGGTTAGACTGAGGGCAGAGACGGGCAGATATCTCTACATTGCTATATGCTATTTTTCTCCTAGTACATCAATGTATGCATCACCTAGCGGGCAGTCTCCCTTTTCTATTTTGGATGATGACATTTGGGAGTTCTCCAGGGATGGTGACATCATTCTCCTGGGGGACTTCAATGCCAGGACCGCCCATAACCAGACAGTATTTTATGATACCTCAGAGGAGATGTTGAGGGAGCTTGATGTTAGAGATATGGGCCTATCTAGACTCTCACAGGATGAGGAACATACAGTGTATGGGCGGTATTTGATAGACATGGGGACTGCACATGGATTGGCCATCCTGAATGGCCTACAGAGATTCTCGACATCGGGCGGTTTCACTTGCTTTCCACATAGGCATGGTGCTAGTACAGTGGACTATGTTATGGCTCAGCCCAGTCTCATGCCCTCTTTTCAGGATTTTATGGTAGGCACTAGGCCGGTTGGAATAGCAGTGGATCATGCTATCTTGTCCTTCACTCTCACATTTCAGTTCAGCACCGCTCCATTGGGACAGGTCTCCACACACACTCGTTATACCTTTACGAGGGAGACTGACACCGTGTACACGGATGAGATATACAGACGCTTATGTGCCGAGGAGCCGGGACGACTATTAGATGAGCTAACTCAGATATTGATAGATACGCTTCATGCTGCAGCATCAGAGGCATATCCCCATAGTCAGCCTACACGGAGACGATCTGGGAACATGCCCCAGAACAGTTGGTATGATGAGGAGTGCAGAGAGATGAGGATCAGATTACAGAGAGAGGTGCTCATGGGTGTTACCACTCACAGACAGTCACGGATTACCTTCCGGCACCTAGTGCGACGGAAGAAGAGGGCTTATCTTGCTCAGTTAGAGAGGGATTTGTATCAGTTATTTATGAGTCAGGACTCAGGCGAGGCATGGAGACTATTCCATGAGCATTCACCATCACCAGCCATTACCTCCACAGAGATTTGGGGTGAGTATGCAGCATCCCTGTACACAGCAGCAGGACAGCCGCCCTTGCCAGACCCATCGGAGCCATGCCCAGAGACATGTGCTTTCTTTACTGCTGAGATGGTAAGGAAAGCTATTGACAGGATGAGGACTAGGAGAGCATATGATCATGATGGTTTGGTAGCAGAGTACTTTATTCATGCCAGAGATATGCTTGCAGAGCTTATTGCTATGATGTTTAACCGAGCCATGTGTGAGGGTTTTCCTGAGACTTGGAATATGTCCACGATTGTGCCTATCTTCAAGTCAGGGGATCCCATGCTTCCTGGGAATTATCGTAGCATCATGATTGGTCACACATTGGCTAGATTATATGCATCTATTCTTGAGCAGGAGTTGAGTAGATGGGCAGAGAGAGAGGGCATACGTGCATCAGGGCAAGCAGGGTTCAGGAGAGGTTTCTCCACTCTTGACCATATCTTGACACTCAGAGCTATTATTGAGGAGGGCAGATTATATGGCAAGAGGATTTATTGTTGCTTTGTGGATTTCCGCAAAGCTTTTGACACAGTACCGAGAGCCAGACTGATGTGCAGACTACAGGAGATGGGAGTGCCCCACAGAGCTGATTTGGGGAATCATGGCTTTATACAGGACAGTTGTGGGGCAGGTATGTACTACTCATGGTATATCTGAGATGGTTCACTCCACTATTGGGGTGAAACAGGGCTGCCCCCTTTCTCCCACCTTATTTGGGATGTACGTGGATGAGGTTTCAGACTATGTAGAGTGGGAGGGTGACAGAGGAGCACAGCTAGCAGGGACATGGATTCCGCTGTTATTGTATGCTGATGATATTGTGCTGATCTCAGATTCTCCAGAGGGGATGCAGCGTCATTTGGATGCATTGCACACATTTGCACAGGACAGTGGATTGTCTGTTAACCTTGGTAAAACCAAGGTGATGGTGTTTAACACCACAGCACAGTGGGTTAGGAGGTCAGTACCCACCTTTACATATGGTCAGGAGACAATGGAGTATACAGATGCATATACTTACCTTGGTGTGGTTTTCAGTGGCCCACTATTTTCCTTGAGGAGAGCAGCGGAGACCAGATTGACCAGAGCTTATGCAGCATTGGGGAGACTAGAGAGAATGTGTTCGCAGGTTCAGTTTCAGGAACCTCGAACAAAGCTCTGGCTCTTTGACACTTTGGTCACTTCAGCCATGCTGTATGGAGTGGAGATATGGGGACCCTCAGTAGATCACCAGAGCCGAGCTGGTAGCACTGATGGATGGAGACATATGGAGAGGCCCTTGGTTTCTATGATTTCCCGGATGATTAGGGCCAAGGCCTCCGTACCACATGATATTATCCGTGCAGAGATGGCTGCCCCCCCATTGGTAGTAGAGGCACTCACTCGATCAGTCTCCTTTATACATAGCACTTGGGCTCTCCCTAGAGACAGATATGCTCGCTTAGCCCTGGAGTCTTCACGAGAGTTGGCATCACAGGGAGACGGATCATGTTGGTATGCACAGATGACAACTTGGTTCCAATTGCATGGCTTTAGTATGGAAAGGCTACCTCTTTAGTATGGAAAGGCTACCTCCATTTCAGTACTCCCTAGATGCACCCTCCCTCTCTCTCACACGGGCAGAGATTACCAGACTTATCAGGCAGGACTTGATTCAGCTGGACACTAGGAGGACATGGATACAGCCGACACAGGAGCTTGGTACGAAGATGGCTTTCTATAGAGATCATCTTCTCCAGCTCACGCAAGATGGGTTTGTGATTAGACCCAGCTACATGGATACTCATCTTTCTCATGGGGTACGGTGTGCTATTGGTCAGATGCGCACATCCTCACACCAGCTAGAGATTGAGACTGGCAGATTCAGAGGAGTACCAGCTGAGGCCAGGATTTGTCAGCTGTGCTAGATGGAGCCAGAGACAGAGTTACATTACATATGTCACTGTCCAGTATATTATGAGGTACGAGGCCGTTTTCACTGCCTGTTTAGAGAGGGTTTCGGACCACTTTCTAGAGTCATGAGATACCAGGATCAGAGATGCCTCGGATTATACTTGCTGGAGCTTCGTAGACATAGAGAGGGTCTCTTGAGAGGGAGGGGATCAGAGAGGGAGAGACACCTACAGAGGCAGATTACAGACTTCTTTCGACCAGAGATTGAGCAGTCAGGCCAGCAGGCATTGCAGCTAGCCCCAGAGTATAGCCGCACTAGAGGTACACTGATTGATCGGGCTATAGAGCTGGGGCGGTCCAGGCGCCCCAAGATGAGAGGCCCATCTCGACACCGGCGGAGACTACAACAGAGGATCAGGACCATACTAGCACGGTATGGGAGACGTCCAGTCAGAGTACTCACCATGGAGGACATTGAGGATATCCGCCATCGACCGATGAGAGACTTCTTTGGATAGTGATGTGTATGATGCTTACCTTTGTTGCTGGAGTTTTCCTCCCAGATGTTATCCATTAGGAGCTCCTAGTACCGTACTTTTCCTCATAGTTATTTCAGTTTCAGTTAGTTGTTTTTAGCTTTTCTTACACAGACATCGTATCAGATCCACCAATTGTTGTAACCTTTTTGGTCTCATAGGTCATTTTGGCCTTCTGAAGACGTTAATATATCATTTCATATGTAGGAGGAGGGGAACGACCCTTTCTTACTATCCTTCCTTCTTTCTCTCCCCTCTTTATTAGTCCTTTGTGCACAATCAACTCTCTCTCTCTCTCTCTCTCTATAAAAGGCCACATTGTCGCAAGGTGATGTACTATCTTTCCCTCACTAATTACTCTGAACCATAGGTGTAGCTCGGAGTACCCTCATCCAATATATAGCCGTCTCTCTCTCTCTCTCTCTCTCTCTCTCTCTCTCTCTCTCTCTCTCTCTCTCTTTTGCATGAGAGGTGTTTTTGCAAGATAGGTCTTTGGAATGTAAAACTTAGCACTATAGATGGCAAGAGAGAGCAACGAAGGACTAGTGTAACTGTGAGGGTGTGTGGGTGGTTGGGTACAGGTGTGGAGGAGCAAGAGACAATTCCCTATGGAGTTGTAGGCACCTTCAAAATACTACTACCATCACAACTTTTATATCTATTCTTGGAATCAATTTAAGGATTAAGAATTTGAGATTAAGTCACAATTAATGATTAACCTTTTAAAGATTAAATCTTAAAGAAAATAGGAAGCCAAAGTGAGTAAAACAAGAATATGAATTAAATAGTTGAAGAACATTCTTAGTAAACCTTACAATTAAACAATCTTAGGAAACGATACAGTTTTGTTTATGAAAATATGAAACGTTGCTATTTTTTGGAAGCCCAAACTTACGGATAACACTTCTGCCTAAAATTCTTATGCTACCTTTTTTGGGTGGTGCAATTCAAAAACCATTGGATGATTGGATAAATTTCTTATAAATAGGCTTCATTGTATAAAAATTAATTAAAAATTTGGGGTTGATTCTATATGAATAATTACTTACAAGATCACAAAAAGTGATTTTGTGAACCACAGATCCCCAAGCATGTGCATCGTGTGGCCATTACAAATAGTCTTTGGGATCCATGATTCAAAAAATCCATTTTTATTTACATGAATCCTAAATCCTTAACTTTAAATCCTAAACTAGAAACCCTAGCACCAAGGATAGACAAAAGTGGAGCTGAATTGAGGTTTGTAAAAAATAAAAATAAAACATTAATTTGTGTAACCTTTATATCTAAGGAATACATTTTTATGTTATATAAGTATATAAGTTCCTATAGGTTGCTCCTTAATTATATGTTATATATGTGATTGTGTGTGTTTTATAGCGCGCGCACACACACACACACACACACACACACACACAATGTATAATATAAATGTTTAATACTTATGAGTTATGTAATATGTTAAATTCATATAAGTTATGTATTATGTTAAATTCAACGTAGTACATAACTCATATGAGTTTTAAACATTTATATTATACATTATATATGTGGGTTTGTGTTTTATAGCTTTATATACATACATATATATATATATACGTACTATGTTAAATTCATAAAAGTTATAAGCATTTATATATATAACAAGGATACAAGTTTTTTTTTTTTAATACACACACATATACATATATATGTATATATGTATATATGTACGTGTGTGTGTGTGTACACACACACACGCACACACACACGCATATATACATATATATGTGTACATACATACATACACACACACACGCATATATACATACATACATACATACATGCACACACACACACATGCACACATATATATATGTATGTATATATGTATATATATGTGTGTTTTCACTCTTCTACATCAGCAGTTAGAGAAACTCCAAGAACCATATCTAACTTGACTAGTAAAAACATTAAACATGATTATATAACAATAGATTTGTGTACAATAATCATGTTACAAGTACGAAGAGCAAGTGACTCCATTAAGTGAAAAAAAAAACTTGTTATAGAGCATAAACCACAAAAATATTTCGAGAGAATAGATCATGTTACCTGCATCCATTCAAACAGATAGACAAAGAGTTAGCTTGTGTGTGTCTTGCAAGTGTCAAAGGACCTATCAAAATAGCTTATGGTTTATGCAGTGATGGGATCAATTCCCTTGATATATCTAGAATATAGTATTATCTCAAAGTAAAGGGGTAATCTACCAAGTGGAAGATAATTGGCTTCAAAGTGATCTCAGTTAGAGAGATCCAATATTGTTTCTTATGAAAGATGATTAGCATCTTAGTATTCCTAAAAAGAATCAATAGATACCACTAATAAAGTCCAAGTATTGTTCATCTAGTTAAGCAAGTCAGGAGAATTCAAAAAACTACATATGTATAAGAATACATAATCACTACTTATCTCAACTTATCTCAGTAGTATTATGAATGACTTTCTAGTGGGCGGCCTCCATGAAATTCTCGAATCTATTTACATCCTTATATAACCATTCTTTATTTAACAACCCAGAGGGTTAAATTCTCAGATTATACGTTATTGTAACCAATTCTTTGGCCTATATTGAGGTTTGATAAAATTTCCAAAATCCGCCGTGTTTCAACCACCACCATGCATGCCCGGTTACAAGACATTGGCCAGTTATCACAGTAATACACATCCATATGCGATGTACCGTCAATTAGCGTTTGAGGATAAACCTCAATGTGCCAATATAAATCCTTATTGACTTCAAAAATCAGTTTGTATTAATTAAAAAAACTCAAAAAATATCATACATGATATTGAGTCCCTAGTTAATACAACAAAAAAAAAACCCAGAAAATATGATACTGAATTTGCGTGCCTTGCTTATCAATCAGTGATACATGATCAACACGCACAGAAAACCAGGGTTATGAGCCGTGCTCAAATTTATTTTAAATTTTTTGAAAAAAACAGACAAGACTCATATACCAGCGTAGCTTATTCATAAGATATGCACATGCTAGCATTATCAGTAAAATCCAAAAACTAAGAATCTTTTAAGAAAAACAATTCAGAATTGATTGTGGTATAAAAATTGAGAAACATCTCTAAAAAACGAGCATGTAAATTATCGAAAATCAGATATGTATTATGTATAGGATTCCCAAAGGTCATCATCCCATCATGTAATACAAGTCATACACAGGCATTAGCATAATATGGGTTTCCATGTAGTCATAAAGGATTTGGTCATTATGTGAGGTAGATCAACAAGAGTTACTTGTTGAGAGGAGGAACTCCCAGCCGATGCTAACACTAGAGACATGGCAAACAAGCACAAGACAATCCACGGGCTAAGTCAGTGTCTTAGCACTCACCTTGCTCCCTTTATATAGGTAGAGCTTGGAGGACGCTTCCAAACCGCTATCAACACCTCTCGCCAGCGCATCTGCAGAGCCATAATCTACATTTGTCGGCTTCCACATGTAATGTGCAGGTCCATAAACTTTAGCCAGCTCAGGCGGCTTGCCATAAAGAAAGCATTAGCATGCGGCCAAGGTGGACTCCACGAAAATGAACAAATCTGTAAGGCGAGTAAAATCTCACATGCATGAGATTAAGTGAGATTACTGAAGAGTCATCATATGCGAATGGTCCCGAAATGTAGGGTAATGTGTGAATGTTTAATTAACTCCTTGGAGGAAGGCTAGTCTAGTGGTTGACTAAGAAATTCAAAAATCCTAAGCATGCCCATTGAACAAGCAAGTATGTGTCAAGTGGTCATGGAATGTATTCTGTAAGAGGGTTGGGGGAGTATATGAGACCAACCTCAAGACCATGAATAAGATGATTCACTGAGGATAAGCAAGCAGTGTTTGTGCATAAAGGAAAAAGAGTCCTTATGTTGCTCATGCATCAACCAAGTTCAAAAGCTTATCCCTAACTTCTTGTGGTTCTGTAGTTACTCAAAGTCCCTTAGATTGGTGGTGGTCGGCCACCTTATAACTTCAAAATCTATTCGGAGAGGATACTTAGTGCATTTGGAATGATGGCTTGATGTGTTAGTATGTGGTCTCACGTGGAGTGATCTCACCAAAAGTGTGTCTTGCCTTTGCACAAGGGATGGAAGGGTGAGGGGACAACCCATTAGACCTTAGATGCAATGTACGAACCCCTGTGCGTGTGTGTGTGTGTGTGTGTGTGTGTGTGTGTTGCTGTGTTGCATTTCCCACTCCATAGAGTAATAGACCACAACTAGAAAACATATTACAATAATAGAATTCTCAAATTAGCATTAACATTAAAGCATACAAGAACAAGAAACCCTTAGAGTTTGTATTGCAACATAGCACTAGATCAAACAGATAGCCATTTGTTATACAAGAAACAATATGGATAGCCAAAAGGACATTTTTGCATAGGATGTAGATTATAGTAGACATGTTGTCATTGCCACCAAGCCAGCACTCCAGACGTGAGGGGGTAAGACTACCACCATCCAAAAAACATACTTAGAACATAAGATTACCTTTGGGTAGGCTCGGCTTAGAGTGTAGATTATAGTAGACATGTTGTCATTGCCACCAAGCCAGCACTCCAGACGTGAGGGGGTAAGACTACCACCATCCAAAAAACATACTTAGAACATAAGATTACCTTTGGGTAGGCTCGGCTTAGAGTGAAGTTGTGAAGGTGAACATGTGTGCATACATGCGTGCGTGCGTGTGTAGATTCACACAGGTGAAGCAGTACGCTACCACTTATTACTGCCCACCAAAAAAGATAGATGTATAAAAAGAAAATGAAAAGCATGAAGTCAAAGAGAAAATTTCAAGCAAATGAGCAACCAAGTTTACTTCAAAGCTAGCCTTAAAACCAATCAACCTATCAAGTGCACTAGGATTGTGTGTAAATAGAACTAAACCAGCTCAAGATAAAGGTCAAAAGTGATTAAAGTAAAGAAAATGTGATGGGCAATCTACCACTAGGCCATGGTCTAGCCTAGTTGTTCCACCAACTAGTAGGGAAATTGATTTTGTGTATTGCATTTACCATCCCATAGAGTGCTAGACCACAACTAGAAAATAGATTTCAACACTAGAGCTCTCAAATTAGCCTTAACAACTAAGCATACAAGAACAAGCATCCCTATGCTTAGAGTTTATCCTACAACATAAATCACACAAATAGCCAATTATACAAAAAACAATATCAATAGCATTTTCGCATAGACTTCTTGTCACTACCACCAAACTAGCACTCCGAATGTGAGGAGATAAGACTATTACCAACTACTATAACACATACTTCGAACATAGGTGTTACCACAGTGGGCAGGTAGGTGTCAATGCCATACCTAGTGTGTTATTGCTATCACACATATGAGAATGTGGACCAAATAGCAATGACTACTTAGTCTGCTATACTTCATTTTATATTAAATGAAATTTAATGCACATAAAGCCATTTGGTCAAATAGTCCTTATAAAATGTAGATGAGCAATGCATGCCTAAGATGAAAAAGGTATAGCTAATCTGGCTTAAGAAATTGAGGATCAAGCTATTCAATCATTAAAATAAAAAAGTGTATTGAAATCACAGAGGCTACCCAAAACCATGCTTATCAATAATAATACCTCTAGTTTAGAGTCGTCTAGAAGAGAGGCAAAGCATGTCTTTGAGGATTAGAAGGCATTTGTGTTTAGATAATAGAGAGTGATGCAATAATACTAACTACAATAGTGAAAAGAACATGTCCAGTGCCTACCACTAACCGAAAGCAACATCATCTTAGGTAAATAAATATTGTCAATAAAGAGCTGCAGTTATACCCACCGTATATACGGATAGTCACGGTCCTTGGAGTTATAAGATACATACCATTATATCTAGGCCTCAAACAAGTCATGGATTCCATACAATTGCGGTACTTCTATCTGAAGACCCAATTTCCAATTTACAAATCTTCATTCTGAATAACAATTTGTATAAATTTCATCACACAATTATAATCTTTTACTGGTACTTCATAAATTTTTGACATTTCTTGCTTCTCGGTTGATCCACTTTAGCCAATTTGCTCTGATACGAGATGAAAGATCCTTGCCCAATCCGCGTAACGACAGCTTGAAGGAGGAAGCCCATATAAGAGTTCGATTGGATCAACCAATCATGACAACAATCAAGAAGGCACTCCAGTCAGGGAAGGTTCAAGAGGTTGGCAGCCTAAGCCAAGCCACACAGTTAGGATAATACAAGCAATAAAAATATGATAAGCACTAGCTGAAGTCCATGAGAAACAACCACACAGTCTAGCAAGGTGGTAGAGCTACGCTTCCATGCAACAGTTTTGTGTATGCATTCAACGTAAAACTAAGAAAAACCGGTTCTAATTTTGCCTACCCTTCAAATTTTTGAGATTTAACAGAAAGCCATTTAGCAGGCAAGTCCCGACAGATCAACTTAACCATGTACTAGTTAGTAAAATATATGCATGGATCCAAACAATAAATACTAGGCTGAGCCCTTCCAGCACCTACCTAGCATGTGCTAGTTGACGGCTTTGACAATTTGATAGTTGAAGTAGAAGTGGTAGCTTGGCATGCAACCATAAATACTTAAGTGCTATACATGAATACATATTCAATACCTACCAAAGCATAGCATCATTAAGTAAGGATAGTGTAGCTGTGAAGGTGAAGGTGTGTGTGTGTGTGTGAAAGTGTAAAGTTAAGGATAGTGTAGCTGTGAAGGTGAAGGTGTGTGTGTGTGTGAAGGTATTCCACTGTTTTTAGATGTACTTTGATGAGAGCCTCTCACTTGGTTCTCGAATATAAAATAAAATAGTGGTTTCGCAAAAAGAGAAAAGTGTGAAGGTTTAGAGCGTAGATGTGAAGGTAACGATGTGTGGGTGTGTGCGCGCACGCACGAGGGAGAGAACCATCACAAATGAAAGAAATTAACAAAACATGGCACATTGCAATTGTTATATAAGCACCAAAGTTTTTTTCACTTTTCTTCTTTTTTGTACATTCTGAATATGGCCTAAAGCTATGCACAAGCAAAAGCTTAACATCAGCCACAGCAAGGTGACAGCCAAGATTTGGTCAAGGCTTGCTATGGAACGGGCCGCCCGGCTGCCTCCTCCATACTAAAATGGGTTGCCTGTTTCTTCCTAAAATGGGAGGCCCTTTCAACATTGACAATCATTGAGGTTAGCCCTTCAGGTCAATCCTTTCCATGACTGCTCTTACGAGACTTGACTTCTTGTAAGAATTCCTCGAGCGTTTTTTCAGCTTCTTCCAGACAAACTATAGTCTCTACACCTTTATTATTCTTTATTGAATCAACTATAATCTTTTGGCACTCAATTGCCTCATCAAGCCTGCAAAAAATTGAGCAATTGTGTGTCTGTTAGAACAGAAATAAAAGCTTCATCCAGAAGATCAATACTTCAAATAGTGATACTCATCAATGTATGAGGTAACAAAATATAAGCCTACACTCTCAAACATAGTAGTACACAGACATGACCACCATGTAATTATTATTAGCATCACAAATAAAACCGTGTAACATAATGCAATCACTAATGTAAGGCATCATCAATGAGAACGCCGAAAACCCCCCCGCCTCTTTTGTCCCTTCACTCTCAACAGCCCTTCTATTCTATTAAGTGCCCACAGGTCAAAACTCATATGCATTATTCATGAGGCTAAGCTATTATTATCAACTAATTGGACAGTGTGCAGTGACTTCAAATGAGGATGAGTGAGACCGCTGCTTATGACAAGGCCTCCCAAGATACAAGGACCCAAATTAGTCCTTGGCCACGCTCTAGCCATACACTCAGATCGCGTGCTCAAACAATATGGGATTCCAAGGTTTGGACCAGCAACTTGACTGGGTGTTTGTGGCTAGCTCATCTGGAAGTGGTCTTTACTGCTCTAACGGAGGCATATGTGCAGGGTTTACTGATCCAGCTATGGGTTTGTAGTCGATCTCTCAATCAACAACCTGTCAAAGTTTCCTGACTTACTACTTTCTTTAGTGCTACCATCTCTTTGAAAGGTCATTACAGGCAGATAAGCTCTTTTTTTCACTAATGCATTGATCTTTCTTTGGAGAGACAAAAAACTATTTATCTACAAATCCCAGATGTTAAGAGGAGAGTCTCATGACGCAAAGGCATTCCACTGACACAGATTGGACCACATGAAGAGCTCTTCTAAAACTGTTAATTTACACAAACCTCCTATCTTCCAAAGCATTGTCTTTGCTTGATCATCAGAAATGCTGGCCTGTCCTCTACTCAAAAGAGCTATATGCTTGTCTCTTGTCCTCCCGGTAAGAACATGTCACCAACTGGACACTACTCCAACAAAACCTTTGGCCTGGATGGGCCACGCAGTGTTTGGATGAACCCAAGGGCTTAAATGAGCCCAGGATGGCTTGGGTGAGCCAATGATGCTCAGGTCTAGGATGTGTGTTCACACCTAAATCTCTTGAGCAAGCAGATACATGTTTTGAGAATGGGAGATTTCAACAAATACATTTGATGCACATGCAACATGCACTCATGACTGCCTGGCATAATGGATTCGAATGCAATCTTTGTTTGCGTGTATGATGTGTGTGTGTGTGTCAATCTTACAGGGCCGGGGACGCTTGTAAGTACATCCCGTAAGACCATGTGCATAAATCTGTATGTTGTCATTGCTTGTGGGTTTTACAGGTGGTAAGTAATCCCTCAAAACTCTTGCAATACTTATAATATTTTTACTAGTTTTGAGTGTTGTAGCACGTCCACACTTCAGTAAAATTGGGTGAATAACCTTCAGTGGGCGGGAACCACCATTATGGCAAAGGGGGGGTTAGGGCAACCTTAAGCACCCCTTTCTCTTCAGGCAGGTGTGGGTTATCCCATAAGCCAACCACAGGCTGCCCATGCCACGTGTAGGGGAAGCCGCACCACTTGGCACCCCGTGGAGGGCATGGCCAACCGACCGGCTACCAGCTCTCGCTCTTGCCACCCGATGGGCTGTGCATGCAAGGATTCCCGACCCCCCCAAGTAGAAGCGCACACAGCCGGCAGCCTCAAGCGCACAGCCCGTCACCCTTATTTTAGGGGCTTCGCTTTTTCCTTGGTTTTGGCGACAGCGCAGGCAGCCTCATACACACACCTCTATCTTCCTCACAGCTGACTCCCACAGATTTGCACTTGCTCTTTCCCGGGTATATGCTGCACACATTTGGGCTAGCCCACATTGCTTCGCATAGCTGCTGTTACAACCCTGTGTTTTTCTCTGGACAACAAGCAAGTGGGCACGCGCACGGGATGGCCAGTGTGAACAGGCATCAGTTTGGATATGAAAAGGAAACCCATATGTGTGGCCAGCCCAAGTGTGAAAGGGGACAAAAGGGATTTTAAAGTTTATAAGGTTTTATGACCTTTGATGATTAAAAATAATTATTATTTGGAAGATGCGTTTTTGCTAATCGCTTTTGGCGTTTTGGAGAAAGCGAATCGCATCCTCGTTATTTAAGCGAAGGGTGGCGGAGCTGAAGGAGAGGAGGTCGTCGTGTGGAGTCGAGTGGCGCATGGCGTATGGCGCATCCCCTTGGGCGATCACGCTGGCATGTGGTGCTTCTCTTGTCATGGCCGTCCGCCCTGCAGCACATAGGCAAATAGGCAAGCAGGCTTGCGCAGGGTTGCAGACTCGTGGGCTGGGCTGCACGTGTGGAAGTTCAGGCGGCTGCGCTTATGGAAACAGCCAGCAACCGGCTGCGTGTGTGGAAACCGCCAGGCAGCTGCACGTGTGGAAGCAGCCAGGCGGGCAGTGTTCAGCAGCGTGCATGGGCTGCTGATTGTGCGCGCCACTGTGCTATGGGCGAACCTCTGCAGCATGGAGCAGGTCTCTTAATGGTGGCAGCTGCATGCGTGGAAGCAGCCAGGCGGGCAACTTTCAGCAGAAGAGCTATGGTGCAGGTTCTTACCGAGCTTCTACAAGAGAGCTATGATGCAGAGAGCTCAGTTGAAGGACCGGAGGATGCTCTACCATGGAACCGGGGTCCATGATCAAAGCCTGGTTGATGGCATGTCTGAAGCTATGGCAGGTGGCATCTCTAGCACCGTCACCTCACAAGCTGTGGCAGGAGGCCTTACTCTCCAAACCTTTTTGGTGCAGGAGAATAGAGATAGGCTTTTCTCTTTCTCTCTCTCATCGTGGATTGCAGGCCTTGTTTACGAGATTGGGATACAGAGGATCAAGCTAAGACGCATAGGATGATGTTCTTGGAAGAGATTTGATGTTGCTCTTCGTCTTGGACTTATGTGTATTTAGGGGTTGCTTGGCACATCCTCTATCTTTCTCTCTTGAGGTTTTGGCAACCGTGATTGGATGGTATATCTGTCACACGGAAACAGGACATTGGTTTTCGAGAGGAAACAAGACTTTGGTATCGAGGAAATAGGCCTATGGTTATGGGATATAGGTCCTTGGTTTATCGGATACGGTCTTAGGTTTCATGTGGAAAACATGTCCGGGGTTGCATTCAGTGAATACTGAGTACTTGCAGTGTGTTGAAAAATTTTGCATTTAGTAGACAGTCATGGGCTGGCAGTAGTGATGTATTCAACATGTTGTCTGCTAAGGACAAACTTGATGGGACTAACTACCCATTGTGGTCCTATATGATCAGACATGTACTGGTTGCTAAAGGCTTTTGGAATATAGTCAATGGTAGTGAAACTCATCCTGTTTCACAACTACCAATGTAACCAGGTGCTGCAAGTACATCTGAAGTAGAATCTGATACAGATGTGGCTCCTCCACATGTACCACCAGTACCTCCCATTGCTGCTCAAACGAGATGGGATGGAAGAGATGCACAGGCACATGCATTGCTTGCACTGTCTGTGAAGCGAAGCATTATTCCTCATATTCGGTCATGTAAGACTTCAAAACAGACATGGGATGCACTTGCTGCATCATACTAGGTGCGCAATGAAGCACGTGTTGCATATCTGCGCAAACAGTTGGAGTCTCAGCACATAAATGAGGGAGACTCAATGGACATCTTCTTGACCAAGATCAAAGATTTTAAGGAGCAGCTCACTAGTGTGAATGAGATATATCTTGATAGTACATTGGTGCCGACAGTTCTCAATGCATTACCGGATTCTTATCAGAGTTTTGCCTCTACTCTTAGACTCATGATGAAGGGAAATCCAAATGCCCTTGCTTACATTTGATAAGCTCGTTTTAGTACTCTTCCAAGAAGAGCAGTCTAGGCAAAACAGATCTGCTATGCGAGTTGGTGACCAAGCTTTTGTTGCCAGTCAGAAAGGCAAAGGTAAAGCTTCTTCGCATGGTGGCTATAAGCCAAAATCAGAATCCTCAGGTAAGGATACAGAGAAAGAACGTGATAAGCCTGAAAAGAAGGTGATAAGTCTAAAAAGAAGGACAAGTGTCACTATTGCAGGAACTACATAAATGAGTGCAAGAAAAAGCTAGTGAAACTCGCGACGCCGCCCGGGGGACTAGGGCCTTTGACACACTTGTTGATACCATCAATGCATATTAAAATACTTAAACATGGCCATAGCCTTAACACATCCATCATCACTTTGAATAAAACATAAAAGCTGGACAAAACATCCATAAATGTTGAAAATGGATCTTGCACATGTGACACCACATAGAGGCCGTAATGGGCCGACCCCGCCCCTTGGAGTATTTTATTACCCAAGGAGAATAATATCATGTACAAGATTTGAGGGCCTTACTCTTCCCCATGGGAGATGCCGGATTATCCATATACAAATGCCATAACACAGCCCAACACAAGGCAATTGAGCCGGAACATAGGCTGTAGAAATGCCAAGCCAACAACATAATCCATATACCTCCATGTGGGTATTGATTCTTCCCCAAAAACCACGGGTCTTCATGCAATAGAGCTGGTACAGCAAGTACAACTCTCCATTCAACCGATACAGCAGGTACAGTGGTTGGTACAATGGTTGGTACAGCCAATACAATGGCTGGTACAACAGGTACAAGTACAAATGTTGGTACAACAAGTACAATGACTGGTACAATAGGTACAGTGGCTGGTACAACAGGTACAATGGCTGGTACAACCGGTTCAATGGTTGGTACAACAAGTACAAGGGCTAGTACAACAAGTACAAATGCTAGAAATCATAATAAATGATTAAATACCCTTGCCTTCAGTATTTCTTCGCGATGGAAACCTCCAAAACAGTCCCCAACAGTCGGTATTCTTCATGGGCAGCCTTCAAGAGAGAAAGAAAGAGAGTAGCCATCATTAGGGCAGCCTGTAACGGTGGTAGAGGCTAGTGTGTAGCAAGAGAGCCTCTATTAATGAAGAGAGAGGACTCCAATTTATAGATTTGGGCCTCCCATGAGCTAAAATGGCAAGAGAAGGCTACAATGACAAGTGGAGAGCCACACAATAGCTGAAGCGACAAGTGTGAGGCCACTTGTCTCACTTTGATCCACTTTCTAACAAGTGTTAGGCCACTTGTCTCACTTTGGTCCACTTTCTTGCCACATGTCCCAATCTAAGAGATGGGTCCTTCCATAAACTTTATCTCTAAAAATACACAACTGGTAGACATTCTGTCATAGGCAATTTGCCAACTCTTGGTATCTGCTCAATTCCAGATGTAATGACACGAACAAAATTTCCATCGGAGTCGGGCCAAAAATAGCAACTCTCCTAAATTTTAGGAGTGTGGTCCTTTGTATTCTAGGATAATCCCCCATTCCCAAAGCTTGTACTTTCCAAATATTTAGACATCCTAGAGTCCACCAGACTCCTTTCATACTGGGAAATGTCTAGGCTGGTGACATCCTTCCCAACTTCTTAAAAGTTGTCCGCAACTTTAAGCTTGAAGCCATATATTCAAGATATAACCATGTCCCATCGAGTGGGCGAGACGAGACAGTCTCAAAAATCCAATATAACTAAAGAATCCATGTCCCAAAGAAATCGGTGAGACTAAATAAGTCTCCATAATACCAATATCAAAATCATGTCCCAAAATAAATGGGCGAGAATTCCATGGAAGATATGCTAGACACACGCACAAGAGCCAATTGTGCCTCAATCACCAATATCAATGAGATAATCATACACCAATGAAAATCACCAACCAGGTGCTAAGACACTTAAATAAGTGCCATGCACAAGAAACTAGTGCCTCACACAGAAACATGTGCTATGCACACAAACTGGTGCCATTCAAGAGCACAAACCATGATGACAGAAAAGCTGGTTCTCCATAGTTCTGGCAATCCTTTCTCCCAATCCGAAGAGTTTCCATGTTCTCCCATACAATCCCAACTCTGATCAACAAGCATTGTGTGGAAACAATGAAACACTCACTCCACAATCGCAACACGAATCCATGTGTATGGTGAAGTGTTCATTGAATTGCCCTCTCACAATCCCAACATGAATCCACATGCATGGGGAGATGAACAATGAACCTCTTGGTCTCTGTATGAAGAGATAGTGATTCTAATATGGCTTTTTTTTTTTGGGCGAGACAAAACAGTCCCATAAGTCCAGATATCATAATCATGTTCCAAGTAAATGGGCAAGACAAAGTAAGTCTCCTGCCAACAAGACATCGGTCCACATGACCCTTGGCATAGACATAAGTCCCGTGACAACCAGGCCTCATGTCCACTTTACCACTTGCACTCCGTGTTGGTGCTCTGACCACACACCTTGGATAAGAGGTGGGCTCAAGTAACAAGATAAAACAATCACTCGCAGGCATAGATAACCTGGTGTTCCATAAGCATTTCTGCTACACATAGGCATTTTGGCCACCAACTCACACTACCCTCTCAAGTGCCCATGTTCCCTTCCATCTGCTCTCTATTGTTCCACCCAGATATGGTAGAAACAATCTTCAAGAGAGCACGTAGGACAAGAGAACACTACACACGGTATGTTGTGCTCGACACTATCCTCTGAAGTGCCCATGTTCCCTTCCATCTGCTCTCTATTGTTCCACCCACACATGGTAGAAACAATCTTCAAGAGAGCACATAGGACAAGAGAACACTCCACAAGGTATGTGAACCATGAGTTTCACAAGTCCAATGCATCCCAAATAAAGGGAGCCAAAAAGAATAATCCATAAACCTGAGGATTTCCATCGGAGTCAGGCCAAAAATAGCAACTCTCCTAAATTTTAGGAGTGCGGTCCTTTGTATTCTAGGATAATCCCCCATTCCCAAAGCTTGTACTTTCCAAATATTTAGACATCCTGGAGTCCACCAGACTCCTTTCATACTGGGAAATGTCCAGGCTGGTGACAGCTAGAGAAGGAGAAAAAGAAAGAATCAGGCATGGTTGTGGCTGACTTGCTGTCAGTTTCAGCCTTGGCCTTGTCAGGCTTGATGGTGAAATTTGTGGATGACAGATATACAGTTCAAGATAGAAATGATGGTTATTCTATCATTGTCTCAGGTACCTTGTTTCATGGCCTATACAAGATGGATGTATTTGAGAAGTTGCAGCATGATGATTGCTCAGTCTCTACGACTCGTGCTATGAGTGATGCAGAATTATGGCATGCACGATTTGGCCATCTGAATTATGGCAGTTTATTACACCTTCAAAGGTATGATATGGTGTCTGAGTTGCCAACTCTTGAGACCCCTGCTAGACATGTATGTGAGGAGTGTATTCTTGGTAAAATGTGTCACCATTTGGTCCATCTCCATTTCTGGAGCTACTTCTATGGGACTGTCACTCCAGAGAGCGGCTAGATTTGTACCATGTTTACATGTGGCAAGGCCAGTGCCCCATGTGAAAGGGTCAGTCATTTGGTGTCACATGGACGAGAACCAGTTTTGTGCCACCCGTGTGTGACCAGTATTGTGCCATATGGACGGGAGCCTGTTTGCTGCCACTCGTGTATGACCAAGATTGCGTCTTATCCATGGGACTGTTACTCCATGGTAGGACTGATATTTGTGCCAACCTTGTCTATGGGATTGTCACTCCATAAAAAGGCCCATGCCAGGACTTGTGTTTTGCCTATGGGACTCTGACTCCTTCAGAAAACCAGGACTTCACATTTATGTCGCGCCAGTTTTGTGCCCGACAAGAAATCTTTGTACAAGTTTCATGAAAGAGAGATTTCGTCCATTACATGTGCACATGCATTTATGTTTGCATGCATAAACTTGTTTTTGCATGACTTGTTCTCGTGTGTTTGCTTGCTATGTCGTGCCAGTACACTGGACGGGGACGCCCCAGTGTATCGTGGGTGTGCTGTTTGTTGATGAGTTGGTGTGGCGTGTGAACAAGTGGTAAGTATTACCCTTTTTAAACTTTTCAAATGTAATATCAACCTTAATATTTATCGGGTTGGGTGTTCACACACATTTGAACATCGATTGGACATTTGCTCTAATGTGGGTGCCCAACATTATTAATAGTATTTATAGTTAGTATTGCATGAAGAAGTTCTTCTTTCCCCACACGTGGATGGTTGGTGGGAGGGTGGTAGATGCAATTGTATCCACCTTGGTATTACCAGCTTTTGTACCCGCCTCTGATTTGCAGCCAGTACCCGCCTCTGATTTGTTGCCAGTACCCACCTCTGTCTACCAGCATGTACCCGCCTTTGTCCAGTACCCTGTACCCGGCTGCACCTGCTGTACCAGCTTGTACCTGATTGTAGCCTGTTATACCTGTTGTATCAGCCTGTACTTGACTGTACCAGCATGTACATGATTGTACCCGATTGTACCTGTTGTACCAGCATATACTTGATTGTACCCTATTGTACATGCTATACCACCATGTACCTGACTGTACCCGGTTGTACCTGTTGTACCAACATGTACCTGACTGTACTCCACTGTACTTGCTATACTAGCATATACTCGAATGTACCGATTGTACCTGCTGTACCAACATTTACCTGATTATACCCCACTGTACTTGTTGTACCAGCTTGTATCTCACTATACCCAACTGCACCTGCTGATGTACCTGCTACTGGAGTACCCAATTGTACCTCCAATTGTACCAGCTACTGTCCAGCTTCTACTATTGCTGCCAAGACCTGCCTACAGTTTGGGAGTGCATTAAAGCGGGGATGAGCTTCTCTCCTAAGAATTAAATTTGAATATTTGTCAGGTATTTATCTTTGTATTTCAAATTTAGTAATTATTAAAATTAAATGTTGTTTGTACAAGTCTTGTCAGGCAAAATATCACACCCTGTTGCCTTCATTAAGTATTTGGGGTATGAGGAAAACTGGGAGCAACGCTGATTCGAGAGCACCAGGTATTTCTCCCTCCGCGGTGTTTCACCTTGCCAGGCGTTAGTACGAGCGTGCCTGTTGGTGCACGGTCCCGGAAGACCAGTGAGGACAGGTGTTCACCCAATGAAGATGGGAGATTCTTGTGACTTGGTCCACTCCGACAACTGATTCTTCACCGACAACATCTTATTGTTTACTAGTTGTACTCACTCCTTGTTATGGAGAAATCTGACCTAGGGCCCGTGAACACTTGTACATATAAATACTCCAAGAAATACAACAGTATTGAGGAGGGGAGTGGCCCTTTCCGGCCCTAGTGATAGTGTCAAGTGTTCTTTGTCATTTTCAGTTTTAATGTTGCAAGAATTGTCCATCATTTGAATTAGTTAAGTGATCTAAAATATGTGTATTTTATCTTCCGATTTGTCAGGCCTCCTGTAGGGAGCGCTTACAAAATGCATTGGACATCATTTCCAAAGGATGGATCTGTGAGAGCTGTTAAGAAATTACAGCTTATACATAGTGATGTATGTGGTCATTTGAGGACACCATCTATTGAGAAATATCTCTACTTCGTTACTTTTATTGATGATTACTCCAAATATAGTTACGTGTATCCATTAAAGCAAAAGTCAGAGGTTTTTATGTGCTTTAGTTACTTTGTATCCATGATTGAAAATTCATGTGAATGTAAAGGTGGCACCCTTCGTTCAAATCAAGGGAGGTAGTATATGTCCAAGGAATTTCATGCATATATGGCTGAAAAAGGCATAAGACATCAATGTACAGTGCCATACACACCTCAGCAAAATGGTGTGGCTGAGAGGAAGAATAGGTCTCTCATGGAGATGGCACGATGTATGGTGAAAGCCCAAGATTTACCTCATGGTTTTTGGCTAGAGGCAACTATGTGCGCAAACTATGTGTTGAACAAATGCCCTACCAACAAGGCCTTGCAGTCTAAAACTCCTTATGAAGCTTGGCATGGCAGGAAGCCTTCTGTGGCTCATTTGCGTGTTTTTGGTTGTCTTGCTTATACTCTTGTGCCTGAGCAACAACGCAGTAAGCTTGATGATAAGCCAGTTGAAAGCATATTTGTGGAATACAGTTCAGAAAGCAAAAGATATAGACTCTACCATCCGGCCTCAAAGCGTATTTTACTAACTAGAGATGTTGTTTGTGTTGAAAACTCAGTTCAGCCCATGCTTTCATGCAAAAAACAGCAGAATGTATGCTCACAAGACATGTTTGATTCGCTTCTACCTTTATTTAATGGAGGGCAGCCATATGTAGAGCAATTGAATGCTCAACCAAGTGCTGAAATTCAGCCTTTGCAGGTGTAAAATTAGCCTGCAAATCAATCTTTTGCTGAGGCAATTATTGAGGATGTAGTGGATGAGGAGAGAGCAGCCATAGAAAAATCTAGACGTATGCCAAAATGACTTGTGCAAACATTGAGGGATAGCAAGTTGGCAGCTCCTTTACCTAGTAGAACTCGTACAGGTTCTCATCATGCAGATTATTCTCATGTGGATCATGTTCTCATTTCTACTTTATGTAATGAGGAGGAACTTGTTTCCTTTGAGAAAGCACAGGATGATGATCATTGGATGCATGCTATGCAGGATGAGTATAACTCTATACTCAAGAATGACACTGTTACGACCATGTGTTTTTCTCTGGACAATATACAGGTGGGCAAGGGCACGGGATGGACAGTGTGAATGGCATCCGTTTGAATTTGAAAAGGAAACCCATGTGCGGCCAGCCCAAGTGTGAAGGGGACAAAAGAATTAAAGTTTATAAGGTTTTAAAACCTTTGATGATAAGATAATAATTATTATTTTTTAAAGGATGTGCCTTTTTGCTATTGCTTTTAGATTTTTGCTTTTTGGAGAAAAGCAAGATAAGACGCCTCTTTATTAAAGAGAAAGGTGGAGTCGAGGATGCACGGCTCTTCTCCTTGGGCATGGCTTCTTCTCCTAGGACATGGCTTCCTTCCACGTATGTGTGGGCGAGCAGTTGTGAGTAGTGAGTGGCGCATCTCCTTGGAAAAAATGGTCGCCAAAAGCACAGGCGCCGATTGAAGGTTTCTCTCTTTCTCTTGCTTTTTGGAGTAGAGAGGCTGGCGGGCTGCGCTACAGCACTCACAGGCGCAGAGTGAAGGAGCCGGGCTATAGCCAGGGATTGCAGCTTACGTGGCGCACAAGAGGGGCTGGCTTTGTTTCATGGTGGCGAGTAGTCTCTAGGCGGCACACACGGGCTGACCTACAGATTTTCTTTTTTTTGTAACAAGCCGGCGCACAAGGGTTGGAATGTCTCCCTCTCTCTTGTGCAAACAGGCGGACTATGGGAGAGGTAGAAGCATTCAGGTGGCGCCTAAAAATACAGGCAGAGTTTCGCTTTCTCTCTCTTGGAAAGGAGCGTACTGCCATAGGACTGAACAGAAGCATACATGTGGGGACAGCTGGCAGCCACCGATTTCTCTCTCTCTCTCTATGGGATGCTCGTGGGTTGGCTGAAGGAGAATAGAGATAGGCTTTTCTCTATCTTTCTCTCTATGAGTTATGGAAAAAGCAGAGGGTATTGCTGTGGAAATCAACCCTGGTTTTAGCACCGTGCTTGGATGGTGTATCTGTGGATTTCTCATGGAAACAGGACATTGGTTTTTCGAGAGGAAACAAGACTTTGGTTTCGAGGAAACATGCCTATGGTTTATGGGATACAGGTCTTTGGTTTATCGGATACAGGTCTTTGGTTTCATGTGGAAAACATGTCTTTGGATTCATGTGAACAGGTTGTAGTTTTCTCGAGGTTACATACAAGCTGTGGCTATAGGGAAGGACATGTGGTACGGTACAGCCCTACTCTCGTTTGGGAAAAGGTTTGAAGGATCCATAGTTAAGATGGAGAAGACCTTTGGAAAGCATGGAGGTGTTGTACAGGTGTGCCTTCTCTATGGTATGTTGTGTTGTAATAATGAGAGAGCTCTTTTAGAAGTCCTGGGTGAAACTATAAGGGATCCTATTGGTGGGGGATTCTACAAGTTGTACTTTGTACTCAAATTTGATCAAGTATAGAAATACCACAAGGGGCGCCACTGCGTTTTGGGGCCAATCGGTGTCCGCGTAATTTTTGCAGGAGCACTCTAGCTTCCCCTATTTATTTTCCTTTTCCAAGTCCTCAAAGGTGTTGAAGTGTTTTGTGTGCGAGTGTTTGTTTCACCGCCCGTCAAGTTTTTGAAGGCCAGTTTCATGGTTCCATCGCTGGGATACCGTCGACTTTCTCAAGGAGGCGAGCCCATGGTTATTTCACATCAAAAGCTTCAACATGTGGAAAGTGAAAAGGAAGTGCAGGAGAGTGCAGGATTGTGTGTCTGCCTGTATGAGGTGAGGAGCAAAAGCTAAAGATGAAGCTCAAGAGAAAAGACACCAAGGATAGGAAGTTGTCGGCCAGGAACAAGACGCAGGTGAAGTGTTATGGTGCAAAAGATGGGTTGAAGGCTATGGCTTTCGACACTTTGTCACCGGTGGTATCTTCACGGAGGCTTCATGGGGTTCGAAAGGCAGCTTCTTTCTATGTTTAGCAGTGGTGATCTACTATGCTTCATTGGGAACTTGTGCTTACCACTTGGGTGGAGTGTGCAAGCAGGTTTTGGGTGCCTGAGGATGTATCAGATGAGGCTCATACGGAAGTGGAGGAACTTGATGAAGTTCTTATTCCCGAGTAGATACTGGCACACAAGGAAAGAAAGGTACAGGGTAAAGTTTCCCGTCGCTATCTTGTGAAGTTCAAGAACGTTTACCAATGGATGCGAAGTGGATGGAGGAGGGTGACTTAGCAGATTCACCTTAGGTATTGCAGCTTTATCTTGATGCCTTTGAGTTGCTGCAGGTTCTGAAGGAACAAGCAAGAGTTGTTTGTCACTCTGATGTGACAGTGTGGCTATTTTGTCCAGGATGATTGTTTCATCACCCAAATGCACTGGAGGGGCATTGCTTTTGTCATATGGGGAATCTTTGCTCTTACGATGCCTTACTGTGTTATTGAGTGCAATCGAGGACGCTTGCTATTTTTTCAAGAGGGGGGTATGTTACGACCCTGTGTTTTTCTCTGGACAAAATGCAAGTGGGCACGGGCACGGGATGGACAGTGTGAATGGCATCCGTTTGAATTTGAAAAGGAAACCCATGCGTGGCCAGCCCAAGTGTGAAGGGGACAAAAGAATTAAAGTTTCTAAGGTTTTAAAACCTTTGATGATAAGATAATAATAATTATTTTTTAAAGGATGCGCCTTTTTGCTATTGCTTTTAGATTTTTGCTTTTTGGAGAAAAGCAGGATGAAGCGCCTCTTTATTAAAGGGAAAGGTGGTGGAGTCAAGGATGCATGGCTTCTTCTCCTTGGGCATGGCTTCTTCTCCTAGGACATGGCTTCCTTCCACGTATGTGTGGGCGAGCAGTTGTGAGTAGTAAGTGGCACATCTCCTTGGAAAAGCTGGTCGCCAAAAAGCACAGGCGCCGATTGAAGGTTTCTCTCTTTCTCTTGCTTTTTGGAGTAGAGAGGCTGGCGGGCTGCGCTACAGCACTCACAGGCGCAGAGTGAAGGAGCCGGGCTGGGATTGCAGCTCACGTGGCGCACAGAGGGGCTGGCTTTGTTTCATGGCGAGTAGTCTCTAGGCGGCGCACACGGGCTGAGCTGCAGATTTTCTTTTTTTTGTAACAGGCCGGCGCACAAGGGTTGGAATGTCTCCCTCTCTCTTGTGCAAACAGGCGGACTGTGGGAGAGGTAGAAGCGTTCAGGTGGCGCCTAGAAATACAGGCAGAGTTTCGCTTTCTCTCTTGGAAAGAGGTGTACTGCCATAGGACTGAACAGAAGCATACATGTGGGGACAGCTGGCATCCACCGATTTCTCTCTCTCTCTCTATGGGATGCTGGTGGGTTGGCTGAAGGAGAATAGAGATAGGCTTTTCTCTATCTTTCTCTCTATGAGTTATGGAAAAAGCAGAGGGCATTGCTGTGGAAATCAACCCTGGTTCTAGCACCGTGCTTGGATGGTGTATCTGTGGATTTCTCATGGAAACAAGACATTGGTTTTTTGAGAGGAAACAGAACTTTGGTTTCGAGGAAACAGGCCTATGGTTTATGGGATACAGGTCTTTGGTTTATCGGATACAAGTCTTTGATTTCATGCGGAAAACATGTCATTGGATTCATGTGAACAGGTTGTAGTTTTCTCAAGGTTACATACAAGCTATGGCTATAGGGAAGGACGTGTGTTACGGTACAGCCCTACTGCTGTTTGGGGAAAGGTTTGAAGGATCCATAGTTGAGATGGAGAAGACCTTTGGAAATCAAGGAGGTGTTGTGCAGGTGTGCCTTCTGTATGGTATGTGGTGCTGTAATAACGAGAGTTCTCTTTTAGTAGTCCTGGGTGAAACTATAAGGGATCCTATTGGTGGAGGATTCTACAAGTTGTACTTTGTACTCAAATTTGATCAAGTAAAGAAATACCGCAAGGGGCGCCACTGCGTTTTGGGGCCAATCGATGTCCCTGTAATTTTTGCAAGAGCACTCTAGCTCTCCCTGTTTGTTTTCCTTTTTCAAGTCCTCAAAGGTGTTGAAGTGTTTTGTGTGCGAGTGTTTGTTTCACCACCCGTCAAGTTTTTGAAGGCCGGTTTCAGACACCTGGTATTTGACAGATCTACCTCAAAAACGCAAAGCAAATGGTGGCATTGATCGCTACAAGGCCAAACTTGTTGCAAAGGGGTATATGTAATGAGAAGGAACCTGTTTCCTTTGAGAAAGCACAGGATGATGATCATTGGATGCATGCTATGTAGGATGAGTATAACTCTATACTCAAGAATGACACCTGGTATTTGAAGGATCTACCTCATGAGGCCATTGGTACTAAGTGGGTTTACAAGTTAAAACGCAAAGCATATGGTAGCATTGATCGCTACAAGGCCAAACTTGTTGCAAAGGGGTATGTCCAACAAAAGGGCATTGATTATGATGAGACCTTTGCACCCACATCTCGTATGACTACCATTAGGTGTCTCATTGCTTTGGCAACAAATCATGGGTGGAATGTACATCGGTTGGACATTAAGACTACATTTTTGAATGGTGATTTACATGAGGAGGTGTATGTATCGCAGCCTCCTAGTTTTGCTATAAAAGGAGAAGAGTCTAAAGTCTGCAGGTTAAAAAAGGCTCTTTATGGCGTTAAGCAGGCTCCTAGAGCATGGTATGAGAAGATTCATGCATACTTGGTTACAAATGATTTTTGCAACAGTCCAATGAAGAGTACCCTCCTTTATGTGAAGAGGAGTAAGGACACATTTTTTGTCATCGTTCTATACGTTGATGACATGTTGCTCACAAGACCCGATATCGATCAGATTTCAATCTTTAAGCCTAATTTGCAATCATTGTTTCAGATGTCAGATTTGGGACCCTTGCATTACTATTTGGGGATTCAGTTTATGCAACGCAATAATGGCATTGCTATGCTGCAGTCTAAATATATACAGAAGCTATTGAAGAGGTTTAATCTTGAAGACTGTAAACCTGTGGCTACACCTATGGAGATAGGTACTCGACTTAGTCTTTAAAATGCAGGAGACTCTCTTGATGCTAGTTTGTATCAGTAGGCTATTGGATCTCTTCTTTATGTGTGCAACATGAGGCTAGATATATAGTATGCGGTCTCACAGTTGAGCAAATTTATGCATAGCCCAATCACGAAGCATTGGCAGGCTGTTAAGCGGGTTTTCCGCTATTTACAGGGCACTCAGTATTTTGAATTATTTTATCCAAAGGGGAGTGAGTCACAGCTGCATGCCTTCAGTGATTCAGACTGGGCTGGATGTTATGACACACGAGTGTCAACTAGTGGGTTTTGCTTTCGCCTTGGTGATTCATGTATATCATGGCTCAGTAAGAAGTAGCCTACAGTGGCCACTTCCAGCTGTGAAGCTAAGTACAGGGCAGCTTTTACAGCTACAGTTGAGTGTGTGGGGCTTAGACGTCTTATGGTTGATTTGGGTGTTGGACAGTCGTCTAGCACTACCATTTTCACTGACAGCCAAAGCGCATTAGCAGTTGCGAGAAACCCAGTGTTTCATGCTCGCACTAAGCACATTGATGTGCATTGCCACTATGTCCGGGAAAGACTCTCTGCAGCAAAGATCAACTTGGTCTATGTGCCTACACATGACAACATGGCAGATTTATTCACGAAGGCTTTTGCAAGTCCGAAGCTTTTCGTAAAGCTTTGGGCTTACTGCCTTTTCAGGATTGATCGGCCATATCCTGTACATGTTCACATCATCACTCCAAGGGAGATTTGTAGCATTATCTGGTAGTGATGTGTGTGAACACACTTATGACCGCCAGGGCACTTTTTCCCTCACTAGGAGGTTTTTTTCCCATGCGTATATACACCCTCTTATCTACACATTTTGGAGTGTGTATTTAAATTTTATCTTTTGTATCCGACACACATTTGTTCATTCTTATCTAGTGAGTTTGTGTGCTCTCAAGCTTCTCTATCTTGTGTGTGTACATTGTTGCAACCCTAACCCTATAGTGATGTGTGTGAACACACTTAGGACCACCAGGGCACTTTTTTCCTCACTAGGAGGTTTTTTTCCCCGTTCGTATCTACACCCTCTTATTTACTCATTTTGGGGTGTGTACTTATCTTTTGTATCTGACACACATTTGTTCATTCTTATCTACTGAGTTTGCGTGCTCTCAAGCTTCTCTATCTTGTGTGTGTGCATTGTTGCAACCCTAACCCTAATTCCAACAAGCAGTTCCCCCCTCAACAGAGGACCGAAGTAAACAGCTAGACTTTAGAGAGAGAGAATGATCAGGTTTCATGACCACAGATGGCATGTCGTCCCTCCCTAGCCAAAGTGGCCACAAAGAGATTATGGAGATTATGGTTATAGGAGGCCGACCGTTGATGCGACTACAATGGGATCCAAGTCAGTGGCACTGGCACGATCCCTTCAGCCATGAGCATGCTCCCAACATCCCCTATTATGAGTATATAGTCTCTATGGCCGCAAGATTCAGATGCCAGAGGTCGATGGTACACCAACGACAACAATACATTGGCAAACTCAGGACATCCCCATGCGTTTCCTCCGTGATTTTTGGAAACAGCAGCTATGAAACAGCTTCCAATCATGGAAGATTACTCTTTTCCTTTTGAGGATACCTCACAACAGCTTGGCAACGGGCACCTAGCTGGCAGTTGGAAGTCGGCCTACCCTTTGTTCTAGATGTGGACACCCACAAGAGTTATGTTGGAGTATGCGAAGCAGGCGACAGAGAGAAAGAAAGAAAGAAAGAAAGCTGTATTAACGTCTACTAGAGGCCGAACTCGACCTATGAGACAAATCAATGTACAACTGTCAATGTCTTCTGGATGTCCAGAAAAAAAAAGGACAAAATGAACATGAAATAAACTATGAAAGTACTGAGCTATGGGGGGGTGTGATGGATGGAGCACTACTGCTAGAGGCTCAGTATGCAACCTATATGCGCAGGGTATACAAGAATGCAATGCAGATCTGTCTAGCTCCAACCAATACCATAATGGGGGTGTAATATGTGATACATAGGCGATGGCGAGGCAAAAATACCTTAGAGCATGATCTCCGAGTGTGAGTGTAAGTAAGCTAGCCGCTCCTGGATATGGTGCTAATGTCGAGCCCGTATCTCTGTGATCTCCCTCTGATGTAGTCTGGGAGTCTGGTAGCCTGGTGCTCTCGGTCTCCATCTAGCTCGGAGGTCCGCAACACGCTGAAGTGTAACCTCCTCCTGTGTCTGGGTAGGCACTGGGATAGATCTCTGGAAGAAATCAGTGAATAGGAGCTGTCGCCCACCTCTCCCTATGGTATGAGTCCGTAGCAGTCTCTCTCTGTGGCGCTGTGTCTCTAGCAAGAACTGGCCAAATCTACGCTGGTCTGCGGACTCCATGATCTGGCGGAGTGAGGAATGTCCACTGAAGATGGTGGTGTCTCTCTCTCTAATGACACTATATGCTCTGCATCTGCATACATAATGTTCCTCACTCTCAACCTCCTCCTGGCATAGTCTGCATATCCTCTCTCCTCTGCGGATCCGTGCTGCCCTACCTGCCTCAATCTCAAGCTGGTGTGATGACACTCTAAGCTGGCCAATCACCACTCGGGCACTGTGAGGCATGTACACATCCATGTATCCAGTTTTCTGTATGAATCCATCCGCTGAGATACGCATAGACTGATCTCTGTAGTACAGCATCTTCGGCGATAGAGGCTGACTGGGTGTAATCCAAGTCTCTTGAGTGTATTGCTGCCATAAATCCTACCGAAGGACTCTGTTCCTCTCACCAAGGTGGTAAGGTACGTAGTGTACGGCAAGCTATCAGTACGTACGGAACGTACTTCTGTACGGAACAAATTTTAAGGTACGTAAACAGTACGTACCATTTGTAAACAGTCCTAGAAACCTGAATATTTTGTAGACATAGCAACCAAAATACTTAAAATAAAGACTGAACCACATTACTTAAAGTTTAAATCAATTATCAGTTACCAAGCCCATTACACAATACCTCATGTTAACAGTCATAGTGATATAAGCAAGAACCATGAAAGTCATAGATGATAAAAGAGAGTACAAATATCATGTCTACAGCTGCCAGCACATGTCCTGGTCCACAAGTGCAAAAAGCAAAACAATGAAACACTACAGTTGTCTAGACTCTAGAGTCTAGACGCAAGAGTCTCAAATCTCATCATCAGATGAAGATGATGAGTCTTCTGAAGAGAGCATGCCTCCATCATTGATACCATTGCCCTCTTCATCGAACTCTGGCTCAGCAGCAACAAGCTCCAGTGCATCCTCGTCATGTGCCTCGGGAATCTGAGTGTGAATGAGTTCGACAGCCTCATTTGCACGCCTCTGCTGGGTGCGACGAACTGGAAGCTTTCCCCTGCGAATGCTCTCTCGTCTCACAGAGCCTGGATCTGGAGCTGCCGGGCGTAGAGGAATGCTGAGAGATCGTGCACGTGAGCGGGTCACACAACGATCCACGCTCTCAAGCTCTCTATGTAAAGCTCTCAAAATCTCCTCTTGCTCATCTCTAATCTGCCGATCCACAAGCTCCGGGCTGGGTTCATCTACCATTTTGAGTAGTGTTGGATCAACCTGTTTAAACATGCCACAAATTGCATATTGGACAATGGATATTCATTGAACTAGAAAAAAATTTCTACTTCTAAGTTCTTCTTGAGTCCAAATTTCAATTTATACCTGCTTCGGTGACCCCAAAGCATGGTAGCTTCGCACGAGCCTCATGTTAGCTCTGCAATACACCAACTTCTCTAATTGAGAAGTACTAAGGCGATTCCGAATCTTAGTGTGTATAAGAGAGTATGAGCTCCAGTTCCGCTCACATGCTCCAGCTGAGCAATCCTGTGCAAAAATGAGTGCAATGCGAGCAAATTTGTAAATCTTTTAATGCTAAAACATCAATCTTCATTTCCGAAGAGTATACTTTAGAGATTAATTACAAGTTACCTGAGATAGAACACGAAGAGCAACTCGTGAAAGGTTTGGAAGACCAACCCTTCCATAAGAGTGCCACCATGTCAAAGGGAATTTCATGGCTTCCTTCCTCAATGACACAGGTCTCGCAAATGAAGCACCAATACCACTCATGTAAGTGGTGAACTCTCTATCAATCTGAAGTTGCTCCTCCTCTGAGAACATCCTTCCCACATACTCTGACTGCTTCATGCTCAAAGCAGTATTATTCCATAGCTCTGGCGACCTGTAGAGAGGATGGAGCATGGCAGCCATCGCATGGATGGGACGGCTCATGAATGTCCACCGTTTGTCTACAATGTCCAAGATCTCACCTCGGCTGAAAATGAGAGATTGAACATACATGTCTTAGGTTATAGTGCTAAGAGAATCGAGAATCGAGAAGTCATAAAAATCAAAGAAAGAGGAAGAAATTAGAACTATTGCTTACCGTTGCGCAGTCATCATGGAGCACTGAGCAACATGGTCTTTCATTTGCATAAACAAATGAAAGACCAGCCCCAAAGTTGAGCCCTCCATGTCTGTAAGTCGGAGAAGGACATACACGGGCTTAAGTGCAACTGAAAGGCTATGAACTTGCTGCCAAAAATCATCATCCAGGATCCGCCTCTGCAAGTATTTTGTACGCTCATCCTCTGAATGATGCATCTGTCGCCACCTTGGATCCACAACTGTTGATGATAGTGAATCTCTTATCTTGTAGAGCCTATCCAAGACCAAGAATATGTAGGCAAACCTGGTCTTGGAGGGTCCCACCATATCCAAAGGGCTATGGCTCCGAAAGATGGCAAGAGCCTCATGCTTCTCGCGGAAGAAGGTGGTGATCTTTACAGCATCTGCAACAATGGGCTGCACCCAAACAAGCTTCCCAATGTCTTCCATAAGTAAATCAAGACAATGGGCAGCACATGGAGTCCACACTATATGTGGAAACTCTGCCTTGACCATTTGACCCATTGCCTTGCAGTTAGAGGCGTTGTCGGTCACCACCTGCACAACATTGTCCTCCCCAACCTCAAGGATAGCCTGTCGAATGTGGCCATAAATGAACTCCCCTGTGATCCTGTCGCCTGCTCTCCCTGCATCCACGGCACGCAAGAAATAGGTGCCCAAGCAAGATGACACAAGGATATTGATTATGTGCCTCTTGCGAATGTCTGCCCACCCATCTGAAATAATAGTGCATCCAAACTCCTGCCAACCTGCTTTCACAGGAGTGAGCGCCTTGTCTATCAAGGCCTTCTGCTCATCCAACATGGATGTACGCATCTTCGTATACTCAAGACCTGTCCATGTCTCAGTAGGCCCTACCTGCGCAATTGCTTTCACCATTCTTTTCCATTGGTCTGTCCTTAACACATTGAAGGATATATTACACTCAATAAGAGTACGACAAATCTCCATTTCTGCCACCCTTTGCCGCTCCTTTACCCAAGCTTGTGATGAGATACAAGAACGCAGAGTGGATTGCTTTGATGCCTCCCCTGTACCTCTCGCATCTTGTGGCAGGAGGTCCTCATCATCAGCAATACGTGCCCTCTTCCTGCCTGTGGTGGATTGGGCTGAAGCCGAAAGACTTTCACCCTCATCTACTGTACCTGAACCTGTAACATCTCCAATAAAAGCATCATGGAGAGCATCTTGCGTACTTTCACCACCTCTAACACTGCTTGCACCACCCATTGCAGGACAATTCTCCGCAATCAATTGGTCCCTCACAGCTTGTGGTATTTTATCACATGGACCACATTGATTGGTGCACCCGATACCTGTCATGTGCTTGATGACGCGAGTTATGGTGCTAGTGTACTGCTCCCCGCAATACTTGCATGCCCATAGCCGAGTACCTGACCCTTGCTGAGAAGGGGTGTTAACAACCCTCAGGACATTGGTGTGGATTGCCCAGTTCGGGTTAGTCTTGCGCGGCATGATGAAGCCTGGGCGTGAGAGAGAGCGAAGAAGAGCGAAGAAGTTTGCTCTGCAGAGTTTTGCAGGTACACACGATTGTGCAAGTATTCACAAATGCCCAAAATTTGGTCGCTTATCCACAAGCGCATGGTCGCCACACGCGTTTCGCCACGCCACACCATTTATTATTTTTTTAAATGTTTCCGTACGGTACCGTACCGTACCGTACCGTACGGCTGTACCGTACTGTACGGATCCGTACGTGCGTACGGCATCAACCTTGCCTCTCACTGTGAGAGAGCTGGATGTGTGGTGCATGTATATCATACTGGAAAGGTGGCAGGTGATCTATGTCAAGACCATGCTGAGTGAGCCACTGTATCATCTGTGAATACCATGATCTCCTATCTCCACTCTCTGCAAGCTGCCTGGACGCCTCAAAAGCTCTATGTGAGAGTCGATCTGATGGCATATCTCTGATCCTCTGTATGAAGCAGATCGTCTGGAAGAGGGCCTCTACTAGCATAGGAGGTGCGGCAAACTTCGTCCGGACAATGTCATGTGGGACGGAGGGTTTGCTGCGGATCATCCGTGAGAGCATGAGAATCTGAGGCCTCTCTATCTGAGACCACGTGGAGGTGGCGAGCCCAGGTGCCCATACTGTTGCAGCATACATCAAAGCAAGGGTGACTAGTGTGTCAAACAACCACCCCTTCGTGCGGGGCTCTTGGAAGTGTGCCTGGTGACACTGTCTCTCTAGCATGGCCAAAGTTGCATACCCTCGTGTGAGTCTATCCCTGGCAGCCTGTGCATAGTAAATCTTCCTGGCAGAGTCGTAAATGTAATCCCCAGGTACACACATGAGTCTACCACCTCTACTTGTCCTCCTGCTAGTGTGAAGATGGCATGTCGTCGAACCGGCCCTGAGGTGTGGAAAATCATGGCCTTGGTTTTCCCAAGGTTCACTGTAAGCCCCCTCTATGTGCAGAAGTCATCAAGTGCATGGAGATGGTGCTGTAGTCCCATCCGCAACTCAAAGACCAGAATAATATCATCTGCATATAGCATAATGTGGACTATGGTACCTGAGATGTCTACCCTGTCCCCACCACCGTGACCAATGAAGTCAGTCACCTCATCAATGTATAGCCCAAATAGTGTAGGAGAGAGTGGGCATCCTTGCTTCACACCTATGGTGCTAGCAATAACATCAAATAGCCCCCCGGGGCATTGTATGCGCCTGAGGACCTGCTCATATAAAGCATAGATGCCCCAAACCATCTCTGATGGGATCCCCAATGACTGTAGGCGCTAGAAGAGTCTCTCTCGTGGCACCGTGTCAAATGCTTTGCGGAAATCCACAAAGCAACAGTATAATCTCTTCTCCCACGCCCTAGCCTGGTCAATCAGACATCTCAGAGTGAATATATGGTCAATAGTGGAGAAAGCTCGTCGGAATCCAACATGCCCTGGTGCTCGCAGTCCCTCCTTCTCTGCATATGAGCTCAACTCTGCCTCAAGCACTGCGCCATAAAGTTTGGCCAATGTATGACCAATCACGATAGTCCTGTAGTTGCTGGGGTCTAGCATGTCTCCCGCTTTGTGGAGAGGCACGATGGTGTGCATAGTCCACTCAGCTGGTAGGCCCTCCACTAGTGCCCTATTAAAGAGGTGAGCAACAAAGGGTCCCAGTGTGTCAGCTGCATAAAGAAGATGCTCACTCTGTATACCTGTGTGATCAGTGGATCTCCCATGTTGTAACCGGTGGATAGCTCTCTCTACCATCGAGGCGGTAAAGAAAGTAGAGGTGGTAGGGCGGAATTCCTGTGGCTGTGGTATGGGCGGCTGCTGAGGGATATGGTAGAGGCTCTTTGCATGTGTGCGCCATGTGTGTGGATCCTCAATCGAGGTACGAGGGCGAGGCTCTCTCATCTTGCGCCATGCAGTGGCTGCATCTCTGCTCATGAGTAGGTGGTATATATCCCAGTACTGTGCCTCCTCTTATGGACGCCTCTTACGACGTGTGAGGATCCTCATGTGTCGGCTCGCCTATCTCTGTGTAATGGTCCCCAGTGCTCTCTGGGCACGGAGGTGTCTATATAGCTCTCTGCACTCATCATCATACCACCGATTCTGGGGCATGCTCCCAGATCTATCTGTGTGTGCAATGTGTGTATGATGGGGGAAGCTCCGGGTGGCGGCCGTATGTAGTAGAGATGACAGCTGGGTGGTGAGTGTGTCTAGAGGTGACAAGGGATCCATCTGGAATAGCCCGTCATATACATGATGCTCATATATGTCTGCCAAGTCATGGGTGAAGTAGAAAGTTGTATGCGATGCCTGTGTGGGCTGTGTGGGTGCTTGTGTGGAGCTCGCCAGTGACAGTAAGAGGTACGTGTGATCCGCACCAATAGGACAGGGGGGGATGGTGAAAGATGTCACTGCTTGTGTGGTCTCCATGGACCCATGATGTAGTCCACTATGCTACCCCCCCTTGATCGTGGAAAGCATGTCAGCGCTCGTGAATCCTGCCACTGTCTCATCCCGTTATAGATAACGAGATGGTGTCGCGCTCCCAGCTCAAGTAAGTGATGACCATATCTGGTGTTATCCGGCCCCATGTCCTTTGACACCCTACAAGCTCCCGTGTCCTCCACCTCTAGTGTGTGCATCACCTTGGGGTGCTCGAAATCATAAATGTCGCACTGTCGGCTCTGTGTCCGTGCATTGAAGTCCCCCATAAGGAGGACTTCCCCCAGGTTGGAGTAGTGTATGATCTCATCTGAAAGGGCTGCATATGGTGACTCTCCCAATGGCCCTGTGTCCTCCTCCTCGCCTCTACTCTCATCCTCTGCTGTCATGGCATATCTCGATCCTCTAGGAGAGAAGTAGCATAGAGCAATGTATAACACCCTGTTTGCTGAGAGCTGCAGTCTAATACACATGTATCTAGCCTCTTGGTCACGTGCTACCACCTGTAGGTGCTCCTGTAGCTCTCGCTTGAAGAGTACTGCTATACCTCCAAATCCTCTCGATGTACTCTGCCGTGTGGTCCCCCTGTATGTAAACTCCCACTGATAGCCCTCTACTTTGGGTAGCCCCCTCTCGGGGCTCTGGTGCGTCTCTATAAGTAGTATGATGTCCCGTCCCTCCATGACCTCCTCCATCCTCCCAGGATGTGTCCAAAGTGCTCCATTGCAGTTCCAAACTACTGTGTGTATCTGTGAATCTGGATCCTCCATAGCCGATGTCCCATAGGCCGCCTGGCACTAATCGGTGGCCTTGCCATTGATGATGACACGGCCATCGCGATAGAATGCTCTCTTGCCCTCTTTCCGGGCCTGTAGGACTCTCGGCATCATGTTTTCCTGTGTTCTATCTGCATTCTTGTAAGGTCGTCATCCAAATAGATGGGATCTCCCTATAATCCTCGTAGAATCACCCTCTTCCTCATGAAGGTGACCCTCTCCGTCTCTCCTGCAAACTGTAGGATGAGGGCTCGCTTGCGTGTTGAGTCTTTCCTGGCTCTCCATGATTTGGTGAAGGGGAGAGAGAGAGAGAGAGAGAGAGAGAGAGAGATTGCAGACAAGCTCACCTTATTGATTAGCAAGAGGCTTACAATGGCAAGAGCCAGCAAATGAGCATTACAATGTGCTTGTGAATGGATTGAATTCAAGTGATGAAAGGAGGCCATGTAGCTGGCCGACTGCATGATGAAGCTGGCCAACAAGCTTAAATCAGCCCACGACTATAATAAAACATGAAAATACATATGCGCCAATAAAAGGTCATGTTCCCACACCACAAAGAGATGCTAACACCCCCTTTGCAGCTCATAGTGTGCAAAAAATCTGAAGAAGATAAGGTGACGAAGATGCAACCATGGACACTCCAGTAGTGCCCAGTATCAGATACACCTCAGAAAGAGCACTTGTCAACCTAACTCCTCGAAAAAAAATGCAACCCTGAACAGCAAAGAAATCTACTTGGTTGCGAATTCCCACACTAGTGTGCAGTGAACTCCAAGTATACAGAATGATGAGCTGTCGAACAATCCGCACCCATTATCCTCCAATGGTTCTCTGAACACATCACATCCCAAAACCTCGAGCAATGAACTCAGAACACATCTTGTCCATAGTCTCTGTTACAGCAAGCAATGAACCTGGCACACAGCTAGTTCATACTACATAGCGCCCAAAGTTGACCTTGTTCTACTAGATTTTTCATGCTTGGAACTCCGACTCACCGTTTCCATGCACCAACAAATTGGAGCTACTAACAGCTCCCTCTCCCGCCCACAAGTCTCCTCTGGCTGGAAGCACACAGAGAAAAACTATCTGTATAACTGTAGAAGAACACCATCCAATTTCTCCTCCGCCGAAAGTGCCTAGGAGCCCTAGATGAGTCATTAGAAGCATTTGAATCATCGTCCTGTGTCTTGTCTTCTGGGATGAAGACTTTCCTCTGCCCTTCTTCTTCTTCTTGGACAAGCAATCTTTAGACAAACGTCCTTTCTTCCCACGAGTAGCACCGGGTCCGACCTTTCTTCTATACTGAAGCAAGTGCCTGATCCTGCCATTGAGAGACACATTGACCTTACCCTGCGAAACGAGGACGGACTTTTCTTCCAAGAGAAGGGAGCTGAGCTTCCAACTTGCTTTTTGTTACTTGGCACTGCAAAGCCCAAGAAACCATATCTTACTCCGGAGGACACTTTGTGAGGATAAGTGCAGCCAACTAAGCAGAGGACAAGGACAACACCCATTGCCAGTAACTAGTCGTGGATAACTATCACCATTTGGTCCATCTACATTTCTCGAGCCACTTCTATGGGATTGTCACTCCATAGAACGGCCAGATTTGTACCATGTTCACATGTGGCCAGGCCAGTGCTCCATGTGAAAGGGTCAATCATCTGGTGTCTCACATGAAAGAGAACCAATTTTGTGCCACCCGTGTGTGACCAGCATTGTGCCATATGGACGGGAGCATGTTTGTTGCCACCCGTGTATGACCAGGATTGCATCTTATCCATGCGATTGTCACTCCATGGTAGGACTAATATTTGTGTCGACCTTGTCCATGGGATTGTCACTCCATAGGAAGGCTCGTGCCAGGACTTGTGCTTTGCCTATGGGACTGTCACTCCATAGGAAAACCAGGACTTCACATTTCTGTCGTGCCAATTTTGTGCCCGATAAGAAATCCTTGTACAAGTTTCATGAAAGGGAGATTTCGTCCATTACATGTGCACATGCATTTATGTTTGCATGCATGAACTTGTTTCGCATGACTTGTTTTCATGTGTTTGCCTGCTATGTTGTGCTAGTACACTGGATGGGGACGCCCCTAGTGTGTCATCGGTGTGTTGTCTATTGACGAGTTGGTGTGGCGTGTGAACAGGTGGTAAGTATTACCCTTTTTGGCCTTTTCAACGTAAAATCCATTAAGTAATGTAAACCTTAATGTTTATAAGGTTGGGTGTTCACACACATTTAAAACATTGACTGGGCACTTGATTTAGTGTGGGTGCCCAACTTTATTAAGATTTAATAATAATAATATTTACAATATGTATTGCATGGGAAATATTTTCCCCCTACACACTGTCAAAAGTGCGCAGTGGAAAGCATGAGACATAGGCACAGAGAGAAAGAAATGAATCTGCATAATGATGAAGAAGCAATGATACAAACAGCCCTATGCAAGGGGTGGTCCCCGTAGGTGAGGGCATGATGAACAACTACTCCCGTAAGGGAGGTCCCGGGCCTGGAAGCCCCTGTCAAGAGCTGGCCGACTTGCTCTAAAAAAGACTCACGACTAGAAAATAATAAACATGTGAAAATGGGTGGCCAACCCTACAACCAAGGGCCCTGAACACACGGAAAAATATGGTGCTGCCCGAGATAAATCTAGGCACCCTTGAGCCACAACTTGGGCACACTACCAGGAGATGAATAATGCTAACACCCCCTCTCAGATCCTAGGAGAGGAACCGGTCAAAGGAGCTGGAAAAGGAAACCTCCAAAGCAAGTCGAGAAGTCGATCTGTTCCCGCCTATGCCACTTACTCCAAGAAACTCCTCCCGATCCAAAAGTCCAACAAAATCCAAAAATGAACCACCAGTTGTCCATATCTCCAACCCAATCTGTATCACACCAGTCCACACAATGTGCTCCCTCTTCAACCCAAGAAAGGATGTCGTCAGACTCTATCTCCAAGAAAAAAAAAAATCTGCTCCTTACAGAACACCACCAAACTATCTCCTTGTTGGCACCCCCTCTAGACACCCTAGAGGCCCACAATGTCTACAACAGGCTACAGCCCTAGTACTCAAGCCTCTAACTCTGAGCTTGTTGAGCACCAATCTCTAGATACTAGGTTTCCGGATCTCCATGTATCCCTCAATCCAAGAATGCCTCTGTGTCCAAAGACCCCCATCATGGACTCCATTGGTGTCACATGCACTCTGCACTGTAGTGCATGGTGACAAGCTAGCTCATCATCATCAGTGCAACATTGTACAGTATTAGTACCTTTTAGGATGATAATTGCCGTACGCCGTGACCCCATTGTAATCCTCAGTCCAAGATAAGTCAGGCACAAGCTACGTAGGTCATTCTCAGCCTTAGACAGTCAGTCAGTCCGTCCAAGTCCCTTAACCCACTTGAAGAGATGCATTCGTGCATGTAGAGTCAGTAGAAGCCTTAGAGTTTGCATCAAGACATGTGTGCATTTATGCATAGCAGACCATTGCAGAAGCCTTCAAATATCATCTAGCAGCCATCAATATTTATCTAGTATTATTCCCATATTTTACAGCATTTTTTGGGCATTTTTTACATCATTTTTATATTTTTATTGGACAAGTGCAGTCGGCCAGCCCTGTAGCCAGCCGACCAGCACCCCATGTCCATATAAATAGCCCACCATATCATCCATTTAGTTCATAACTTATTTAGCCTTGAAGACCTTATCGCCTAGAGCCTTCAGCACAAGGAGCATAAAGCGATTGCAGAATTCAGCACCTCATACCTCAGCGTTTTCCTCATCAGGAGCATCAACGCTTGAGCAAGTCAGCCTCTATGCAATAAAACGCAGCATCTACAGCATTCAGCCTTCAGTCCCCTTTGCGTTTTCAGCATACATACAGTTTTCAGCATTCATATCTTCATCGTTTTGCTACAGCCACTTGGTGAAGGTAAAACTCAGCATTCATATTCATTTACAGCATTCATACATAGTGTAGAACAGTCCCAAACAGCCCCTATCTCAGCTACAGATTTGCAGCCTTCCCTCATTCCATTGGAAAGACTGCATAGGCTCGAGATTGGACATCATTGGTACTTCTACAGCCGTGTACAATTCAGCCCAACTCTTGGTCTTCAGAGATCTTGCGTTTGGCTTATCGTCAGTCACACCGTCAGTCTCTTCAAAGTAATAAAGCAAATACTATTCCGGTAACGGGATAGGGGACCCTTTAGTGGGTAATTCGGGACCCCATGCGGTGTACAGTTTCCATCTCTCTCTCTCTCTCTCAATCTCTTAAGTTTGAAGTCTTAAAGTGGATTGCTAAACTCACGAAACTCAGGATACAAAAGATGGTGTGAGCATTTGTGTGACAGGATCCTCAATACGAATACTTCCGCTTGGCAACAACCGAGAGAGTCTTCCTGTCGATTACTTCGATAACCTCATCATCAAAGTACACACCAAGTCCCTTTTGAGAAGCTTTGTATACTGAAAACAGATTTTTGAAAATTCATGGTACATGCAAAACATCATATAAGGTGGCAGAGGAACCCAAAGAAACATTACCAATGTCACCATTTGGTCCATCTCCATTTCTAGAGCCACTTCTATGGGACTGTCTGACTGTCACTCCATAGAGCGGCCAAATTTGTGCCATGTTCACATGGGGCCAGGCCGGTGTCCCATGTGAAAGGGACAGTCTTTTGGTGTCACATGGATGGGAGCCAGATTCGTGCCACCCGTGTGTGACCAGTTGTGCGTCACATGGACGAGAACCAGTTTTGTGCCACCCGTGTGTTACCTTCTTCTTCATGCTGTATGGACGAGAGCCTGTTGGTGCCACCCGTGTATGGCCAGGATGGCATCTTACCTATGGGATTGTCACTCCATAGAAAGACCAGGACATATATTCATATTTCTATCGCACCAGTTTTGTGCCCGACAGAAACTTTTTGTACAAGTTTCATGAAAGGGAGATTTCGTCCATTACATGTGCACATGCATTTATGATTGCACGCATAAACTTGTTTTCGCATGATTTGTTTGCATGTGTTTGCTTGTTTTGCCGTGCCAGCACACTGGACGGGGACGCCCCCAGTGTACCGTGGGAGTGCTGCTTGCTGACACATTGGTATTTACAGGTGGTAAGTATTACCATTTTGGCCCTTTTAAAATGTAACATCCATAAGCTATGGTTAACTTTAATGTTTATAAGCTAATGTGTTCACACACATTTAAAATTTGGGCTGGACATTTTCTTTGGATGGTGCCGCCCATAAGTGTTAAATAAGTATTAAGGCTTTGTAACCTTTTAAAAAAAGGTTTTGCATGGAACTTTAGAATATTTCTCCCACGTGGGTAGTGGCCAGCTACTTTCTCTCCATCGCTTGCTTTACCTCAGCTGTACCTGCCTCCCACCTCCACCCGTGTGCTGTACCCGCCTCCAACTCCAACCCATTTTGCTATTGTACCCGTGTGATGTACGACTGCTCAACCTGTACCCACCTGCTATACTTCAACTGTACACACTTGCAACCTGACTGTATCTGTTGTACGACTGTTGTACCTGTCTGTACCTGCTGCCCGTGTATTGTACCTACTGTTGTACATGTACGACTTTTGTACCTGCCTGTACCTGTTGCACGTGTGCTGTACCTACTGAACGACTGTTGTACCTGCCTATACCTGTTGCCCGTGTTATGTACCTAGACATACATGCACACCTGCCTTATACCTACCTACAAACTGCACTTGTACCTGCGGTACCAGATTGTACTTATACCAGACTATACCAAGTTGTACTTGTTATACCAAATTGTGCCTTGCTGTACTTGATTGTACCTTGTTGTACTTGAACTGTACCAGGCATGTACTTGATGTACCAAGACCTATACTTGCTGTACCAGGTCTAAACTTGCTGTACCAAGACCTGTACTTATTGTACTAAGTGGACCTGACTGCATGGTGAAGTGAATGCATCTCCATTGACTCGTGCTATAAGCTATACAAGGTGCCTCATGTTTCTTATTTGTGTCAAAATTAAAATTTACTAAATTAAGTTCAAAGATTTCTTCAAGTTTTATGCAGAGCAGAAACAAAGCATGTTTATGCTAACCATACTCAGGAAGCTTTGGTTAGTTTTTCCCTGAGTGGTAGTGCTAACCGCACCCTCAGAATTTATGAGAGCTAGTGAAGGTTAGAAACACTAGGGAATCTGGGAGCAAAGATTATCTGGGAGAACTAGGTAATGTTTCCCTCCGCGGTGTACCCCTTTGCCTGTGCTAGTACAGGTGTGCCTGTTGGTGCACGATCCCGGAAGACCAGTGAAAGGCAGGTGTGCACCCAGTGAAGGTGGGAGTGTGCCTATGCCTTGGGACTTCTTCGACTATCCAGACTTCTTCGACAAGTAAGAGTTGTATTCACTCCATGTGAGGTAAAATCTAGCCTATTGGCCCGTGACACTTGTACATATAAATACTCCAAGAAATACAAATGTATTGAGGGGGGGGACTGGCCCTTTCCGACCCCAATGTTGTTGTCAAGTGTTATTGGTCATTTTCAATTTTAATGTTGCTAATAATGTCCATTATTGATATTAGTTAAGTGATCTAAAATTGTGTATTTTGTCTTCCGATTTGAAGACCTCCTGTAGGGAGCGGATACATTGGTATCAGAGCTCGATCGTCTCTCTTTCTCGAGAGGAGACAGTGTTTTGAGATTGGAAGCATACACAGACACTTGACTCAATGGACAGCCAAGGTAATCCTTTGGAGGTGCCAGATTCAAGAGGTCAATCAAGTGCTTCACGTGATTCTAATGCATTGCTTGGAAGGCACAAGCCTCTTGAGAGAGGTTATGACACTGCATTCATGGGACATTCATCCCGTGGAAAAGAGTCCATGCATGAGGATGAGCCCAATGCTTTGAGGGCTGAATTGGAGCACATGAAGAAGCTTTTGCAAGCAAAGGTGCAAGAGCTGAAATTTTTGCATGACGAAGCAAGGAAAGTTGATGCTATGGTGGATATGACCTTTGAGTCCATGGCTAGGTGAAGTGGGCAAGAAGCCAAGGGAGTTGGCACTCTCCTATCTCATCCACAAGGGTCATCTCAAGGAAGGAGAGGATGGAGAGCTAGTATTCAAGAATCCACCTCGTCTGAAGCAAGGAGACCCAGCATCTCAACGGTTGAGGTCTTTTATACACAAGGAAGAGGTATCAGTCACTTCTCGCCATGCATCTACTCCTCATGGGACAGGAGACAACAAGTATGTGCATGTTGGAGCTATTGGGCGACATGATGGCCTTGTGCATGGAGAGAGTGGTCGGCATGCAAGCCGACAGACTTTGCCCATTGAGTTGTCTCGTGGTGAGACATTGCATCATTTGTGGAGGTCACATATATCGGGGCCACAGATTCATAATGCACATGCCACCGTGCCTCTTGAAACATCTTTGATTGCCCATGAAGCCCATGGAGAGAGGGCTGCCCCGTTGGATAAGGGAAAGAGAAAAAGAGAAGAACATGTACCACATCCCAAGAAACTCAAGGAGTTCAAGGCAGGGGACAAGTCCGTGAAATTTGATGCCTTTCATGGAGAGTATAATGCCTCTAAGGTGCTAGCTTTTGTGGCATAGTTTGACATTGCTTTTAGTGATGAGGACTTCACTGAGAAGTCCACATTCGTCATGCAAGCATGTTCTTGAAGGGGACAGCTGCCCATTGGTGGATCACTGAAAAGACCACCAAAGATCCCATTTGCACTTGGAAAGAGTTTAAGGACAGATTTTATGCCTAATTTTTGCCTCCTAATGCGGAGCAAACTCTCACCCAAAAATGGGATAGACTTGAGCAAAAAGACAATGAAAGTGTGCAACAGTATGTCAATAAGTTTTGGAAAGTGTTGCTTGAGGTAACTCCCTTTATGCAACTCTCCGAGGATAAAAGGAAGAGGAAGTTTCGCTCCGGATTGCAACCAACTTATCGTTCAGGCATTGAATTGCATCTGAAACACACTCTTCAACAGCTCATAGCATCTGCTCTTGCTACGGAGCAATTGGTGCTAAAAATTAAGCAAGATCAGGGAGGTTCCAAGGGCAAAGAGAGGGCTGTCCCAAATCTACAAAAAGGTGGACAGCCACCTAAAATTCCAGGAAGCCCAAAAGGGTGGTAAAGCTGAAAGAACCCATCCAAAGACATTGCACCAAAGAAGAACAAGTTTGGCTTGACCCCCGAGCAAAGGGAGCAATATGCCAAAGAGAGGAAATGCTTTTCTTGTGGTAGTAGCAATGCCCTACCCGCAAGCAAAAGCATGAAGACAAGCCACCAAAGGCAAATGTGCATGCCATACCCAATGTGCAGGGTACCACCGAGCATGATGGCAAAGAGGGAGTGGTATGCAAAGCTTGGGGACAAATCAAGGATCAAACCACCCTATTCATGTTTGATAATTGTGCAACAGATAATTTCATCTATACACAGATGGCAACCGCCTTGGGCATAGAGATTGGGGACATGGGATCTCAAATTGAAGCAGAGGCAACTTTTGTGGACAAAGAGGTGCAAGTCACGCCTGTTATTGGAAAGTTGGGCATTCATATTCAGGGTTATTTGGATCATGAGCATTTTTTGATTGCCTCACTCAATGGATGTGATGTATTACTTGGCAATCCTTGGCATCATAGGCTTGAGGCTTGCAAAGAATATAAAACCAACAGGATCACATTTATGCATAGAGGCCGCATGCATGTTATTGATGCGAGCGAGGAAGGGGATTCCATCCCAGTTATATCTCACATCCAAATTAATAAGGCAATGAAAAAGAGTCTTTCCGTGTACTTGGTTTATGTTCGTGACAAAATTAAACAAAGTAATGTGAATGTGGATGTATTGACTCAAGATAGGCTGAATTTTCTTAATGCATATAAAGATTGTTTTGCCGATGCATTGCCAGGAGAACTACCACCTGAGAGGCCTGAGGATCATCGCATAGATCTTGTGTAAGGTAGTTCCCCACCTAACAAACCCGCATATCATGTGAGTGCTACACAACAAGAGGGGATTATGAAGCAGGTTAATGAGCTCTTAGAAAAGGGTTTGGTTCAGCCAAGCTCCTCACCCTTTTGTTCTCCCGTACTTCTTGTGCAAAAGAAGGATGGATCTTTCCGCCGTGGATTATCGAGCTCTAAACAAGCTCACCATCAAGAACACGTTTCCAATCCCACGCATAGATGACATCTTGGATAAGCTTGATGGTTCGGCTTGTTTCAGCCGTATAGATTGGAAGAGTGGTTACCACCAGATTCATGTGGGACCTGCATTCAGGACAGCTTTTGGATTGTATGAATTCATGGTAATGCCTTTTGGCCTTACCAATGCCCCGGCAACATTCAACCTTATGATGGACAGGATATTTCGACCCCATCGTAAGTTCACAGTGTATTCTTTGATGACATCTTGGTTTTCTCCAAGAATGAGGAGGAGCATAAGACTCATTTGGCTACAGTGTTTGAAGAGTTGCGAAAGCATAAACTCTCCATAAATGCTAAGAAAAGTAAGTTCTTCCTCTCAGAGATACACTTTTTGGGACACATCGTATCCAAAGTGGATGTGAGAATGGATCCTACTAAAATTGAAACCATTCAAAATTGGCCAGAGTTGCAAAAGGTACATCAAGTGCGTAGCATTCTTGGATTATGTTCATACTATAGGCAACTCATCCGGCATTTTGCCAAGATTGCCTCGCCATTGCATGATCTTACAAAGAAGAAAGCCACCTTCAAATGGACTTCGAATGAGCAAGATGCCTTCTTGCAACTCAAAAATGCCATCCAAGCATGCGTAAAGACATTGAGGCATATGTACGAGCATGTATTACTTGCCAAAAGGTGAAATTTGATAGGCAAAAGCCTCCAGGTTTGCTTCAACCGTTGCCTATTCCCTCGCAGTTGTAGGGTATGAGCTTTTGGGGTTAGGGTTTAGAAGGCACTTCAGCAAGAGGCGTGAGAGTCAGAGAGAGAACACGACTGCTCATGTATTTTGTGTTGATAAAATGAAGTACAATAGCCACATAAAGATGTGACCTAAAAGGTGTGTTCACATGGTCTGGCCATAAAGTGTGCCAGGTGGACCAAATCACTTATAAACCATTATAAGTGAAACTAAGCTAAAACTAGGGGAAAAAACCTCCACTAACTGAAGTAAAAAATGCCCCAGTAACCTACTGATGATCACTAGCACTCCCCTGGGTTCATACACAGCATAAAACCCAACAAACCCCCCTGGAGTGATATGTGATCACTGTACATCATCCACCAAAAGGAAACAAATTCAAAGCAGTGCGGAATGCTTCGAATTTCGGACGTGGTAATGCCTTGGTGAAGATGTCTGCCACATTCAAATCTGTAGGGCAGTAAATCAGACTAATATCACCTGCCTGGAGTCTTTCCCGAACAAAGTGATAGTGAATCTCAATGTGTTTCGTGCGGAGCATGAAACACAGGATTCCTGGCCACGGCAATGGCACTCTGACTATCAGCATAGATAGGTGTAGGCTCCTCCACTGAAATATCCATATCAGTCATGAGACGACGCAGCCAGACACACTCAACGGTAGTAGTGTAAGCTGCTCTGTACTCTGCCTCACAAGACGAAGTGGCCACTGTGGTCTGTTTCTTGCGTAGCCAAGAAATACATGAAGAGCCAAGAAAGAAACAATTTCCACTAGTGGAATGTCTGGTATCAAAATCACCAGCCCAATCTGAATCGCTGTAAGCATATAGCTGCATGTCACCCCCCTCAGGATAAAGCAATCCAAGAGACAAGGTACCCTGCAAATACCGAAATACACGCTTCACAACTTGCCAATGTGACAATCGCGGGCTGTGCATGAATCTGCTCAACTGAGATACGGCATACTGAATATCTAGCCATGTAGTACACAAGTAAATAAGGCACCCAACAGCCTGAGCATATGTAGTGGCATCAAATAAAATACTGTCATCCTGTAGTGACAGTTTCATCCCAGGCTCCATAGGAGTGCTGATAGGCTTGCAATCCTGAAATTTAAACTTCTCCAGAAGTTTAGCAACATACCGAGATTGCAACAACCCAATGCCTCTGTTATCCTGCACAAACTGTATGCCCAAATAGTAGTGTACGAGCCCCAAATCAGACATGTCAAATGTCTGTTGCATAGTAGTGTACGAGCCCCAAATCAGACATGTCAAATGTCTGTTGCAATATCTCTTTAAAAGCTGCAATTTTGTCATCATTTGATCCCATGAGCAAAAGATCATCTACATAAAGACTGATGACCAGCAGATCTTTCTCTTCTTTCTTTACATACAAAGTGGCTTCTGATGGACTGTTCACGAAACCTTGAGTGAGCAGGAAAGCATCTATCTTTGCATACCAAGGTCGTGGAGCTTGTTTCAAACCATACAAGGCCTTTTTCAGCCTGCATACTTTCCCTTCATGACCATGTTCTGCAAAACCTATGGGCTAATGTACATAAACTTCCTCCTCGAGGTCCCCATCTAGGAACGCAGTCTTGATGTCCAACTGATGAACAACCCAACCACGATGTGCAGCCAATGCAATGACACACCTAAGTGTCGACATACGGGATGTAGGAGCAAATGTCTCCTCATAATCAATGCCCTTCTTCTATGCATAGCCCTTTGCAACTAGACGGGCTTTGTACCTGTCAATGGATCCATCTACATGTCTTTTCAACTTATAGACCCACTTAGTACCAATGGCTTTCTTGCCTTTGGGCAGATCAACCAAATCCCATGTTTGATTCTTTTTAATAGAATCAAGTTCATCCTGCATGGCTTTGTTCCAATGTCTCGTGCATCCACAAATGAATCAGGCTCATCATCATCCTGTAAACTCACTGCCATAACCATATTAAATCCATGATGTGTGCATGCTCATTAGTCCGTGTGTCCCTACGAGTACGGCCAGCAAGAGGACCCTCTAGATGGCTGTCCTGTAATGTCCTCAAATACCATCTAGGTATGTGTCTGACCTGTGGAGCCTGCTGCCCCATATTTGGCTCAACTTCTGACTCAATTGCCTGCTGAATTTCTGCACCATCTTCATGATTAGCTGGCTGTCCTGCACCCTCATGGGTTGGATCACCAACTGTGGAATGAAACTCCATAGGTAGTAGACCTTCAAACACATCATTTTCAGCCTGATTTACATCATAACCAGCCATGGATATTTCTGATTTTTTATCAAAAATCACATCCCGACTAGTGAATATCTTCTTGGACAATGGGTCATATAACCGGTAGCCCTTGCTCTCATGGCTATACCCAACACAAATACATTTTGTGGCTTTATCATCCAACTTCCTCCTCAACTCTTTGGGTATGTGTGCATATGCAAGACACCCAAAAGTACGAAAATGTGATACCGAAGGCTTGCGGCCATGCCAAGCCTCAAAAGGAGTAATGGAAACCAATGCCTTTGTGGGACATCGATTCAAAATATGACAAGCACACATAACAGCTTCCACCCAAAAGATATGTGGTAGCTTCTTTGCCTTTAACATACATCTGGCCATCTCCATGAGTGACCGATTCTTCCTTTCTGAACCCCATTCTGCTGTGGAGTATAAGGAGTAGTATACTGATGCTTAATACCTCTACTCTCAAGAAAGGAATTCAACGTGTGACACATATTCCCCCCCTCGGTCAGAACGGAGAGTCTTAACCTTGCATCCTGACTCTGTTTCAGCAAGTGCTACAAAGGCCAAAAATGCATCATATACCTGTGATTTCTGTGTCAACGGATAGACCCAGCATATACGAGAGAAGTCATCAATAAATGTAGCGAAATAGAAGCAACCTCCTAATGACTTCGTCTGCATGGGACCACAAAGATCACTGTGTATAAGCTGCAACTTTGCAGTTGCTCGTAGAGCCTGATCACGTGGAAAGGAAAACCGATGCATTTTTCCCAAAATACATCCTTCACATATGTGATCTTGAGGCTTCTCCATAAGAGGTAGGTCTGTCGACATGTTATGTCGCTGCATAAGCATAAGACTACCAAAATTTACATGCCCCATGCGAGCATGCCACAACTCCGCATCAACCATAGCTGAAGTAAGAGTGAATGCATTATAAGCAGACTGATCCACTGGCTGAAATGCATCCAACTGATAAAGTCCATGACATAATGTACCAGTAAGCATCAAGGTCAAGGCATTAGCTTTGTCTCTGACCATGCATTTGTCATCATCAAAGTTGACTTGCATACCACATTGTGCTAAAGAAGAAATGGACAACAGATTCTTCTTTATCCCTGGCACATATAAGGCATCTGTAAGGTGAAGAATAGAGCCATCAATGGCTGTGAGCTGAATCTCCCCAATGCCACGAACTGGATATGAAGCGTTATTGGCACACTGAACAGTTTTGCCAACAAGGGCAGGGCAAACATTACAAAACAAATCCCTGCGAGATGTGATATGCTTTGAAGCACCACTATCAAAATACCGAGTACATGCATGCTCAATCACATTGAGTGCCTGTGAAGACCAAGAGGCATCATAACTGCATGTGTGGAAACAGTAATCCCTGTCTTCAACAAAAGAAGCAGTCTCCGAAGAAGCTTTACAGGCATCATTTACAGACATCCCAGATTCCTTTGCCTTCTCTTTGGCAATCCTCTTCCTACACTCTGTGATGCTTCTTACAGTAATGGCATTTGCCCTTCTTCTTGGTCTATCCATCACCTTTCTTGGTGTCCTGAGATGAACCACCATCACCTGAATTCTGATTTGAACTCTTTGGCTGAGATTTGCCTTTCCCTTTGTGACCTGTCGTAAATGCTTGTTCAGCACTTGTGTTCATGTTCATGTTCTTCCTGATTTGCTCTTCCTGTAACAAGAGAGCAACAAGTTCCTGATACTTAAGGGGCTCAACAGCATTCCTCATACTGAGGTTCAAAGAGGTATGAAAAGCCAAGTAGGATCTTGGCAAAGAGTTTAAGATGGTGGATACAAGCTGTGTCTCAGGAATAATCTCATCCACATTGATGAGTTGCTCTCTTAAATCCTGCAGCTTTTTCAAGTGGCTAGACATATCATCTCCTTCATGCATCTTCTGATTTTCCAGCTCTCTTTTCAAAAATGAGATCCGTGCCTCATTATGAGCAGCATACATCTGCTCCAAAGTCACCCATGCATTCCGTGAAGAGCCAGCTGAACAAATATGAGGTATAATAGACCTCTGTACTGACAATGCAATAAGTGATAAGGCTTGTGCATCTTTGGCATCCCATGTCTTCTGAGCATTTGTTCTTTGAACAGGCAGAGGCTGACCTGGTGCATGTGCCTGTTGTCCTTTTCCACGAGCACCCCCTTGGGGAGGAGTCTCTGGAGCCAATGGACTTGGACGTGGTTCATCACCACTAACAAAATCCCAAAGACCTTTTGCCACGAGCACATTTCTCAGCATAAAACTCCACAAGGAGTAGTTCATGCCATCCAACTTGTCTTCCTTAGACAAGTACGTGAACACATCACTCTGCTGTTGATTTGCCATTATGCTAGTGCACAATGCTGTACCTGTGTATCAAAAAACCCAAAAGCAATAACCCTGAAAGCAACTGTACTCCACTAAATACAGCTGACCTAAATATGCCTGCACTCTCAATGTACAACACAATGCACCACTGACTGAGTAGAGCAACAAAAATGGTTCGCACAGTGCCAAAATGCCCAAAAATGCCCAAAGTTACTGCACCCAAAACCTTGCAAAAGCCCTGTAGAGATTTCTTTGCAAGAAAATCTCCCTGTATCTGCCAGAAAATTTTCACAGAGAAAATGCCCAAATTTCAAAACATGTAAAGCTTACCAAAAAATGTTATTTTGCAGGTACACTCGACTGTTTGCTGTACGGAACAGTAGTCAGGTACAGATTGACCGCAGGCTGTACGAAACAACAGTACGGAAACAGGCGCAGCAAGTACTGGTCTGCTGTACATAGCAGGTACGGTCGACTGTACGGCTACTGTCCAGAGCAGAGTACTGTACGAAACTGGGCGAACCTGCTCTGCTCTGCTGGCGTCTGACTGTACAAGCAGCTGCAGAGTTCTGAACAGAACTGGTCGCCTACAGGTGCTGTACGGAGCTGCACGTTCTAGGCGTGCAGCTAACGGCGAATGGTACGAAGGCACTTCAGCAAGAGGGGTGAGAGTCAGAGAGAGAACACGACTGCTCATGTATTTTGTGTTGATAAAATGAAGTACAATAGCCACATAAAGATGTGACCTAAAAGGTGTGTTCACATGGTCCGGCCATTAAGTGTGCAAGGTGGACCAAATCACTTATAAACCATTATAAGTGAAACTAAGCTAAAACTGGGGAAAAAAACCTCCACTAACTGAAGTAAAAAATGCCCCAGTAACCTACTGATGATCACTAGCACTCCCCTGGGTGCATACACAGCATAAAACCCAACAGCAGTCATGGGAAAGCATTACTATGGACTTCATTATGGACTTGCCTAGATCCCAACATGAAATGATGCTATTTGGACCATTGTGGACAGGTTTAGCAAGCAAGCTCACTTCTTGCCTGTCAAGAAAACCATTAAAGTTGATCATATGGTGAAGCTTTTTCTTGCTTACATCTTCAAGCATCATGGTATGCCTAAGTCCATTGTTGGGAATAGAGATCCTAGGACTACGAGCCTCTTTTGGAGGGCTTTATTTGATAACATGGGCACTTAAGCTTGAGTTCTCATCGGCTTATCACCCCCAAACGGATGGCCAAGGTGAAGCTGCAAATTCAGCCGTGTTGGATTTGTTGAAGTGTTATGTGGCAAATCAAAAGAGTGCCTGGGAGAAGTATCTTCCACAATAACTTAGTACATGCCTCCACGGGAAAGGCCCCGTTTGAGATTATTTATGGCGGCAGAGTGGTCTTGCCACCCATCCTTCGTACAAAGGATGAGATTTTTGCAGCCGATGAGTATGTGCGTGACTTGGATGTAGCCTTTGCTCAGGTGCGGACAGCCATTGCAAGGTCACAAGACAAGCATAAGAGGGCTGCTGACAAGCATATAAGGGACATGCAAGTCAAGAAAGGTGATTGGGTATTGCTGAAATTTGAGAAAGCTAGGCTTCGGAAGAGGCCAGGACGAGAGAAATCATATCCAAAGCTTTCCACCTGATATTATGGACCCTTCAAAGTGGTTGACAAGATCAATGAAGTGTCCTACACGCTTGCTTTACCCAATCATTGGAAGATTCACAATGCTTTTCACGTGAGTCTTTTGCGGAAGTATGTGGGGCCAGATCCAGAAGAGCCTGTCACAGAAGACCCGCCCGAGATTGATGAGCTTGAGGAGATCCTCCAGCCAGAGCAGATTGTGTTTCACAAGGAGAGAAAGTTACCACATGGGAAGCTTTCCAAGAGATACCTTGTGAAATTTAAAAATTATTTGCCACTTGATGCAAAGTGGGTAGACGAGGATTACTTTACTAACTACCCTCAGCTTTTGCAAGCATATTTTGAGGCTTTTCAGTTGAGGACAACTGTTTAGAAGCCCGAGGGCCGAGGGGATGTCACCATTTGGTCCATCTCCATTTCTGGAGCCACTTCTATGGAACTGTCACTCCATAGAGCGGCCAGATTTGTGCCGTGTTCACATGGGGCCAGGCTAGTGTCCCATGTAAAAGGGCCAGTCTTTTGGTGTCACATGGATGGGAGCCAGATTCGTGCCACCCGTGTGTGACCAATACTGCGTCACATGGACGGGAACCAGTTTTGTGTCACCCGTGTGTGACCTGCTTCGTGCTGTATGGACGGGAGCCTGTTGGTGCCACCCATGTATGACCAGGATGGCGTCTTACCTATGGGATTGTCACTCCATAGGAAGACCAGGACATATATTCATATTTCTGTCGCGCCAGTTTTGTGCCCGACAGGAACTTTTTGTACAAGTTTCATGAAAGGGAGATTTCGTCCACTACATGTGCACATGCATTTATGACTGCATGCATAAACTTGTTTTTGCATGATTTGTTTGCGTGTGTTTGCCTGTTTTGCTGTGCCAGTACACTGGACGGGGACGCCCCAAATGTACCGTGGGAGTGCTGCTTGCTGACACATTGGTGTGGCGTGTGAACAGGTGGTAAGTATTACCATTTTGGCCCTTTTAAAATGTGAAATCCATAAGCTATGGTTAACTTTAATGTTTATAAGCTAATGTGTTCACACACATTTGAAATTTGGGCTAGACATTTTCTTTGGATGGTGCCCATAAGTGTTAAATAAGTATTAAGGCTTTGTAACCTTTTAAAAAAAGGTTTTGCATGGAACTTTAGAATATTTCCCCCACGTGGGTGGTGGCCAGCTACTTTCTCTCCATCACCTGCTTTACCTCAACTATACCTGCCTCCCACCTGCACCTGTGTGCTGTACCCGCCTCCAGCTCCAGCCCATTTTGCTACTATACCTGCACCCGTTTGCTGTACGGCTTGCTGAACCTGTACCCGCCTACTGTACTTCAACTCTCCATTGACTCCTACTACAAGCTATACCAAGTGCCTCATGTTTCTTATTTGTGTAAAATTAAAATTTGCTAAATTAAGTTCAAAGATTTCAAGTTTTGTGCAGAGCAGGAACAAAGTATGTTTATGCTAACCATACTCGGGAAGCTTTCCCAGTTTGGTTATTTTTTCCCTGAGTGGCAGTGCTAACCGCGCCCTCAGAATTTCTGAGAGCCAATGAAGGTTAGAAACACTAGGAAATCCGGGAGCAAAGCTTATCTGAGAGAACTAGGCAATGTTTCCCTCCGCGGTGTACCCCTTTGCCTGTGCTAGTACGGGCGTGCCTGTTGGTACACGGTCCCGGAAGACCAGTGAAAGGCAGGGGTGCACCCAGTGAAGGTGGGAGTGTGCATGTGACTCGAGACTTCTTCGACTGTCCAGACTTCATCGACAAGTACCAAATTGTTTGAGTTGTATTCACTCCATGTGAGGAGAAATTTGGCCTATTGGCCCGTGACACTTGTACATATAAATACTCCAAGAAATACAAATGTATTGAGAGGGGAGGGGGGGCTTTCCGGCCCCAGTGTTACTGTCAAGTGTTATTGGTCATTTTCAGTTTTAATGTTGCTAATAATGTCCATTGTTGATATTAGTTAAGTGATCTAAAAATGTGTATTTTGTCTTCCGATTTGTAGGCCTCCTGTAGGGAGCGTTTACAACCAACACCGGTGACAAAAAGCGAAGAGTTGTCACCGATACGAATTGAAGAAGAGATAGTCTCGTAGTCCTCCAAGATATGGGCCTGATTGGTCATGTGGACAGAAGCACCACTATCACCAACCCATTCCACAACTTCAAGTGTGACACTAACCTCTTCAGGAGAAGTCATGTCTGCAATCATGAGGAATGAATCCTTTGAAGAAGTGGATGAATCTGTGACTGCCATGTATGCAACTTTGGCAGATCCCTCCTCTGAAACTTTGCCTTTATCTTTGGTGTTGTCCTTGTCAGATGCTTTAGAAGCATCCTGGGCTTTATACTTGGCTTTTGTTGCTCAAGAATCATCACGACGAGCAAAGCAGCGAGCCTCAATATGACCTGTCCTGCCACAATAATCGCATTCATTGCTTTTGTCCTTGGATTCCTTAGAATCCTGTTTACCCTTGCCTTTGCCTTTGTTTTTGTTGTTGTTGCTGTTGTTGTTGGAGTTCCCATTTTCCGCCTTTGCCTTTGCCCTTGTCAGAGGCACCAATGCAGACTCCAACTTGCCTTTTCCGTGAAGCATGCACTTGTCGTGGAGATAACTCATGACTTCCTCAAAAGGGGGGAGAGGATCACGGAAATAAATATCATCCCTGCAAGAATCAAAGGAAGCAGGCAACTTACCAAGAAGTGTATGGATGGGATTGTTGATGGTGATCTCGTACTTCTCAAGTTGCAGCTTGATACGGGAAAACTCTCCTCCTGGAAGAAAACGTAGCACCTTCTACGCTGAAATCTGCAGAAAACGCAGCAAACTGTCGAAGCCTCTACTCCAAAACAGAAAACGCAGGTTTCTTTTGCTCACATGTCAGTGTTTTTCTCTGATACCATGAAAGAAAGTGAAGCAAATATAAAACACAGATGTAGGCCCAGGTACAAGACCTGTAAATGCTGGAAACTGATGTTTATTGCTGAAATCTGAGCACAAGGGAAGCAAATAGGTGCTGTACAATGGTGAGAAGCAGTAGCAGCTGCTAATGACCTCAACTGAATGCTGAAAAATGAGATGAATTGGGGGAAAGGGAGGCAGCCCTTATGTATTCCCCCAGGATGCTAGTCGGCCAGCTGTAGCAAGCCGATAGCATGGCAATAGCATAAAATGCTACATAAAATGCCTAAAAATACCAAAAAATGGTAGAAAAATGCTGAATAATCTCTGGTCAGATATGCTAATGCAAGGCCTCATAAATGGCCAATACAAGTATGAAAAAGGTGATGTAGACTCTCTGGAGATGATATAATCCAACAGCCCATTGGTGGATCAATGAAAAGACCACCAAAGATCCCATTTGCACTTGGAAAGAGTTCAAGGACACATTTTATGCCCAATTTTTGCCTCCAAATGCGGAGCAAACTCTCACACAAAAGTGGAATAGACTTGAGCAAAAAGACAATGAGAGTGTGCAACAATATGTCAACGAATTTTGGAAAGTTTTGTTTGAGGTAGCTCCCTTTATGCAACTCTCTGAAGATGAAAGAAAAAGGAAGTTTCGCTCCGGGTTGCAACCAGCTTACCGTTCGGGCATCGAATTGCACCCGAAACATATCCTTCAGTAGCTCATAGCATCTGCTCTTGCTACGGAGTAATTGGTGCTTAAAACTAAGTAGGATCAAGGAGGTTCTAAACCTGCAAAAAGGTGGACAGCTCATAGCATCTGTTCTTGGTACGGAGCAATTTTTTTTTTTTTTTCGAGAAAAGATCCTTTCATTAGTTTTTAAAAAAACGCCCATTGGGCTACAAAAAGCTCTCCTGCTCATAAGAAGGCAGAGCAGAGATCCAATCAAGGCAGCTAGGGAGACTCTCCCTAGGTGCAAAAAGGTACAAAGATCAGTACAAATAACTGAGAGCTATATCATACAATAGGAGGGGGGGAAAGCCAAACAGGTGGCCTGTAATGCCAGCGGGGGTACCCGCGTGTAGTGTATAGAAGGGGCCGCTGCGCCAAGTGGTGTGGAAGGCCTGGCGCCGCAAGATCGCCGCGTCCGAGTCGCCCCGGATGCGGTCATACTGTCCGCGCAGGGTGTGGATCAGCTCCTGCCAAATCCCCCGAACAGTCTTTGCTGGTGGCTCCAGTCTCCCCTCAAAGGCCCTGAAACACCGGGCTCTCCAGGTGAACCAGATGGTGAGGCTGCTGAGGAGCTCCCATCGTAAATCCCTCTCCTGTGTCCAGACGACGGACGAGAAATCCGGTGAAGGAACAAGGCGAGGCTGGCCCCTAATGAATCTGATGGCCTGGCTGTCCTGCTCCGTCTCGTATCCCAAAACAGGCCCTGACGATGTCGACCAAGCAACGGCACCCCACGTATACATGCCCTCTGGAGAGAGGGGGGTCAAAATGCGCAGCATCCTCAGCCAAATCTGTTGCGCCTGTGGACAGTCCCATAGGCAGTGTCTCTGTGTCTCCAATGGGTGGCCGCATCGGACACAGGCCGCCGGAAGACCACTGTAGACAAGCCAGGTGCCAACTACAAAGCCCCTGTGGGCAACCAGCCACTGAAAAGTCGAGATCCTGCGTGCCTGTTCACTAGCCCAGAGCCTGGCCCAAAAATCCCCCAGGAACTCCTGTGAGAGTCCCTGTAGCCGCCAATGCTCCGCTGCGGCTAGAGAGACCATCCTCCTCGCAGTCAAAATATGCCTCCCCAACCGAACAGTGTACTGGAATAAGGTAATCTATGTGGCCTCGGGGGACGCATTAGGATCATGCCACTCGTACTCGCCAGGGTCCCACTGGAGCCGGGCCAAGGGGTGCGCAGCATATGCCCAAATGTGCCAATCAGAGTCCACATGTGCAGGGTCTGGATCAATATGCCACTTCCGGGAAGCAGCAGCCACTACCCGTATCCTCTGAAAGATGCACTTTGCAACCAAAGGCGACTCCACCTCCACTCTTTGAAGTCTGCCCTCATCCTGGATCTCATAGTAGAGGCATCTGCCATCCTCAGTGCAAGCTCTGACAGCAATCAAGATCTCCATCTATGTAAAGGCTCCCACCGTGGGGCTGCTGGCTCGAAAGGCGTGAACCACTCCTCAATGAGTGCCTCCTGAATGTCATCCCTCATAATCAGCCCCCCTCTGAAGTGACTCAGCCTGTCCACCTGGACCTCCTCTGGGAGACTGCAGAAGACCTGCCAGTCTCCAAAACTGCGTCTTGGGCCTGCCGCCAATGGTCCCCAGGCTAGACGAGGCCGAGAACCCAGCATATGACCCTGCTCAGTGCGTACCGCGGGGCTCCAGATGAGCGGCTGTCTGGCCCGCTCCTCATCACAAGTAGGAGGTCTCTGAGAAAGCCCCGATCTCAGCAGCTCCCAAGCTCGCAGGATGCTCAAGGCAAATCTGTCCTTCCATCCTCTACTGAGGCCTGTCCTCCTCATCTCTATGAAGATCCATCGTATCTCTGGTGCCCGAGTGCCCCCTGCTGGAGGAGCCCTAGCCTGCAGTCGCGCTGAAAAAGAAGCTCCTCCAAGGCTCAGCGCCTGGAAGCAGCCCCCGAACAATAAGCTTCCCCAATAAGGCTCTACTCTGATCAACTGGATCTATAATGCCCAAGCCCCCCTGGGCCAACGGAAGAGTAATAACTGCCCAAGCAACCTTAGCCCGGGCTGGCTGACCGTCCCGCCCAGACCAAAGAAAGTTCCTGATCAACCTCTGTACCTGGCTGATGCAAGAGCTCGAGAAGATCCAGCAAGACGTGATGTACCACATGGTTGCTAAAAGCACCTGATTTGTCACCACCACCCTCCCAGCCAAGGATAGCCGAGCTGTACTCCAATACAAAAGCTTCTTCTGAATGCTCAGAAGAAGCGGGGTGATCTGCTGCTCAGGTGACAAATCAAGTCCAATCTGGCATCCCAAATACCGCACTGCTGTGCCAGGAGGAATCCATCTAAAACCCGGGTCTGGGCTCCATGCCGGAGTGGGAGCACTACTGATCCAAAAGGCCACTGTCTTGCGTCAATTGATCAATGCTCCCGAAGCTGCACCAAAAACCTGTAGCGACTGTTCTGCCCTCTGAAGATTGGCCTCCTGGCCATGCAAAAATAATCCCGTGTCATCAGCAAACTCAAAATCCTCACTCCGGACTGGGAGTTGGAGTCCTCTCAAACCAACCTCCTCTGCTGTCAGATACATGCTCATAGCCTCAGCAAAGAAGAGGAAAAGAAACGGGGCGAGAGGGCACCCCTGATGGACTGATCTGGTCAACTCAAAACTCGGCCCCCGTCCTCCTGCCATCAGCACCTGGCTACGAGCTGTGGAATATAGAGCCGCCACCCCTCGAATCCAGACTAGCTCAAAACCCCGGCGAAGCATAGTGCCCTCAAGGAAACCCCAATCGACTCTATCGTATGCCTTCTCAAAATCGAGAAGCATAACGACCAAGTCCTCGCCGAGAAATCTAGCTCGGGCCGTCGCCTCCCAGAAGGTGAAAATGTTGTCAAGGATACTGCGCTCCTTGACGAATCCTGTCTGGGTAGCATGAATCAACTCCCCAAGGAAGGGCTGGATCCTCAAACTCAAGGCCTTGGCCAGGACCTTGTAGATAGTATTGAGGATCATGATAGGTCTCCACTGCCGAATATCATCAGACACTCCCTCCCCCTTGGGGATAAGAAAGATCAAGCCCTCTGAAAAGCTCTGTGGCATCACCCCAGTGTCCAAAACATACTGAAAGCCCCTACGGAGGCCTGGCCCCAAAATGTACCAATAGCGCATAAGAAAGGCAGGCGTCAATCCGTCCTCCCCAGGGCAACTATGGCGCGGAAGGACCCTCAAAGCCTCAACAAGCTCATCCTCTGAAAGAGGCTCACCCAGAACTGTGCGCATACGATCTGTGACCCTCCTCTGTACATGGGCCCACACAGTCTGTCTGCAAGCATCACGTGCCTCCGTGGCTGGCTCCGCTGAGAGCAGGTCTCGATAGAACTCAGTGGCAATGGCTCTAATCTCCTCGGGCTCAGTGGCTAACGAGCCGTCCTGTCTCCTGAGCTGGCGTACACCTGCTCAAGCATGGCGGGGTCCGGTAATCTCAAAGAACTCCCCAGTCACTATCACCAAGCTGCGTCCACTGTGAGGCCTGGCGATGATAGTAGAACTCATGTCTCTGCTCCTCTGCCTCTCTAACCTCCTGGCGTGCCTGGCTCAGCTGGGACGCCACCCACTCACATGTAGGCTGCTGCTCCTGAAGGCGCTGGAGCAAGGCAAGGCTACGTCTCAAGCGGCGCTCCCGCTCTCGTGTCTCTCCCAACCGTGTCAAGGCTACAGCGTGCAAAAAAGAGCTGAGCTCGATGAGTCCCTGGGCACACTGGCCTGGTGCATCCAGGTGAGAGCTCTGGCTATCATGCCATATCCTCTCAATGTCCTCAGAAAGACTGGAATCTGTAAGTATCCTCTCTGGGATCCTCAACTGCAGCTGGTCTCCCGTGTCCCCTCCTCAAGAGTCAAAATAACTGGCGCATGGTCTGAAAAAGAAGTGCCAGCGAGAATGCCAATGGAGCCCTCACGCTCCCCGAACCTGTCGCCCACATAGAAGCGATCAATCCATGATAGATTAGTCCCTCCCTGCCGGCGATCCGACCGAGAAAAACTAAGACTGTCCTAAGAGCGAGAGAAAGCCTCATGCTGCCATGCATCAGTGATCCACAGTGTCATGCAAAATCGCTCCCAAGCTGCAAGCTCCGTGCCGTGCACTCTAACATGACTGCCTCCCACCCTATCGGCCGGGTCCTCAAGCATGTTGAAGTCTCCTCCGACACACCAATGTGCAGCCTCAGGCAATGCATCTGTAACAAGGGTCCAGAACTCTGCTCTCGCACTAGCATGGTTGGGCGCATAGACATTGAGCACGCCAAAGAGCTCATCGTGCATCCTCAGAATAACATACTGTGCTCTATGCATCCCCAATGACCATACATACTCCTCCCTGCCCACCCAAGGGGCCAAACCCTGCAGACCAAAATGTGTCCCATCTGCCAGGCATCACGAAACCATATCTCCGAATCCTGCTCTCACTCAAATGGTGCTCCTGCATCATCAGAATATCAATACTGCCCCCAACCAGGCATCTCTGAAGCTCCTGCCTCAAGCATCCACGATAGCGTACATAGTGTGCGCCGCCAAGGCCCTGTACATTCCATGAGATGATCCTCATGGATGACCTACTGAGGTGGAGGCTGTCTCAGCCATACGGCGGGCCTTCGCAAGCGGCTTGGATGGAGAATAGTCCCCATCCGAGCGGCTACGAATCTGCCCACCCGGTGTGCTGCAAGAATCTCGGATCAGGCGCCAGTGGCTGTGTCCCATGGCGACTGCCTCCCGCTCAGAGAGAGCAACCTCGTGTATACATACATATCCAGGGTCGCATGCTAGGTCTGCCACTATGCGAACCACCAAGTGGCGAACCCCGGAGGCATCCGCACTCCCGGAATCAAAGAAGTGAGCCAGCTCCCAGAGTCGGCCTATCACGTCTGTCACTTCCAGATCGCTCACATGATAAGAAAACTCAACTGCCTGAGTCTTCAGAATGCTAAGAGCGAGATCCAGAGACCACTCCCTGTCACTAGTGCCACAGAGAGGGAAGGAGAAGGCCACCGCTGAATCAAGTGCCTCCTCCCCTCGGGCCGAAGGTATCACCACATGCACTCTGATGGGTGCTGGCTCATGGGGGCCCTCCTTTCAAAAAGCCGTGTGAAGGAGTAGTCAAAAGCCTCCGAGCGCTGACTAGTGTCGAGCCTACTCAGCCGACTGCGGATAGAGGATATCCGTGAAGCCCGAATCGGCATGGTAGGTCTCCTCTGCGGTGCTCGAGCAAGGCCGGTGCTCAATGCCCGCCGGACAGCAGGTGAGCGCCAGGGTACTGCCAAGGCCTCCCAAGGAGCTGTGGCGAGCGTAGGGGGAGGGGGGGGGGGAGGAGCCGCTGACAAAACGGGAGCAGGAACGGGAGGAGGCGAAGGCGGAAGCGAGGCGGGAGGGGGGGATGGGGGAGGGGGGGTGGGAGCGAAGGAGGGGGTGCTGGCATCTCCAGATCCTCAGTCTGCGCGCTGGGGTCTCCTCCTGGAGGGGAGCAAAGCTGTTCCTCACTGGAACCCAGTGATGCTGAGACTGTGACTGCTGCTGCATCGGCCTCTGGGCCTGCTACTGTGGCTGTCTCCCTCTACGGCACCCCTGTCCAGGCTGCCAATCCGAGGTCTTTGTGGGCTGAGCAGGTGTCCCGGAGGCTGCCTGTCGAGCCGCATCTGTGGGCGGGCCATCGGGGGCCTGCTGCTGCGGTGAAGGTCAGGGTCTCCTGCGAGGGCAGGCCTTGGCCAGGTGGCTGACCTGCCTGCATATAAAACACTGGTTCGGGAGCCCCGAGAACTCCACTCTCTGATCGATCCATCCCACCCCTATCCTAGGTAGCTGAATGACCTTCGGAAGAGAGGAGATGTAAGGAACCAAAACTCTGACCGAAGGCAGGCCAGCTGCTCTAGCCACCACTGAAGCTGCTGTGGGGCCAGTCTCAAGCACCGAGTCCACCAATGCTCCTATCCTAGAAAGGAGCGGAAGGTACTCGCGGCGGAGTCCAGGGAAGCAAACTGTGACATGAAATAGGCGCTCTCCCTACTCGGCCGCTGCTCGGTCGAAGCCATGCTGCCAAGGTCTGAAGAAGGCTCGAGCGCCCCTGATGTCAAGGGGACTCATGGCTAGGACCTGGGCCACGCTCTGGGCTATCTCGAACTCAATCTGGTAGTGTCCGCGGCCCAGTAGCTGAACGTCCAGGATCTTGCCCACATCTGCAAGAAGGCGGGCCTGGAGAAGATCCCGGATCTCCCCTCTGCTGGTGCGAGTGCCGACTATACGACAGATGGTGGAATGTGCCTGGAGGCGTTCCACCTCTGCGGCTAGGCTCGCTTCCTCTTCTTGCGAAAGAGAAAGCCTGATGGGGGTATGCTCAGGGGCGGGCGAGGGGGCTGCGGAAGAGTCCCTCTGACGTGGGGCGGGAGGAGCCTCCATCAGTGTCTAAAGCTTTGTCGAAGGCGAAGCGAAAACGGAAAACCCTGCAAGAACCGAGCTGGACAAGAGGCGGAGCGGGGAGGGGCGGAAAGAAAATGAGGGGAGGGGATTAAAACAAAGGCGACGAAAGGGCAGGGGGGGGAGGCGGGTGAAAAAAACCGAAAAAGGGGGGGAACGAAGGACACGGAGCAGGGGGGGAGGCGCGAGTGAGCAGAGGCGGGGGGGGGGGGGGGGGGGGGTGTGCTGGCGCGAATGAGCACAGGCGGGGGGGCGCGAATGAGAAGAGGCGGCGAATGAGCAGAGGCGGGGGGGCGCTAATGAGCAAAGGCGAGGGGGGGGGGGAGTAGACGCGAAGGCAGACAGGAGGCCGGGAGGGGGGTGTGCGTGCAGGCTGCAGCGCGAGTAGGGGGGGAGCGGTTGCTACGGAGCAATTGGCTATCCTAAACCTGCAAAAAGTTGGACAGCCACCTAAAAAGAGCTTTCGGAAAGCCCAAAAGGGAGGTAAAGCTGAAATTACCCCATCCAAGGACATTGCACCAAAGAAGAATAAGTTTGGCTTGACCTCCGAGCAAAGGGAGCAATATGCAAAAGAGGGGAAATGCTTTACTTGTGGTGGTAAAGAACACATGTTTAGGCAATGTCCTACCCGCAAGCAAAAGCAAGAGGACAAGCCACCCAAGGCAAATGTGCATGCCATTCCCGATGTGCAGGGTAACATTGAGCATGATGGCAAAGAGAGAGTGGTATGCAAAGCTTGGGGACAAATCAAGGATCAGCCTGCCTTATTCATGTTTGATGATTGTGCAACAGATAACTTCATCTCTACACAGATGGCAGCCGCCTTGGGCATAAAGATTGGGGACATGGGACCCCAAATTGAGGCAGAGGCTGCTTTTGTTGGCAAAGAGGTGCAGGTGACTCCTCTTATTGGCAAGTTGTGCATACATATACAAGGTTATTTGGATCATGAGCATTTTTTGATTGCCCCTCTCAATGGATGTGATGTATTGCTTGGCAAGCCATGGGATCATAGGCTTGAGCCCCGCAAAGAATATAAAACCAATAGGATCACCTTTATGCATAAAGGCCGCATGCATGCCATTGATGCTGACAAAGAAGAGGATTCTATCCCAGTTGTATCTCACATTGTCACATGCACTCTGCACTCAGTGCATGGTGACAAACTGGCTCATCATTAGCAGTGCAACATTTGTACATTATTAGAACCCAGTAGGATGATATTTGTCATCCGCCGTGACCCCATTGTACATCCTCAATCCAGGATAAGTCAGGCACAAGCTACGTAGGTCATTCCTCAGCCTTAGCGGGTCAGTCAGTCAATCAAGTCCCTTAACCCACTTGGAGAGAATCATTCATGCATGTAGCGTCAGTAGAAGCCTTAGGGTTTGCATCAGAAAGCACTCTGAATCCTGCATAATATGCATTCATATGCCTGTGCATCTTTTAGAACATCCCAGAAGCCTTAGGGAATTTACTAGGATTTATCTGGTATTTTTTCCATATTTTATGGTATTTATTTAGCATTTAATGTCATTTATAAACATAAACTTTATTAAATAAATGACCAACCAACTTAACCAACCCCTAGTTAGTATAAATAGGCTTGCATAGGGCTTAGTTCTCCCATTCAGTCTTCAATGAGCTAGGCACCTTCCTCCTCAGCACTAGGAGCATTCCCCGCCTTCAGCCTAGACTAGTTCCTGCCCTTCTGGAGTTTGTGTTGTGCTTCAGCCTTCTTGCAGTCCCCTTAAGCAGCCCACAGCTCCACAGTCATCAGGCGCAGCCCCTCTTGCAGTCCATTCAGCAGCTAGCAGCTCCACAGTCCCTACAGCCATCAGGCGCAGCCATCTGTACCCTAATGCAGCAGTTCTGTCCCTTCAGCCCATAGGTGCGTGCATACAGCACCCTGCCAGGCCCCAGTAGAGCAGGTTCCCTCTGCGTTTGAGCATAGATCACAGCCAGCAAGTATTCTAGACAGTTCAGTCCTGCGTTTGCAGATCTACAGCAGTTTCTAGCATTGTGTTTCAGTCTACAGTCTACGTTTCAGTCTAGCATCAGTTCTACAACAATATTCTGCCCTCTGTGCATCATCCATACATGCTACAATCATCTGGTGAAGGTAACATATCATTCATAAGCATTTACAGCATATTTACATAGCTTAGAACAGTCCACTGCAGTCCTTTCTCAGCCTCAGGTGTGCAACCCTTCCTCATGCCCTTGGGAAGAGTGCATGGGCTCGAGATCAGTTCATTGAGGTGTTTCTACAGCCGTGTACAGTTCAGCCAGGCTTCCGATCCTCCGAGATCTTGCGTTTGGCTTATCTACAGTCCACAGTCATTCTCTCTAAAGTAATAAAGCATATACTATCTCGTTATCGGGATAGGGGGCCCTTCAGTGGGTAATTTGGGACCCAATCTGGTGTACAGTTCTCATATCTCTTTAAAGTTTGAAGTATTAAAGTGGATTGCTAAACTCACGAAACTCAAGATACAGAAGACGGGGTGAGCATTTGTGTGACAGGATCCTCCAATACGAAGACTTCCGCTGCATATTACATTGGTATCAAATTTAGATTGTCCACACACACCGTATCCTCGCGTGGGGGCATCCTTGGATGGTTAGATTGCGTTCCGCCATGACCACCGACTTCAGCATCATGTCTACAGAAGAGAGTACTCATCAGCCGGAAGACGTTTCCCCCGAAGGAGACCATGTTCTTCCGCCTACAGCAGACACCATAGCTCTTCTGAGAGCTCAGAACCAGATGCTCATGGAGCGTCTCCAACTCTTGGAGGCAGCAGCAACACGTCCTTCTCCGCCTCCAGCAGCACCCGACTACATCTCCCTCTTCTTTCAGATGGAACAACAAAGGAGAGAGGATAAGGCCCAAAGGAAAGAAGAAAAAGCAGAAAGACGGGACTATGAGGAAGCCCAACGTAGGATCGACGAAGACCGGTGTCAAGCTGAACTCGCCGCTCGGGAACACCAACGTGAGCTTGATCGAGAACGTATGTTACTTGAGCACCAACGGGAAAAGGAGACCATACACTCGAGGTATCAGCAGCTCTCCTCAATCTCCCCAGTCATAGGTATCACCAGCCCGCAGTCCGCAACAGCATCAACCACCGTCATTCGCAATCAACCAAACTTCAGTAAGTATGATGGTAAGTGCAATCATTCATCAGTTAATCAATTTATTCATCAGTTTAATGCTCATTTTCCACTAGCCAGGATCACAAACCCACAAGATAAAGTCCACTTAGCGGCTCCCCATCTCACTGGTGAGGCAGTCACTTGGTGGCAACATTGGTCTAGTATTCATACAGACCAGGCCACAGGTGTCACAGCCTTTGACTGGGACATCTTTGTCCATGACCTGAAGACCAGATTTCTCCCGCCCCAGTACATGACCAGTCTGAAAGATGAGTTCTATGGATTCAGTACAGAACAGTTGGTTATTCTACAAGAACCGTCTCTGTGTTACTTGGGAAAAGCGTTCTGCTCTTCTCCACGATGCCCATGACTCCTTAGTTGGAGAACATAGGGGTATCAACAGTACTCTCGAGAAATTAGAACGGTCCTTTTATTGGCCAAAGATGAGGCATGATGTCTACGCACATGTACAAGCCTGTAAGATTTGTCAAAAAGTCAAGGTTCCCCATACAAAGAGGGCAGGTTTACTTCAACCTTTGCCTATCCCCGACGGACCTTTCATCGACATATCTATGGACTTTGTAGGGCCTCTACCAGCATCCACTGGATCCCGTAACACTCAGTGTTTTACCATTGTGGATCGCTTTAGTAAATTCTGCATGCTCATCCCATGCAAGCATACGGCAACAGCCGAGGACATAGTCCGTCTGTTTCTCAAGCATTGGTATCCAGTTTGTGGTTTGCCTAGCACCATAACATCAGATAGAGATTCCAAGTTTACCTCGCATTTCTGGAGGGCATTATTTGAAAACTTCGGAACTAAGTTGCAGTTGTCTAGTGCATTCCATCCACAGACAGATGGCCAAACAGAAATTTATAACTAGTTGCCTTTGATGTTCTCAAGTCATACTGTCATGACCAGCAATCCAAATGGGAACATTATCTTCCATTGGTCCAGGCTATCTTAAACGACACTCATTCATCCAGTATCGGACGGACTCCATATGAAGCAGCCTTTGGTCGCCGTTTTTCTTCTCTTTTGACAAGAATGGTGTCTCCATCTTTAGAGGCTAATAAAACCACGGAAGCATTTTCCGAGATCACTGAGTCAGTCAAGGACCGCTTGACCAAAGCTCAGGTAGCATATAGCAGACAGGTAAATAAGTCTAGACGAGATGTCCACTTCAAGGAAGGGAATTGGCCCATTGGGTCTATTTGCGTATCATGAAACAGAGATTGAAACAAGTGGACAAACGTTGTCCCAAGCTTTCATTCCGTAGTTTTGGCCCTTTTCCAATAGTTAAGAAGTTAAGTGATGTCTCCATGAAGTTAAAGTTGCCTACCAATTGGACAATGCATGATGTTTTCCATGTTTCTTGGCTAAAACCATATGTTGGTCCAGAAGTGTTTGATGTTTCAGATAAACAGCAGCCAGACGTGGTAGACGAAGTAGAAGTCATTGAGCTTGAGCAGATCCTTCTTCGTCGATGGATGCATGGTTCCGATCGACGGATACGTCAGTCCTATACGAAATTCCGAGATCGAGGCACCCACGAAGCCGTATGGCTCGACGAGGAGTTCTTCCAGGAGTATCCCCAGTTGTTGGCGGACCACTTGGAAGCCATGAACCTTCCGCCAAGCTATGCAGGAGGGAATGTCACATGCACTCTGCACTCAGTGCATGGTGACAAACTGGATCATCATCAGCAGTGCAACATTTGTACATTATTAGAACCCAATAGAATGATATTTGTCGTACGCCGTGACCCCATTGTACATCCTCAGTCCAGGATAAGTCAGGCACGAGCTACGTATGTCATTCCTCAACCTTAGCGGGTCAATCAGTCAATCAAGTCCCTTAACCCACGTGGAGAGAATCATTCATGCATGTAGCGTCAGTAGAAGCCTTAGGGTTTGCATTAGAAAGCACTCTGCATCCTGCATAATATGCATTCATATGCCTGTGCATCATTTAGAACATCCCAGAAGCCTTAGGGAATTTACTAGGATTTATCTGGTATTTTTTTCATATTTTATGGTATTTATTTAGCATTTAATGTCATTTATAAACATAAACTTTATTAAATAAATGACCAACCAACTTGACCAACCCCTAGTTAGTATAAATAGGCTTGCATAGGGCTTAGTTCTCCCATTCAGTCTTCAGTGAGCTAGGCACCTTCCTCCTCAGCACTAGGAGCATTCCCTGCCTTAAGCCTAGACTGGTTCCTGCCCTTCTGGAGTTTGTGTTGTGCTTCAGCCTTCTTGCAGTCCCCTTAAGCAACCCACAGCTCCACAGTCATCAAGCACAGCCCTTCTTGCAGTCCATTCACCAGCCAACAGCTCCACAGTCCTACAGCCATCAAGCCCAGCCATCTGTACCCTAACGCAACAATTCTGTCCCTTCAGCCCATAGGTGCCTACATACAACACCCTGCCAGGCCCCAGTACAACACGTTCCCTCTGCGTTTGAGCATAGATCACAGCCAGCAAGTATTCTAGACAGTTCAGTCCTGCGTTTGCAGATCTGCAGCAATTTCCAGCATTGCGTTTCAGTCTACAGTCTGCGTTTCTATCCAGTATTCTGCCCTCTGTGCATCATCCATACATGCTGCAGTCATCTAGTGAAGGTAACATATCATTCATAAGCATTTACAGCATATTTACATAGCTTAGAACAGTCCACCGCAGTCCTTTCTCAGCCTCAGGTGTCCAGCCCTTCCTCATGCCCTTTGGAAGAGTGCATAGGCTCGAGATCAGTTCATTGGGATGTTTCTACAGCCGTGTACATTTCAGCCAAGCTTTCGATCCTCCGAGATCTTGCGTTTGGCTTATCTATAGTCCACAGTCATTCTCTCTAAAGTAATAAAGCAAATACTATCTCGTTATCGGGATAGGGGGCCCTTCAGTGGGTAATTTGGGACCCAATCTGGTGTACAGTTCTCATATCTCTCTCTCATATATCTTTAAAGTTTGAAGTATTAAAGTGGATTGCTAAACTCACGAAACTCAGGATACAGCAGACAGTGTGAGCATTTGTGTGACAGGATCCTCCAATACGAAGACTTCCGCTGCATATTACACACATCCAAATTAATAAGGCAATAAAAAAGAGTCTTTCCGCGTACTTATTTTTTGTTCATGACAAAATTGAACAAAGTAATGTGAATGTAGTTGTATTGACTCAAGAAAGGCTGAATTTTCTTAATGCTTATACAGATTGTTTTGCCGATGCATTGCCATGAGAGCTACCTCCTGAGAGACCCGAGGATCATCGCATAGATCTTGTGCCAGGTAGTTCACCACCTAACAAACCCACATATCATGTGAGTGTTGCACAACAAGAGGAGATCATGAAGAAGGTTTTTCCCCTTGGATATCAAGTGTGAAAGGACACTCTACATATAATATTTTGTACTTCTATATTATATGGATGTGGCACACATGCAAGGGTTGACTTGCATTTTGTGGCTACCACACTTTTGGCTCTCTCTCTCTCTCTCTCTCATTTCTGTGTGTGAGCTTCTCTATCCTGCACCTAACCCTAATGTGCAGGTTTGTGTGTGTGAGTGTGTGAGTCCAACACCAACAATTGGTATCAGAGCTGGGAGCTGACCCTGGATTTCTGCCCCTGAAAAATCTGCAGCAATCTTAGCTTCCATCTCTCAGTTTTGTCCGTCACTGGCGAATTTCCGTCGACGGACCACCTTCCATCCGCCAGGCTTGGTCACCCCTGCCACCCAGGACCGGCGGCACTAGTGGGCACCGAACAACCGCCGCTCAGCCCACGGGCGGTGCCTCCCGTCTCAAGCGGCTCCAACAGGCGGCGCTACTCCTCGCATCTCCTCCGCAGCCCGTTCCGCCCAGCTCCTTCGGCCGCCGCCGCTCCCAACCGGTGCTGTTAGTGTGCGCACACCGCTCCCAGCCGGTGCTGTTAGTGCGCAGGCAGCCACCTCCGCCCAGCACAGCCGGCACTCCTACACCCATCTCCACCTCCGGCCCTTGTCCTTGCTTTTCGTCACTGGCCGTCTACAACCCGTAGCCATCGCAGCTCAGCGCCTAGTGCCTCCATCCATTGGTTCACATGCCCAGCAACACCCCCGGCTGTCGCCTTCATTACACATCATTGCCATCCGTACTGCACGTACTTTTTGGACAAAATTTTGTTCACATGAAAATACACTTTTTGCAGACACTTCAATGCAAGTCAGATTCAAAGAAAAGTTGCAGGTGGTACAGGGTTCAGGCAATTTGGGGGATTTCTCAATTTGAGGCCAAACTGAAAAATTGGACATGTTGCTTTGCTTGCAATTTGGGGGTTTTTCAAATTGAGGTCAAAATCAGCAAATTGAGCCTCTTTCAGCTGTGCAGAAATTTAGGGCTTTTGTGAAAATTGGCCAATTAAATGCACATTGAAGCGATTGGAGTGCATAAAAATTGGGGCTTTTCATATTGGAGCATGTAATTGGGCATTACAGTTGTGATTTGTCGCGTATGTACATTGTGTGTAATTGGACAATTTGGTGCAGGTTTACACTTGCTTCAATTTGCAGGCAAACATTTGCACAGGACATTTGGTTGCCTGGCAATGCACATTGGTGCTTGGTTTGCTTGCAGGTATATTTTGTTGAAATGGCTCAAAATGCTACAGATGTATTTGGTGTGCTAACCCAAGAGGACAAGTTGGATGGATCTAACTACTCCCTCTGGAGTTTCATGATCCGTAATTTGCTGGTAGCCAAAGGGCCTTGGGGCATCGTGTGTGGTGATGATACACGCCCACTTACCATACAGCCAGCCACGCCTCAAAGGGGAGGTGCTCAAAGAGCTCCTGATGTAGAACCTGCTCCCACACAAGAGCAGAAGAGATGGGACTCTAGGGATGCACAGGCCATGTCATTGATAGCCCTTTCAGTGAAAAGGACTATTATTCCGCACATTCGTTCTTGCAAGACATCGAAGCTTACATGGGACACATTGGAGGCAATGTATCAGGGAGAGGCAATTGGATCTTCTTTCTATGGATGAGGGTGATTCCATGGCAGATCATCTCACCAAAGTGAAAGATTTGCAGGAACAATTGCTCAACATTGATGAGGTTATCCCAGACAGACAGCTGGTCACCAACACTCTTCATTCTTTACCACCTTCCTACTTGGGCTTTCACACCTCTCTCAACCTCTCAATGAGACGAGGTGGTGATCCCGTCACTTTTGAAGAGCTGGTGGGTTTACTCTTGCAGGAAGAGCAAACAAGAGCAAACTTAGCGAGCAACCGTGGTGGAGACAAGACATTTACAGCCAAGGATAAAGGTAAAGCAAAGAGCTTTAAGCATGGGGGACAACAGTCTAGCAAGGCTGGTCATGGACAGCCCTCTTCTGGTGGTGAGAAAAGTCTGACAAAGGGGATGCAAACAAGCCCAAAAAGAAGGGCAAATGTCACTACTACCATAAGCCTGCACACTACATCAGTAAATGTAGGAAGCGGATTGCAAAAAAAAGAGAAAAGGAAAGAAGCAGGCAATGCAGTAGCAGACTCTTCTGATGACAAAGCACAGCAATCAGCTAATGTAATCCAGGAAGAGTACACTTTTTTGGTCACATGCACTAGTGGCACACCAAGTGCTTCAGACAATGATATGTCTTGCATTGCATCTGACAGACAAGTGGTCACATGCACTAGTGGCACACCAAGTGCTTCAGACAATGATATGTCTTGCATTGCATCTGACAGACAGGATGTATCATGGTATTTTGATAGTGGTGCTTCGAGCCACATCACTTCATGCAAAGATGTATTTCAACACTTGGTTTATGCTTCAAATGGCCGCACTGTATCATGTGCAGATCATACCACATATCCAGTAAAGGGAATTGGCAATGTCATACTTATTGCAGCCAATGGTGCCAATATATGTATGAAAAATGTATTGTATGTTCCAGGGATAAAGAAAAATCTGCTCTCCGTCTCAGCCATAAACGACCAAGGTTTAAAGGTTGAATTTGAAGATGGGAAGTGTTTGGTAAAAGACCCATCAAAGGGTTATAAAATAGTCACTTTTGGAACACGATACAAAGGCTTGTATAAGCTGGACAGCTATGACAAGCGTACTTATGATGCAAATACAGTGGCTGCCCACACTCCTGCTATGCATGATGCAAAGCTATGGCATGCTCGTTTTGGGCATGTAAATTTTCAGAGTTTGATGCTTTTGCAGAAGCATCATATGATTGATAATATGCCGCCTCTTGAGTCTCCACCAAGACATGTATGTGAGGGGTGTATTTTGGGAAAGATGCAACGAAAACCATTCCCCAAAGATGTAGCTGTTAGAGCTGAAAGTAAATTACAGCTCATACATAGTGATGTATGTGGTCCAATGCGGACACCATCCATAGGGGGGCATCTTTACTTCGTCACATTCATTGATGACTACTCCATGTTTGCTTGGGTTTACCCCTTGAAAGCGAAAGCAGATGTGTTTACATGCTTTCGACACTTTGTAGCAATGGCTGAAAATATGTGTGGATGTAAAGTCCAAACACTCCGCTCAGATAGAGGTGGAGAATACATGTCAAATGCATTCAAGGATTATATGCTTCAAAAGGGCATCAAACACCAATGTACTGTGCCTTATACACCGCAGCAAAATGGTGTAGCTGAAAGGAAAAATAGATCTCTCATGGAGATGGCAAGATGCATGGTGAAAGCACAAAAGTTGTCTCACAATTTTTGGATGGAAGCTATAATGTGTGCAACTCATGTGTTGAACAGGTGTCCAACAAAAGCTTTGAAAACCATAACACCATTTGAGGCTTGGTATAGCCGAAAACCAACAGTGGATTATATGCGTACATTTGGGTGTTTGGCATATGCACATGTGCCAGAACAACTCCGAACAAAGCTAGATGACAAAGCAATGAAATGCATTTTTGTGGGCTACAACAATGAGAGCAAAGGATACCGTCTTTATAATCCAACAACACGAAGGATTTTTGTCAATAGAGATGTGGTATTTGCTGCAAATTGAGAACAGCCCATGTACAGCTTGTATAAAAGTAATGATACAGGCATACAGGACATGTTTGATGGACTATTACCCATTGCAATAAGGGGAGATTCAGATCAGCCAGCCCTTACACAAGAAAATCCTCATGTAGAACATGTGGAACAGCCAACCATTCAGCCCCCTTCTATGGAAGAAGTGGAAGATCTTGTCAGGGAAGAGCAAACAGCCATAGACACAGCCAAGTCAGTGCCAAGATGGTTGCTGAAAACTTTGCGAGAAAGCAAACTTGTAGCTCCACTCACAGGTAGAACAAGGGCTAGTTCCAGCCATGCATTGAATATACATCGTGGTGGGGAGTCTGCATTAGCCATGGGTGGTCTCTTTGATTCAGAAGAGCCTTCTTCTTATGAAGAAGCACATGAGAATGAGCATTGGGTGCAAGCTATGCAAGATGAAATCTCTTATATCATGAAGAATAATACTTGGGATCTTGTGGAATTGCCTAAAGGCAAGCATGTCATTGGAACAAAGTGGGTGTACGAAGTCAAAAGAAAGTCTGATGGTACTATTGACAGGTACAAAGCAAGACTTGTGGATAAAGGCTACTCCCAACAAAAGGGAATAGATTATGAAGAGACTTTTGCTCCTACTTCGAGAATGACCACAATAAGATCAATGATTGCATTAGCTGCACATAAAGAATGGAAAGTGCATCAATTGGACATCAAAACTGTACTCTTAAATGGGGATTTACATGAGGAAGTATATGTAAATCAGCCCATTGATTTTGTAGTTCCTGGTGAGGAACATAAAGTATGCAGGTTACACAAAGCATTGTATGGGTTAAAGCAAGCTCCAAGAGCTTGGTATGATAAAATACATGCTCATCTAACCAGCCAAGGTTATGTGAATAGTCCAGTTGAAAGCACATTGTATGTGAAGAAAACCAATGCCGATATTCTCATAGTCATCGTGTATGTAGATGACATGCTCATTATAGGTACTAGCAAAGCACAAATTTCAGATTTCAAAGCTGATTTGAAAGCTGAATTTGATATGTCAGATTTGGGGCCTTTACACTACTATCTCGGCATACAGTTTATGCATACAGATGATGGCATTGTTATGCAGCAAACTAAGTACATAAAAAGTTTGCATAAAAGGTTTCACATGGATGAATGTAAGCCCATTTCTACTCCGGTAGAACCAGGTGTATGGCTTACTATGCATGATATTGGAGAGCCTTTTGAGGCCGGCATTTACAGCCAAGCAGTGGGATGTCTCATTTAGTTGTGTAACACGAGGCCAGACATATCTTTTGGGGTGTCTTTGTTGAGCAAATTCATGCACAGCCCAGGCACAAAGCATTGGCAACAAGCAGTCAAACGCATTTTTCGTTATCTTCAGGGTACCCTCGATCTTGGTTTGTTCTATCCCGGGGGGGGGGGGGCAGCTTGCAGCTTTATGCATACAGTGATTCAGATTGGGCTGGTGATTATTATACCAGGCAATCCACCAGTGGGAATTGTTTTTTTCTTGGCAGTTCATGCATATCTTGGTTGAGTAAAAAGCAACCCACTATTGCCACATCTACTTGTGAGGCTGAGCACAGGGCAGTCTTCACAGCTACAGTAGATTGTGTATGGTTGAGAAGATTATTGGCTGATCTTCGTGAGTGTCAGCAGACACCCACCACCATTCTCACTGATAGCCAGAGTGCTATGGCCGTGGCACGAAATCCACTATGTGCCATCCTATTCACCCCCTCAAGTGAGTGATTCCATGAAGCTGACTACTACCAACTACCATACTTGGTCGTTTTATACGCAATTGCTTCTTGAAGGAGCAGGTGTGTGGCCCTCTGTCACCACTCCTCACTTGGTGGATCCCGCGTTTCGTGGAGTTCTGGATGCACGGGCCCGTCTCATCATCATCCATTGTATGACACCATCTATCCAGGCACAATTCATATCTTCTCGGAGTGATGCCAGTCAAATGTGGAAGGAGATTCAGAGGAGGTTCGGGAGAGTATCTTCCGTGAAGATTGCTAAGTTGGAGGCGGATCTTGAGAAGATTGCCATCAGTGACTTAGATAATATCATTGATAAGATTGGGGAATTCACAAGGATCAAGAGGTAGCTTGAGGAGTATGGGAGCTCAATCAACAACCCGATCCATAAACTGCTTGGTAAGTTGCCATCATCCTTTGACTCTTTCAAAGATCACATCTATTTCCGTGAACCTCTCCCCCCTTTTGAGGAAGTCGTGAGTTATCTCCACGACAAGTGCATGCTTCGCGGAAAAGGCAAGTTAGAGTCTACTTTTGTTGCCTCTAACAAGGGCAAGGACAAAGGCAAAGGCGGAAAAGGGAACTCCAACAACAAGCGGAAAGTCACCACAAAGTCATCTTCTGACGACGACGATTCTGACAGCAACAAGGGTTCCAGGATGAAGGAATCTTGTGAGTTTTGTGGCCGACTTGGTCATTCTAAGGCCAAATGTTTTGCCAGACAGGCTGCTTCCCGCAAAGCTAAAGCCAAAGCTAAAGCAAAACAGGAGTCCTCCTCCGATAGCGCAGACACTTCACCCACGACAGATGGTTCAGATACTTTGCCAACGACAGAGGAGGGTACGAAGTCTCATGCTAAGATGGCTTTTCTTGCTGGCTATGATCCCCCTGTTCTTTCATCTTCGCAGGAGCAGGATGAGTCCATCCTGGTGGTCACAGAGGAGACTTCTGATTCAGAAGTCAATGCCCTATCCGCAACAGAGGATTATTTACAAGAGTTTCTGATAGAGACCTTATCAGTTCCTCTAATCCCTTTGGATGAGTATCTCCCTTCCCTTGTGTTGTTTCATGCTGATGCTATTATTGCAGATTTTCTCTCGTCTCTTTCAGAGGAGGATAGTGGTTCTTCTATTGGGCACGTGGATGATTTTGCCGAGATATCCTCACATATTCTCGAGCTTCCTACTTTGGCAGTTGCTTCTCCTTCCTATGTTTCAGAGGAGGCATCTTCCACTATCTTGGAGCCTATCCCTACTTTGAACCTGGCAACTTCTGCTATCACTGATGATCAGTTTGTTCCAATGGTTGTTTCATTTCCTTCTTCTTCAGAGGAGGAGTCTACTTCGGTCCCGATACTTGTTGCATGTGCGGAGGAGGTACCATCTATGGTTCCATCTCCTGAGGGCTTCTCTCTTCAGATTGATCCTATTGTTTCGTCTTCGATATCTTCTCGATCTTCTCATGGCTTCTTCCGAAGACCTTCTCGATATTCAGATGTACCATATCTTCGCGAGCTTTGTGCCTTTTATGAGGAGGTTGTTCCTTTAGACTCTTTGGAGGTCTTTCTTCAGCGTGCTAGAGTCAGTCCGCCCATCTGGCGCTGAAGAGGAGGTGTTGGCATTATCATCTCCAGATTGGGCATATATGTGCATATTTCATGCTGTATCTGGCCAGATTTATGAGGCCATGCATTCATCTTATTTTAGATATTTTTCTCCTATTTTTGTCTATTTTTTAGACATTATTTTAGTATTTTTTGCATAGTCGGCCAGCCCACTGTTTTTATACTGGCCGACCAGCTCTTGTCCAACCTATAAATAGGTGGCTTGGGTTTGCATCATTAGCACTTCATTATTCAGCCATTGTTGTTGGTTGTATGCACCTACGGGAAGCCCTCATGCTCTACTTCAGCAGATAACAAGTTTTCTACTTCAGTTCTTTTGCACATGTGCTTCTTTGCAAGATCTATTTGCTGTTTTTTCTGTTTTACAGCCATTCTTTCACGTGCTCCCGAGCGGTGAGTTCAGCCTACTGCTGGTCTTCTTTGATCTTGCGTTGGGCTTCCTCATAATCCTATCTATTTGCTTTTTCTTGTTGTTTTCTTGCTTCTGCTTCTGCTTGTGCTTTTTCTTCTCTCCATCTGTCCTCGTCTTCTCTTCTTTGTTGTTCGATCTGAAAGAAGAGGGAGATGTAGTCGGGGGTTGCTAGAGGCGGAGGAGGACGTGCTGCTGTTGCCTCCAAGAGTTGGAGACGCACTTCTTCCGGCTGATGGGTACTCTCCTATGTAGACATGATGCTGAAGTCGGTGGTCGTGCCGGAACGCAATCTGACCATCCAAGGATGCCCTCACGCTAGGATACGGTGTGTGTGGACAAGCTAAATCTGATACCAATGTAACATGCAGCAGAAGTATTCGTAATTGAGGATCCTGTCACACAAATACTCACACCATCTTCTGTATCCTGAGTTTCGCAAGTTTAGCAATCCACTTTAAGACATCAAACTTTAAGAGATTGAGAGAGAGAGAGAGAGAGATGGAAACTGTACACCGTATGGGGTCCCGAATTACCCATTGAAGGGCCCCCTATCCCATTACCGGAATAGTATTTGCTTTATTACTTTGAAGAGACTGACGGTGTGACTGACAATAAGCCAAACGCAAGATCTCTGAAGACCAGAGTCGGGCTGAACTGTACACGGCTGTAGAAGCACCAATGATGTCCAATCTCGAGCCTATGCACTGTTCCCAATGGAATGAGGAAGGGCTGCAAATCTGAGGCTGAGATAGGGGCTGTTTGGGACTGTTCTAGGCTATGTATGAATGCTAAGTTTTACCTTCACCAATTGGCTGTAGCAAAACGATGAAGAGATGAATGCTGAAAACTGTTTGTATGTAGAAAACGCAAGGTTTACTGATGGCTGAATGCTGTAGACTGCTGCGTTTTGCTGATGGAGGGTTGCATGCACATGTGTTGATGCTCCTAGGGCTGTAGGATGACACGCTTCTCCAAAACGCAGGTTGCTGAAGTGAACTATGGGCTGAAGACTGAAACGCTGAAGTGCTTGAGGCTAACTTCTGATATATGAGATGATATGAATGAATGAGCAAAGCACTCCTATTTATACTACCCTGAGGCTGGTCGGTTGGCACTAGATGCTGGCCGACTGCATAATAAATGCTACACGTGTCATGTGCATGCTTGCCCATAGACATACCCCGGAACTAATCCTAAAGGGGCAACCAGAAAAACAGATTAGAGCTAGGATTTTGAGCACAAAGTGCAGATGTGGCAGTAGTGGACTAGGAGGAGGACATGAAGAGGATGCTGTCGTGCATGAAGGGGAGAAGGATATCCTGTCAACTGTACCAAAGGGGCTGTCGGCTGCACACAGGAGAACCGGTTGTAGCAAGGATGCTATCAGCTGCTGCAGGCGCATCAATATATACGATTTAATGTCCAGTCAGCTGGCCGACCAGCAGTCGGCCAGTTCTCCAAGTGTCCAAAGGGGCTATAAAAGGGCACATGTGCTCCTTGAGTAGATCATTCAACTCCTTTTGAGTTGGGTCCTTAGAGTAGGACAGATTTTGGTGTATTCCACCTTTTATATGAGACAGCCTAGGGCTGTAGACTGGGTACCTTTTTGTACCATATGAATATATGGACTTTCCAGCTATCTCTCTCTCTCTACTCTCCCTTCTGTCTGCGTTTTTGCATCAGCATGTTCTCAGTGGTGTTTAGGGCTAAAAGAAGACCCCCAGAGCTTCCCCGTGTTACAACACGACTGATAAATGGTGTATAAATGCTGGAAATTGTGAAAAAAATACCAGATAAATCCTAATAAATATTCTAATAAATACTAGATGATATCTGAGGGGTTCTGCAATGGTCTAGATGCAATGGATGAATGATATGCAATATGCACAGTGCTTTCTAATGCAAACCCTAAGGTTTCTATTGACTCTACATGCATGAATGCGTCTCTTCAAGTGGGTTAAGGGACTTGGACTGACTGACTGACTGACTGTAGGCTGAGAATGACCTACGTAGCTCGTGCCTGACTTATTCTAGACTGAGGATTACAATGGAGTCACGGCGTACGACAATTATCATCCTAAAAGCTACTAATACTGTACAATGTTGCACTGATGATGATGAGCCAGCTTGTCACCATGCACTACAGTGCAGAGTGCATGTGACATGGAGGAATGTCACGCTCCACCTTATGCTGGTCATAGAGGTATTTTACTTACGACACGCATGATAGAACGATATTTCTTTTGGCCAAACATGCGTAAAGACATTGAGTCTTATGTACGCGTATGTATTACTTACCAAAAGATGAAATTTGATAGGCAAAAAGCTCCAGGTTTGCTTCAGCCTTTGCCTATTCCCTCGCAGCCATGGGAAAGCATTACTATGGAATTCATTATGGATTTGCCTAGATCCCAACATGGGAATAATGCTATTTGGACCATAGTTGATAGGTTTAGCAAGCAAGCTCACTTTTTTCCCGTCAAGAAAACCATTAAAGTTGATCATATGGTGAAGCTTTTCCTTGCTCACATATTCAAGCATCATGGTATACCTAAGTCCATTGTTGGGGATAGAGATCCCAAGACTACGAGCCTCTTTTGGAGGGCTTTATTTGATAACATGGGCACTAAGCTTGAGTTCTCATCTACTTATCACCCCCAAACCGATGGTCAAAGTGAGGCTGCAAATTCTGCTGTGTTGGATTTGTTAAAGTGTTATGTGGCAAATCAAAAGAGTGCCTGGGAGAAGTATCTTCCACTTGTAGAGTTTGCCTACAAAAACACAGTACATGCCTCCATGAGAAAGGCCCCGTTTGAGATTATTTATGGTAGAGTAATCTTGCCACCCATCCTTCGTACAAAGGATGAGATTTTTGCAGCCGATGAGTATGTGCGTGACTTGGATGTAGCCTTTGCTCAAGTGTAGACAGCCATTGCAAGGTCACAAGACAAGCATAAGACGACTGCCAACACGCATAGAAGGGACATGCAAGTCAAGGAAGGTGATTGGGTATTGCTGAAATTTGAGAAAGCTAGGCTTCGGAAGAGGCTAGAACGAGAGGGATCATATCCCGAGCTTTCTACTCGATACTATGGACCCTTCAAAGTGATCGACAAGATCAATGAAGTGTCTTATAGGCTTGCTTTACCCAATCATTGGAAGATTCACAATGCTTTTCACGTGAGTCTTTTACGGAAGTATGTGGGGCCAGATCCGGAAGAGCCTGTCACAGAAGATCCGCTCGAGATTGATGAGCTTGTGGGTATCCTCCAGCGAGAGCAGATTGTATTTCACAAGGAGAGAAAGCTACCACATGGAAAGCTTTCCAGGAGATACCTTGTGAAATTTAAGAACTACTTACCCATTGATGCAAAGTGGATAGATGAGGATTATTTTACTGATTACCTGCAGCTTTTGCAAGCCTATCATGAGGCTTTTCAATTGAGGTCAACTATTTAGAAGCCAGGGGGGATGTCACCATTTGGTCCATCTCCATTTCTAGAGCCACTTCTATGGGATTGTCACTCCATAGAGCGGCCAGATTTGTACCATGTTCACATGTGGCCAGGCCAGTGCCTCATGTGAAAGGATCAGTCATCTAGTGTCACATAAAAGGGAACCAGTTTTGTGCCACTCGTGTGTGACCAGCATTGTGCCATATGGACGGGAGCATGTTTGTTGCCACCCTTGTATGACCAGGATTGCGTCTTATCCATGGGACTGTCACTCCATGGTAGGACTGATATTTGTGCCGACCTTGTCTATGGGATTATCACTCCATAGGAAGGCTCGTTGCCAGGACTTGTGTTTTGCCTATGGGACTGTCACTCCATAGGAAAACCAGGACTTCACATTTCTGTCACGCCAATTTTGTGCCTGACAAGAAATCCTTGTACAAGTTTCATAAAAGGGAGATTTCGTCCATTACATGTGCACATGCATTTATGTTTGCATGCATAAACTTGTTTTCGCATGACTTGTTTTCGTGTGTTTGCCTGCTATGTCGTGCTAGTACACTGGACGATGACACCCCCAGTGTACCGTAGGTGTGTTGTCTGCTGACAAGTTGGTGTGGCGTGTGAACATGTGGTAAGTATTACCCTTTTTGGCCTTTTCCAATGTAAAATCCATTAAGTAATGTAAACCTTAATGTTTATAAGGTTGGGTGTTTACACACATTTAAAACATTGACTAGGCACTTGATTTAGTGTAGGTGCCCAACTTTATTAAGGTTTAATAATAATAATATTTACAATATATATTGCATGGGAAATATTTTTTCCCCTACACACGTGGGTGGTTGATGGAAAGTAGGCAGCCCTGTACCCGCCCGGATGGTTGAAACCGTTGGCTGCACTGAATCCATCTCCTCCAACCTGCCTGGCTGCCACCTCTGGAAAACTGTACCTGACCGTACCTACAGCTTGTACACAACTATACCTACAGCATGTACTCGATTGTACCTACAGCATGTACCCAACTGTACCTACAGCCTGTACCCAACTATACCTACATACTCTGTACTCGACTGTACCTACAACTTGTACCCGACTGTACCTACTACTGATGTATCCATGTGCAGTCCTTTATACCCACCTGCTACCCAGTATCTGCTACAGCTCTTGTACCTGCCTACAGTATTGGAGTGCATTAGAAAAGGGGATGAACTTCTCTCTTGAGATCTGAATTTGAATCCTTGTCAGGTACTTATTTTTGTATTTTTAGATTCAAATATTATTAAAATTAAATGTTGTTTTTACAAGTCTTGTCAGGCAAGCATCACCCCGTTGCCTTCACCAAGTAAGGCCACCGGAATGGTGACTTTTCCTATGATTACCCTGACCGCGCCCTCACATTTTGAGGAGCCATTGAAGGTCATTTGGGTATGAGGAAAACTAGGATCAAAGCTGACTTGGGAGCACCAGGTATTACTCCCTCAGCGGTGTTTCACCTTGCCAGGCATTAGTACAAGCGTGCCTGTTGGCGCACGGTCCCGGAAGACCAGTGAGGGCAGGTGTTCACCCAGTGAAGGTGGGAGACTGCCTGTGACTTGGTCTACTCCGACAACTGATTCTTCATCGACCAATTCTTATTGTTTACCAATTGTACTCACTCCTTGTTATGGAGAAATCTAGCTATGGGCCCGTGAACACTTATACATATAAATACTCCAAGAAATACAACTGTATTGAGGGGGGGGGGAGCTTTCCAGCCCCAATGTTGGTGTCAAGTGTTCTTTGTCATTTTCAATTTTAATGTTGCAAGTATTGTCCATTGTTTGTATTAGTTAAGTGATCTAAAATATGTGTATTTTATCTTCCAATTTGTAGGCCTCCTATAGAGGGAGCGGTTACAATAACCTTGGCCTTCATTAAAAACGGATGCATCGAACTGCACGGTCAGTGAAACCTCCTTCGTAACGGTCCACACAAGCATGTAATGGTCTGCACAAGCACCGAGTGTGCCTTCGAATCACGATCCTCCCAGTCTGGTAATTCCGCAAGGAATTCATCCTCTTGAACCTAGGTCCAACGCCTCGAGTTTTGAGGATGCTCGGGCTTCTTCTCACTGCCCTGAACAATCTCCCTTAGACTCTTATGAATAAACCAGATCCACATATTCACCTTTCAATGAGCATAGTTGGTTCCATCCAACCTGTCCTCCTTGTTCATTCAGGGGGGAGCCATATCCACAGCAACAACGAACACCGCAAAAAACACAAATCTCAACACTCCACGACTACTTTCCAATGGAGCTAGGCACGAGGACCAAACACCCCCCTCTGAAATCTGAGAGAGAAAAGAGGCTGGACAGCAGCAAAACAGTCAGAAACGCTGATAAAGGAGAGGCATAGAAAATGCAGCAGCTTCTCCCGAAGAAAACGCAGCCACTGAGAACGCAGAAGAAGCACCAAAACGCAGGAGGAAGGAGGGGATCAAAAAACGCAAATGATGGTGGCCAAGTACCTAGGCGTCTGATACTATGTTGGAGTATGCACAAGCGGAAGCATAGACAAAGAGAGAGAGAGAGAGAGAGAGAGAGAGAGAGAGAGAGAGAGAGAGATTGTAGACAAGATCACCTTATTGATTAGCAAGAGGCTTACAATGGCAATAGCCAGCAGATGAGCATTACAATGTGCTTGTGAATGGATTGAATTCAGGTAATGAGAGAGGCGGCCTTTATAAAGGAGGCCATGTAGCTGGCCACCTGCATGATGAAGCTGGCCGACAAGCTTAAATCAGCCCACGACTACAGTAAAACGTGAAAATACATATGCGCCAATAAAAGGCCATGTTCCCACACCACAAAGAGATGCACAATATTCTAACAAGTCACAGCATCATTCCCTTTGGGACTGTCCCAAGGAACAACAAGTCTAGCGGTGGATCCTCAGTATCTTCACCATGGACCAAGCTTATGCCCACAGCGCACACCATTACCTAGGGGGTGGTAGCCTAGGCCTCTGAGTCAACATCGGCCCTAGCATATGAGGAGACGGGAGAGGGCCTCACCCTTCTCCTCTCTCACCGCAGTATCACGACAGCCTCGTTTTCAGCAATCCCACAAGGGAGGAGTTACCACAAGCACCTATCTGAGGTGGGAGATCATTAGTAGTATTGCAGCATGGTACATTTCGCGTGCTCGCTGCAGCGAGACCATAGAGGGCACTACCCCGCCACTCACCAAGTCCATCCAGAGCATATGGACGGACATCATTCACACCCTCCATGGCCAGTGGGAGAAGCTGCAAGGCGGTTCTAACCGCATGTGGAACACCAGGGGTTTTCTGCGGATCTAGAGCAACGGTCCTTTCCTCACGGTTAGAGACAACGAGGTTACCTGGCATTACACGCCACCTATTTGGTTGTCCCCCCCGCACGCACCCCCCCCCCCAAGCCCTTGTATGAGATAGCCTTCCTCCGAGAGCGGCCTGCCCAACGAGGAAGAGCCCCTCTCTGTCCCCATCTGTTGTTTTTTCTTCTCGTCTTCCTCCATTGAGAGTCCCATAGTTGCAAACATTCACGTTTGCAGGGGTTTGCAAACGTTTGTTGTATTCTTGGAGTTTGCAAAGTTTGTAAACTTGGCTTTTTTTTATTTTAAAAAAATTAGCAGTGGACAAAATAATGGCCAAAAGGGGGAAAAAAGTGTAATTGACGGGCTTTTTTTATCTGTAATTTTGTATTAGTCAAAGTTGTAGATCTCAATTTGTGCAATGGTGCCTCTTTGTTCCTCATTCACTAGTAATCTAATCATAAGTTTCATGATTTTATGCATACGTTATAAGGTCACGAATGCAACTCTTTCCAACGTTGAAGCATTCTTTAGCAAACTTTGTAAACTCATATGCGAATGCGCGAATGCACGAATGCGACGAATGCAAACAACTATGATTGAGACTAGGTCATGTACTTAACCGTTTCAGCTGCATTTTGGTAAAATTATTGAGGCAAGGTTTCCTTTCCCCACACCATCTTTTAGGTGTAGTCCCCCTCCAAGGACCGCCTGTGCAAACGGAAGCCACTCCCTTTCTCTCTCATTTTCCTTCGAGGAGGAGAAAAGCATGCAAAGCAAGACTTTGAAGAGTTTTTACAAAACTAAAGCTATCAATCTTACATAATGCAATATGACAAGCACAGGAACCAAAAAAAAAAAAGAATACACACATGAGCATGTGCCCACTTACCTGCCAAAAACACTGTACATATTTGCAAGGTTGTTGTAAATTGATATTGTGAGTGAATCAACCCCTGTGAAGTTTTTAGATAATACTATCTTGGCAGCTTCAAACTGCTCCAAAGCTTCATCAAGCTTCCCTACTTGTGAGTATGCAACCCCAAGATGGTTGTAAACATCCAGTACCTCCTCGCTTTCTGGCCCATGTACACTCTTCTTTTTTGCAACAGAGCTCTCTAGATATGGCAAAGCTTCATCAACTTCCTCCACGTGAAGGAGCAGGAAGCCTATTTGGCCTTCAATATCTGCTGCAGCTGCAGCTGCTTGGTGCTTGGGGCACTGGTTAAAGCTTTCTAGGGCCCTCTTATAAATTTCGATGGCTTGCTCATACTCCTGCTGTCGCTGATGAACCAAAGCTAGGCTTACCAAGCTTGTTCCTGTGTCTACAGACAAATTTTGTTTTTTCAGCACATCTAAGGCCTTCTTGCAATACTTAGCAACACTCTTGTCCCTTTTCAAAAGTGCATAGGCTCTTGCAAGCATAACCAAAGCATTACCATGAGAGGGGCTTGTGTCAGCAGTGTCTTTAACAACCTCTTTCAGTTTCGCAATGGCTTCATCGTACTTTTCAAGCTGAAAGAAAGATTCCACTGAGGCCAGATCCAGAGATGCCACCTCTTCAGACTTCCCTAAACTCTCTAGAATGGGCCTAACTATTTCATACTCAGAGAGAGCATCTTCAAACTCCTCAAGGTCAAAGTAGACTACTGACATGAGTCTGCGTACGTCCGCTACTTGAGAAGAACTTGCACCATAATAGTTAGTATAAATTGGCAGTGCTTTGAAACACAGGCATATTGCTTCATCAGGATCCTTTGCTTCCTTATATGCCTGTGCTGCTTGCAGATAGGATGCTGCAAGGTCAGGGTTCCCTGGCTCCAGTAATTTCTCGTTTATTGCGATAGCTTCCTGAAAATGAGTTAGCGCTTCGTGATGCCTTCCAAGAGACATCTTGGCTTGCCCCAGAAGAGTTTCAACTGCATGCTTCAGGGTCCTTCTATCCTGCTCGCTGACTGTTGCCCCCAATTTCTTTAAAACCATGGCTGACTGCTCTAGATGCACCACCGCCTCCTTGAACTCGTTCATCTTGAAGTAGGCATAGCTTATCACATGCAGGCATGATGCACATTCCCAGGACGCTTCAAAAGATCCAAAAACCTTCAATGCTCTTTGCCCATATGAGAGAATTTTTTCTGGCTCCTCATCTGCAGAGTCACACAATTGGGCTAGCCTCAAACATGTTGCACCTATTCTAGGGTCACTAGCACCAGCAGACGCCTCCATTTGCATTAACAAAGCTTCCAGGGCTTCCAAAGCCTCTCCCTGTGCCAGTTTTGCTTTTGATTCATCCAGCTTATCTCCTACTCTACCACTTGCCTTACACTTTGCATCGGTTTCTTTCGCAATCAGTGCATTATGACTTGATACACTTCTATCTCCCATACATACCTTGTTAGCAGGCATTTCAGCTTTTTGTGATCCTGCTGTGTGCATTTCCAATGCTTCTAAAGTACAAGAGCCCCCTGCCTGCCTTTCGACAGCTTGTGAAGCCAATGCACATAAGCTTCTGTGGTTCCAGATGTTGAGTCGATGAAGGTCGAACCTGAGACTGTGCATCAGGCATTTTTTGGTGAATGGCCAAGTGCAGTGCTGGTGAAGGTCACCAGTGCAATGACGCCCACATCTAAGTGATACGTTCTTTGGAACTGCAGGTTTGGAAAAATACTTGCATGATTCCACATCAACATAACTATCCAACATATGATCTGGCAGGTTGGAAGAGCATTCAGAACCACTTGAAGCCATCTGTCCCTGGAGGGCTGCATAGCTTTTCAAAGCGGACTGTATTTCCACACATCTGCTTTCAAAGCTTGGCACACTGTGAGCTCTCCAGATGGGCTGTAAGGGCAGCGCAGATGCGACAGTGCCACAAAATGCAGTAGCAGTAGCAGTAGCAGTAGCAGTAGTTGCTGTTGCTGATGATGATGATGACGACGCCGCCGCCGCCGCCGCCGCCACCACTGATGATGATGATGTCCTGAGAGGGTTTGATTTGAGCAGGCGATGTAAGAAACCCATGTGCAGCAGCACAGTAAGCTTGCCCGAAGCTCTGTCAGGCACCAATCACCATCTTTACAACATGTAGAATAGACCCTGGTTGAGAAGCGCAATTAGGGTTGAAGGTATCCTCCAATCATTCTTGAGCTCTACAGACCATCATGGTTTGAGCCATGGGCTCTCAAACAACAGAGCATGGTCACGATGTGCATATTTTGAAAAATACCTTCGATGTGCATATTTTGAAAAATACCTTCAAATTTAAAACTTGAAGGTACAGGTTTTGAGAAGTTATAGAACAAAAACCTTCAAGATTTCAATATTTTTTTAATAAATAATTTCACAAATTTTTTGTTTTTTATTTTTGGGAAAATACTTTTTATCGAACATTGTTACGTTGTCATCCAGCTAGCTTTGTTGTCTTGACTTTTAAAAAATCACTTATTACCCGTAACCTCGTTCAAACCTTGAAATAGGGTTGCAAAAGAAGTCCATTATTTTGGGGAAAAAAAATAAACATAAACATATATATTTTGAAGGTAGGCCTTGAAACTAAAGGTTAAGGTAGGCCTTCAAATTTCAGCCCTACACCCAAGAAAAAACCTAGCATGCTTGGGTAGTTGTTCTTGTGGTTTCTCATGGACAAGTGTGGACTATTGGGAATGCCAGAACCAAAGCGTTGTGTGGTGGTTGGGTGATGGCCTCTATAACACCACCACAGACACACAAGAGGAAAACGTATAAGGATCAGAACTTGGGGACACTAGGATCCCAGCTCAAAAGGCACCAATCAGCTTAGACTCTAACCTCTAACCTAGCTAACCCAAATGAACACCTCTACCCCTTCAATTCGACTTGGTTGTTACCTCCAAATGTCCTCCCCGGTCAGATCAAACCACCAAATGTCCTCCCCGGTCAGATCAAACCACCAAGACTTCTAATCTTTAGCCTAAACGCCTCAACTGACCCCAGCTGACCTAAATCTCTCCCAACTCATGTAGAAGTGATCAACTGACCACCCTAGCTGACCTAAATCTCTCCCAACTCATGTAGAAGTGATCAAATTTTGATAATAGTCTAGAACAGATGCCTGCTAGCAAGTTCTAGATAGAAACATGTCCGCCTGACCTCCAGAATGTCGTCCAACGTCAGCCAACTACAAACACTAGACCATGGACTTCTTAGAACTTGTTAGTTCTCCTTTGCTGACGCCCTGCTGACACTAGTCTGCCCTGGCTGCTATAAACTAGCTTGGATGACTGACCCAGAATCCGATCCCAATATGCATCCTCCTTGCTCTCTTTTTGTCCCCTTGGTCCATCAAGCCTCAATCTCTCAACCCTAGAGCAATGCTGAACATCCTCTTAAGCTCTACATACCTTCTGCCGACATTAATCAAAATGGTCTTAACGGATATTGTTTCGGCCTTCGGAGGCAAAACCAACCGACTCAGAAGCCTTATCTGGATCATAGACTTTCTCTTACTTGTCCGTCGAATCCTCCTAACCCTTAGGCTACCTTAATTTCATGAAGATATGACTTCAAAGACTCTTTGTTGCTACCCATAGCTGACTTACTATGGATTGATCTAACCGTTGATTTGCTGATTGCAGACGGCTAACTCAACTCGAGCAAACTTTCTTAGCCCTGAGTCCTCTAAACCCTCTAAACACTCAAACCACACAAAGATACAACTTTATAGACATCCAACTGATCACAATGAACTCATAGGTGGTAGCTGATCCAAAATGACCAATTTGCCCACAACCCTATCTGACTTCTATTTGTCATGCTCAACTCAAAATAACTTCCCTTGAATCCAAAAAGATCAAAACAACCCTTTTACCTCATCAACTGACCCCCTAGACACAGCTGCCTGTAGTAGCCACTCTTCTAACCCTATCTAACTGTATTCTCTCAACAGAAGATGGCTGCTTTAATTATGAGACAGCTCTGACTTTCAGGACGTCAGATATACCTTCACATTTGCTCTATCTCAACAACAAAGACAATCGAAACAACTCAAACCAAGCTCCATATCTCATATTCTCATCAATCACGACACATATACAAGCTTTGAACTCTTGCCTTTCTTCACAAAAACAAAGACAGACTATCTCAACACCCCTAAGACAATGGGTTCAAACATATCAAAAGAACACACTAAAAAACTTAGGGTTTTTCATAGGTAGGCTCCAGCAACTATGCAAACTACAATGAATTTATAATCACAAACTGTAGGCCTTCCCTAAACAAACTCAATTCAACACTCAGCTCACTGATAGCAGCAACAATTGAACATGAATTTGGACTAAACCATGTCTCTAACAAAGTCATCTCATAGAAATCATCGGGGACACATCTCCTGTCTGATTCTTTGGACCTTCGCGCCTTCTCTGCTCTAATTTACCCAATTCTACCTCAACTGCACTGAACTCCAATTCTGCAACTTTCGTAAATTGGAAAAGCCTCCGTCTGCAGCTAGTCTCTCCATTGTAGATCCTTCACACACTTCACTCACTCTCTTCTCTTGTTCCCTTCCTTGTTTACTTGTCTTCCCTCTTGTAAATTATCCCAATTCCCCCCCTTTTGGCCTGTCGCGCCGCCTCATCACCTTCTATAACAATTGCGTTAGCTACCTTGTTCTTCCATGCTCCTTCTATTTTGATTTTTTTACATCTGCTCTTATCCACTCATGTCACCACGTTGTTTTTTTGCCACTTAGGATCCATGTGATCCTCCTTATATACATTGGATGTTCCCACATTTCATGTTTGTTTTGAGCTCTAGGCTCCCCTCACAACATGCAAAACTCTAAGAATGTATTCATGCACAACAATTGAAGCACCTACATGCTCCACCTCATAGGACGCGTGAATGCATCAGGTCCAAGACCCATCCATGGAGTGCTCTTGAGCCCCTTGGAGAAATAGGGGTGCCAAAACGCTCTTCACTGAAATTCAAAAAATGCTTTGGCTACAAACTTTTATTAAGAATGTTAAACCTTACAAAAAAAAAAATCTTTTGTGTGGTGAGTGCTCCAAGCAAGGTTGTGTGACCAACGTGCATGTGGAGCTAGCATGTTGGAGCCTTCTATAATTGGACCTAGAGCAGTTGGAGGTGCCATCACAACCCACATGTGAACGTACTCTAATGGGTTGATGGTTCATTTTAAGTGTTATACAAGGAAAAAAATGGAATACAAGAAGGAAAAATGGATTTCAATTGCTCGTCCACATGAAAACAAGGATGCTGTCTCCAAAGGTATTAGAATTATGTGAATGATGGTCAGGAATGAGCCGAATGTGCCATTACAGTTATCCATAATACACACTTGAATGCATGCACAGAGAAACCAACTCTAGGCACTACTCAAAGATGGCCTTAAGGCAATCTGGGACATAACGGGGATCCAAGAGGACTCCCATGAGAAGGAAATGAAGGTAGCCCACACCTTACAAGTTGAGAAGCTCTCTAGTGAGGTGAGTCGACAGAAAGAGCAACTCATATACGAGCTCAAAGAATGCCACAGTGCTATCAAGGAACTCACACACATGAAAGAGCTTATCAAGAGTGTAGAGGCAAAGATTCAAGAGAGTATGGTAGCAACAAAATAACTTGTGTGGGTATGGGTTGACGGATGTATGGAGAGCTAGAAAGGATACCACATGACCACGTCCCCATTTTCGGATGTATGGAGAGCTAGAAAGGATACCACATGACCACGTCCCCATTTGTGGATGTATGGAGAGCAAGAAAGTATACCACCCGACCACCACGACCACTTGTCCTCCATTTCCTAGACTTAGGGAGTCACCAAGCATTTTCAAATACCAGGATAGCCTTGAAGGGGGAGAAAATCTACTTGAATAGGATATGACCCCGACACAGGTGGCACATAAGAAGGCCTCAATGGAGAAGGACACGACAGCCCATAAGGAAGGAAAGTGGGTAGTATATCGAGATGGGAGAGTTATTATTATGGAGAGGCACCCCACCCCCTAAATAGGGGCGTGGGGTCTATGAGACTACACACATTAGGCTGGTAGTCTGGAACTACTGTAATGGGATTCTATGGTCAAATGTGGGAGGCTTTCGGGAGATGTTTACAGGACAAGATATCGTCGTCTATATGGAGACACAAAATCTCTGAGAGGGGATTGCCTCGTGTCATCAGATACACCAGTGGGAGTCCACGTACTGGTGTTGCCATATATATAGGTAGTGATATGTGTGAACACACTTAGGACCGCCAGGGCACTTTTTCCCTCTTTAGGAGGGTTTTTCCCTCGGCTGGTATATACGCCCATCATTTTAGGGCTAACTTATCTTTTGTACATTGACACAATCTAAAACATTGTGTGTTGTGTGTTGTGTGCATTCTTGCTTCTTCTTCTCCAAGCTTTGTGTGCTTTCCTGTAACCCTAATTCCAACAATTGGTATCAGAGCAGGCATCGGCTCCCAGGGCTACACCGCTAGCACCCTCCGACTGAGGTGAGCTTTCTCAAGCGCTTGCAGGTCCCTATACTCTGCAAATTGAACCGTAGGTCTCTGCGTTCTCAGAAATTGCATCTGAGGTCGTTTCGGGCTCCATTTTTGCATTTCAAGTTCTGCACAGGTGTTTTCGTCATTTTGTGCAGAAATTTCGACATTGTAGTTTTCTGCAAAACAGGCATACATATTCTATTGTGGACTGTGCTACATAGCACGAGTTGTTTTCTGTTCAGTCTTTGCTTCATTACAGGTAGCTTTTGCATCAGTTTCAGTCAGTGACCATGGCTGATAACAGCAATGATGTATTTCGCATGTTGTCTGCTGATGATAAACTGGATGGAGACAGCAACTACCCACTTTGGGCATACATGATGCAGCATGTTTTGGTTGCAAAAGGAGTGTGGAACATTGTGCAAGGTATGGATGTACGTCTAGGTTCTGTGGATGTAGGATATGTTGAGGATGTTGTAGGTTCTAGCAGCTCTACTGTTGCTGCTGTTTTACCCACTGCTAAATAAGCTTGTTGGGATGGTAAAGATGCGCAGGCTCATGCCTTGATTGCACTTTCTGTCAAACGTAACATCACCCCACATATTCGTTCAGCTAAAACAGCAAAACAGGCTTGGGATATTCTAGCTGGTTTGTATGTAGGTCGTAACGAGGCAAAAATCTCTTACCTGCGTAAAGAGCTAGAATCGAAGATTATGCAGGAAGATGATGACATGAATGTTTTTCTTGCTGAGATTAAAGATCTCAAGGAACAGTTGATTTCTGCAGGTGAGATTATTCCTGATCATTCTCTTGTGTAGACTGTTCTTGATGCTTTACCTGAGTCATATCAGACTTTTGCTTCCACGTGGAGACTTGTTACTGAGGACAGACTTGATGTTGTCAAGTATGATAATTTAGTCAACAAGCTCTTACAAGAAGCGCAGTCCAGGCAAAACAGGGCTAGGCAGCGTGCAGTTGATCAGGCATTTGTTGCTGCCCAGCAGAGAAGAAGTGGTAAGGCAATCCCTTCCACTGTTTCTTCTCCTATCAATAGGTCTGCAACTTCTTCTCCTTCCACAAGTACCAACAATAGGTCTGAGAAGGCTCTTGATAAAGGCAAGAAAAAAATCAGGTGCAACTATTGTAAGGCAAATGATCATGTCATTAAGAATTGCCCTAAGCTAAAGACTAAAGAGGCAAAAAAGAAAGAGTCAAATGCAGCCACAATAGCGGATGCTTCTACAAATGCAGATTCTGTAAATGTTGTGCAGGATACAGAATGGGCGTTTAGCGTGTATTGCCAGTATGACCCATCTGTACATGATGCATGTTTGATAGTTTCTGTTGACTCTAATGTATAGTATTTTGACAGTGGTGCTACAAAGCACATTACCTCGCATCGTGATATGTTCACTTGTCTTGAGGCTGTCCCTAATGGGAATACTGTCACATGTGCCAATAATGCTTCTTACCCAGTGAAGGGCATTGGTAAAATTATGCTTACTGCTGCAAATGGCAGCACTTTCACACTTTCAGATGCTTTGTATGTGCCAGGGATAAAGAAGAATCTATTGTCTGTCTCTGCGCTTGCTAGACTTGGACTTGTAGTCAAATTTATGGATGACAGATGTACTGTTCATGATTTGACTTCTGGTGATACGATTATTGTATCTGGCACCTTGTTTCGTTGGCTGTATAGGCTGAATTCTTATGACAAGTGTGTGGAAGATTCAGCAAATGCAGTTTCTGATGAAAAGGCAGTTTCAGATGCAAAACTATGGCATGCTCGTTTTGGTCATCTGAACTTTGCTAGTTTGCTGCGTTTGCAGAAATTTAATATGGTTGCTTCATTGCCCCCTCTTGAGGCACCATTGAAACATGTTTGTGAAGGCTGTATTTTGGGCAAAATGCAGCATTTTGCGTTTCCAAAGGATGGTTCTGTGCGGGCCACTCGCAAATTGCAACTTGTACATAGTGATGTATGTGGGCCTATGCAAACTCCATCATTTGGAAAACACTTGTACTTCGTGACTTTCATTGATAATTACTCAAGACATGCATGGGTATATCCACTGAAGGCAAAGTCCGAAGTGTTTTTGTGCTTCAAACAGTTTTTGCTTATGGTTGAAAATGTATCCAATTGTAATGTGGGCACCCTCCGTTCTGATCGAGGGGGGGAGTACATGTCTAAAGAGTTTGATGCATTTTTGGTCGTGGGATAAAACACCAATGTACAGTGCCGTATACCCCTCAGCAAAATGGTGTTGTTGAGAGAAAAAACAGGTCACTTATGGAGATGGCACGATATATGGTCAAGATCCAAGCTTTGCCACATGCGTTTTGGCTTGAGGCTGTCATGTGTGCTGCATATGTACTCAACAGGTGTCCCACTAAGGCCTTGCAGTTTGTTACTCCATACAAAGCTTGGCATGGCAGGAAGCCTTCTATTGGTCACTTGCGTGTCTTTGGTTGCTTGGCCTATGCTTTAGTGCCTGTGCAACAACGTAGAAAATTGGATGATAAGGCTGTCAAATGCATTTTTGTTGGTTACAGTGCTGAGAGCAAGGGTTACAGATTGTATCATCCGCAGTCAAAGCGTATCTTGATTAGTCGAGATGTTGTTTTTGTGGAAGATGCTGTGCAGCCTTTGTTATCATGTACCAAAGAGATAGGTAAGCTCACGGGATGTATTTGATATGTTGTTGCCTCTCTTTACAGGTGGGAATTCAAATGTAAGTCCTAATGAGGTGAATATTCAGCCTATGCAGATTTCAAACGACGTCATAGATCAGCCTATTTCTGATGCAGATTTACAAGATGTAATTCATGAGGATAGGGTTGAAAATGAGCAGGCTAGAGGTATGCCGAAATGGCTGGTAGAAACCTTGCGTGATAGTAAAATTGATGCACCTATGACTAGTCGTACTCGTTCAGGTTTTCAGCATGCCTCTTATGCATCAGATTGTTATGCTTTGGCTGTGTCTAGTATGTGTGAAGAGGAAGAAGCTCTTTCATTTGATGAGGCACAAAAATCAGAAAATTGGTTGGCTGCAATGCAAAGTGAATATGATGCTATAATGAAGAATGGTACATGGTCTTTGTGTGATTTGCCTATTGGTAAAAAAGCCATTGGATGTAAGTGGGTTTTTAAGTTGAAACGAAAGCCAGATGGCAGTGTTGATCGCTATAAGGCTAGACTTGTTGCAAAGGGTTATGCTCAAGAAAAGGGCATTGATTTTGATGAGACCTTTGCTCCCGCTCGTCGTATGACTACCATTCGTAGCATTTGTGCATTGGCAGCTCATAATGGTTGGAATGTACATCAGTTGGACATAAAGACTGCGTTCTTGAATGGAGATTTGCATGAGGAGGTGTATGTATCGCAGCCTCGTGGTTTTGTTCAAAGAGGGCAGGAAAACAAGGTGTGCAGGTTGAAAAAGGCCTTATATGGTTTAAAGCAAGCTCCACGAGCTTGGTATGAAAAGATACATGCATATTTGACTGCACATGGTTTTTAGAATAGTCCAACAAAAAGCACTTTGTATGTTAAACATGTGGATGATGTACATTTAATCATTGCTCTCTATGTCGATGACATGCTGCTCACAGGACCAAATGAGAGTCATATTGCTGATTTTAAAGCTGATTTGAATGCCTCTTTTGAGATGTCAGATTTGGGGCATTTGCATCATTATTTGGGAATGCAATTTAAGCAGTGTGATGGAGGTATTGCTTTGTGCCAAACAAAGTATATTGAGACATTGTTGCGGAGATTTGGCCTTGAAGACTGCAAGCCTATTGCTACTCCAATGGAGACAGGTTTGAAGTTGAGTCTTCATGATGCTGGAGATCACTTTGATGTCACACTCTATCATGGTTGCCTCATTTATGTATGCATTACGAGGCCGGACATTCAGTTTGCAGTCTCACAGGTGAGCAGGTTTATGCATAGCCCAAGGTCTCAGCATTGGAAGGCAGTTAAACGCATCTTTCGCTACTTGAGTGGCACCATACATCTTGGGTTGTTTTATCCCAAGGGGGGATCATTGTCGCCAGATTTACATGCCTTTTTGGACTCAGATTGGGCTGGTTGCTATGACACAAGAGTGTCCACAAGTGGTTTTTGTTTCATGCTCGGTAGCTCATGCATATCTTGGTTGAGCAAGAAGCAACCTACTGTGGCCACTTCTAGTTGTGAAGCTGAGTACAGGGCAGCTTTCACAGCTACGGTTGAGTGTGTGTGGCTCAGACGGCTTATGGTTGACTTGGGTGTTGGACAGGAGTCTGCCACCTCTATCTACACTGACAGTCAGAGCGCATTGGCAGTTGCGAGAAACCTAGTTTTTCATGCTCGCACAAAGCACATTGAGGTGCATTATCACTATGTCAGGGAGAGACTCTCAGCAGGAGAGATTAGCTTGGCCTATGTGCCAACACAGGATAACCTCACCGATCTTTTCACAAAGGCACTTCCTCGTGAGAAGTTCGAAGCTTTCTGCAAAGCTTTGGGCTTGCTCCCCTTTGTGGACTGATCTACTTCGGGCATGGCACTTCCCTATACATGAGTGCCAGCTCTCGTTCACACCATCACTCCCAGGGGGGATTTGTTGCCATATATATAGGCAGTGATGTGTGTGAACACACTTAGGACTGTCGGGGCACTTTTTCCCTCTTTAGGAGGTTTTTTCCCTCGGCTTGTATATATGCCCATCATTCTAGGGCTAACTTATCTTTTGTACATTGACACAATCTAAAACATTGTGTATTGTGTGCATTCTTGCTTCTTCTTCTCCAAGCTTTGTGTACTTTCCTATAACCCTAATTCCAACAACTGGCATACTCGTAGGATAGGAGGAGTATGGGGTTTAGGAGGAATAGTAGTTCTATTTAGGTTACACCTTTAGAGTATGATCACCATAGTTAGGCAGGATGAGGATGCCTGATACATGTGGGTTAGACTACAACTTTAGGGTATCATCACCATAGTTAGGTCACACCTTTAGGGTATGATCACCATAGCTAGGTAGGATGAGCATGCCCGATACATGTGGGTTAGACTACAACTTTAGGGTATGATCACCATAGTTAGGCAGGATGAGGATTCCAGATACATGTGGGTTAGACCCACTAGATATATACATGTGGTAGTTTGCTACTTTGTAGTAGATACTTCACGATATGCTATACAGGATATTCAAGATAGCCTAACCACTTCGGTATAGAGGAGAGGAAGGAGTCCCCTTATGCATCATTGTTTGATGAGATCTTAACCATGTTGGTGTTAAAATTACAGCAATGTGATGAGCTATGGTGGATATCAAGCCCCTCCACTAGTTGGGGGTGCAGAGAGCTTGTTGAAAAAGAGGTTAAAAGATCTTAATTATCTATTAATCCTAATTAGCGAAGTGATTAGCAATATAATGGGCTCGTAAGATTGATGGATTCTATGCGAGGCTCTGATACCATGTTAAATTTGCAGCAATGTGATGAGCTATGGTGGATCAAATGCTAGAATCAACATCATTAGAAAAGAGATTAGACGATAATTAAGACATGATTAGAGTGAGAAATTAACTGATAGCTTAATGTAGGCATGGATAATAAAAAACCAGCAAATTCTCATTAGGCCAATGCCTCAATTTATAGAGTTTACATCCAAGCATCTAATCCCACTGATTTCTCCTTGATTCACTCCACCTCTTTTGCTTGATTCTCTCCATCTCTCCCAAAATATCTCCACACCTCCTAAATCTCCTCATGCTACCCTTTATTCTCTCCTTTTCACAGGTTCTCTCACATTTACAGATTCTCTTTTACAGCCTCTAGCCAAGGGCTTGTTCCCTCACACACCCTATTCATTTATATATTTCAACACCTCCCCTTTCAAGTGAATACTCCTAGCACACCTGGACCCTATACCAAGTTTCCCTCTTACTTGATAGTCTGTGACTAGTGCCTCAAGTCCCTAAACTCATAGTCCTTGACACTCTCTCTCTCTATGTGTCCAACGCTACTATAAGTGCCCGTGACCTTGACTAAAGTGCTCACACATACATCTACCACATGGCCTACATCATCTGTGGCTCAGAGGTGGTTTTACTTTGTTGGGGCAGGTTACATTGGGTTGTGGGGTTTCTCTCTCTCTCTCTCTCTCTCTCTCTCTCTCTCTCTCTCATAGATTTTCACATGGCTCCTCACTCTCTGGAGCCTCACATCTTCTCTTGTCTTCAGTCTTCTTGTCATGGCATCTTCTCTTCATGCGTCCATGGCCTACATCATGAGGTGGTTTTACTTTGTTGGGGCATGTTGCATTGGGTTGTGGGGTTTCTCTCTCTCTCTCTCTCTCTCTCTCTCTCTCTCTCTCTCTCTCTCTCTCTCTCTCTCTCTCTGAGATTTTCACATGGCTCCTCACTCTTTGGAGCCTCACATCTTCTCTTGTCTTCAGTCTTTTGTCTTTAGTCTTCTTGTTATGGCAGCTTCTCTTCATGTGTCCATGTCTTCCTTCAATGCTTCCTCTAGCTTTTCTTCTTGGTGTGGATCTTCCTCTTGGAAAGAGATGTGCTTCTTCTTTCATGGCTGGGGCCATGAGCTTGACCGTCAGTTCTTGCTCCATGTGAGCAACATGTTTTAATGTTTTGTTGACAGTTCTTTTGGGCTTTTGATGTTTATCTTGTGTCATTATGCAATGCAAACCCAAATCTATGCGGGAGGTCTTACCTCTTGCCTTATTCTAGACAAGGGTAGTGTCTGATCCCATTTTTACACTGATGTATTGTGCCCAATACATAATGCATATAGCATTCATTCTTATGCACATTCCCAAATGTAACTCTGGCTGTGAATAATCTTGAATTTGAGTGTGATTTGCAGGCATTAACCAAGGGTTGAATACAAAATGATGATTACCACAAATTTATCAGCATAATTTTACTACTAGAAATTACATTAAATCAAGGGTAATCAATTTGTACGGAATGGTTAGAGTATCAAACCATCTCCGAATTGCAATCTAAAGTATAGGGATCTGTATCAGATACCTAATGGTTAATTTGAACCCTTAATTGTACCAAAAAATAGTGATTAGCATTGACTAATCACTGATTACCAAATTAATCCTTTGTTTTGTGTGCAAAAAACAGAGTATACGGGGAGCCCAGATCTGAGGCCTTAGAGTTCAAATGAGCTCAAATACTTTCAAGGACATCAATAGCAATTAGTCTAGTAGAGGATTAAGCCAAGAAACACAAGATTTGACCAAACATTGAATGCTTAATCTCTGTTTTACCAAAGTCAAATAGGCCAAGCTGATCTCTGTTGTAGAGAGTCTTTCCTTGACAAAGTGGTAATGCACCTCAATGTGCTTAGTGTGAGCATTAAACACTAGGTTCCTTGCAAGTGCTAATGCACTTTGGCTGTCATTGAAAATCATAGTGCTAGACGGCACTCAAATCAGCCATAAGACGTCTGAGCCACACACACTCAACTATAGCTGTAAAAGCTGTCATGTACTCAGCTTCACAGCTGGAAGTGGCCACTGTAGATTGTTTCTTGCTGAGCTATGATATACATGAATCACCAAGGCAAAAGAAAAACCCACTAGTGGACACTCGTGTGTCATAACATCCAACCCAATCTGTATCACTAAAAGCATGCAACTGTGACTCATCCCCCTTTGGATAAAACAACCCAAAATATTGAGTGCCCTACAAATAGCGAAAAACTTGCTTGATAGCTTGCCAATGCTTTGTACCTGGGCTATGCATAAATCTGCTCAACTGTGAGACCGCATACTGTATATCTGGCCTCGTGTTGCATACATAAAGAAGGGATCCAACAGCCTGCTGATACAAACTAGCATCAAAAGAGTCTCCTGCATCTTGAAGACTAAGTTGAGTACATGTCTCCATAGGTGTAGCCACAAGTTTAAAGTCTTCAAGATTAAACCTATTCAATAGCTTCTGTATATATTTAGACTGTAGCATAACAATGCCATTATTGCGTTGCATAAACTGAATCCCCAAATAATAATGCAAGGGCCCCGATTTGATGAAGAGCTTGGATCTCACTGTAGACTCGATCAAATCAAATTCTGACTTCACCAGCTTGTAGAGCACCCTTGAAAACCCTTAGGGCCAAGAGGAATTAGAGCAATTTGATCTGGAGCAGCAGAGATATCAAATCTTCTTTAAAAAAAAGGCACCAGCGATTTAGCAAAAATTGGTAACTATGCTTGGCGGTTTGCAATTTTGTTTGGATGGGCTAGAGCTCAAGGATGTTAGCTATGTATGCCTAGAAGGGCTTGAGCTAATGTTGCTCCTGGAGGGAGATCAAGCCCCTCCACTGGCTAGGGGTACAGTGGGCTCGTTGAAAATAACTAAAAAAAATTATTTCTTAATTATCTACTAATCCAATTAGTTAGATAATGGGCTCATAAACTTGATGGATTCTAGGCTAGGCTCTGATACCATGTTAAAATTACAACAATGTGATGAGCTATGGTGGATCAAATGCTAGAATTAACATCATTAATAAAGAGATTAGATGATAATTAAGATGTGATTAGTGAGCAATTAACTGATAGCTTAATGTAGGCATGGATAATCAAAAACCAGCAAATTCTCATTAGGCCAATGCCTCAATTTATTGAGTTTACATCCAAGCATCTAATCCCACTGATTTCTCCTTGATTCACTCCACCTCTTTTGCTTGATTCTCTCCACCTCTCCCAGAATATCTCCACACCTCTTAAATCTCCTCATGCTACCCTTTATTCTCTCCCAGTAGATTCTTCTCACCTTTTCACAAGTTCTCTCCTCGAGCATGATGCTCAAAGGATTATCTTCTCTCTCACTCGTCTTGCAAGAACGAGCATATGCCGATAAAGTAATACTGAGAGATATACCAAGTCTTCTTGAGAGGCTCTGAGGAGGCCTGGTATAAGTTGAGGGAATGATGTCCACCCACATCCATCACAAATCCTCACATCTTGCACACTTATGCAAACTCACTTTACCATATTCCCAATCAACCTCCACTCCCACACCCACCTGAACCTCACCCCACTACATCCACTTTCTTCACATGAACCATGGTGGAACATCTAATGTCTCCAAAATGGCTTCTCCCAAGATCATCAGGGGATTAGATTGGAGCACCTATTACATGCAATCGACACACTTGCACCCCTCTTGGCTTACATGTTTAACAGGGCACTAGCGGAAGGCTTTCCCCAAACTTAGTCATCACACATCATCTCACCCATACACAAAGCTGGGGACACTATGGAGCATTATGATTTGCCATACCTTGGCCAAGCTATATGAATCCATGTTGGAGATAGAGCTCAGCTCATTGGCAGAGAGAGAGGGGCATAGAGCATGAGGCTAGGTAGGGTTCCGGTAGACCTTCTCCACTGTGGATCACATCTTCACACTAAGGAGTCTCATTGAGGAGGCCAAGGCTGACTGACCGACGCATCTACTATTGCTTTATTTTGATATGGTGCCATGTGATTGCCTACTACAGTGCCTGTAGATCCTTGGGGTTCTATTAGACATGATTTGGGGCATTATTGCTTTATATGAGTCAGTGGTTTGGGAGGGCGAGATGCCCTGGAGGACTCTCATAGGAGATATCTAGTACTATTGGGGTGAAATAGGACTATTCAATATTCCCCACCTTCCTCAGGCTATACATTGATGAGATCTTAGACTTTATTGATAGAGTGGGAGGTGGAGGGGCATACTTGTGTTTATTCTCTTATATGTTGATGATATAGTGTTTATTGTAGACTCAAGAGGGACTACAAAAGCACATGGATGCACTATATAACTTCTATTTGCAGAGGGGATTATCAGTTACTCAGGCATGCATCCCCATCAAGCAAGCATAAATTCAAAAGCATTAAGCAAGAAGAGAGGTTTTCACACTAGGCCGATCACACTTAAAAATGGTATGGCCTCTGTACTAGTCTTAAGTAACTATGTACACTAAGTCCGTTGACTTTTTATATTTAACATTAAGCTCATGGTAAGGCCACCTTATATAATCCAACATTATCTTATAATACATAAGTGCCTATTTGTGCATGAGCAATATGATAAAGCGTCTTATGATAGGTTAGGCGGGCAAAACCATGTTAACCTCTCTCTCTCTCTCTCTCTCTCTCTCTCTCTCTCTCTCTCTCGGAGCTTTTATTAAAAAAAGAAATAGAAAAAAATAAAAAATTCTATTTCAAAATAATAAAAAAGCCTAATTCCATCTCTCTCAAACTCTTTCTCTATCCCTCCCTATCTCAAACTCTCTCTATCCCCCTCCCTCTATCTGTTTAGATCTCTCTAGCTGTAGAGCTCTCTCTCTATAGTTATAGAGAGAGAGAGATATATATATAGAGAGAGGAGAGAGAGGTAGAGCTATAGAGAGAAAAAGAGAGCTAAAGAGAGAGAGAGAGAGAGAGAGAGAGAGAGAGAGAGGGTAGTCTAAAAAAGAGAGAGAGAAAGAGGCAAAAAGAGATAGTAATCTAAAAACAATATGAAGAAAGAGGCGGGGAGAGACAGAGAGAGAGGTAGGGAAAATTAAAGTGGTAAATGTGTGTGTGTGTGTGTGTGTGTGTGTGTGTGTGTGAGAGAGAGAGAGAGAGAGAGAGAGAGAGAGAGAGAGAGAGAACATCGCGGTAGTCGCTTGCCGCCATAGCCAAGGAGGGCTCTGAGCTCTGGTCACCACCCAACCATAGAGGAATGGGGATAAGTGTCCACATTTTTGGCTTATATAGTGGCCTACCTACCCACACTAGCCTGGCCCCCACAGTCCTCCGACCCGGGCATCTCACCCCTGAACCCTAGACACACTCGCCACATGCACTTTGGCATGTGGACTACGTGTCCGGTTGTTAACCCAATTCTAGGGTTAACAAGATCTACCGCCATTATCTTACATCAAGGAGTCATGATAGATACACCAAAGGGTCCTACATTCAAGATATGAAGCAATAGTGCCCTAAGCTACAACTTGGACGGGCGCCCGTAATGGTGTGACAGAGTATTTATGTGGCGATTCCCACTTCAAGAGCATGTGGTAGCAAGTCAGGGGATGAAGTGCTAAGCGATGTACTTCATGGATATATTATGAAAGTAGTCATTGTAATAGCATTAGGCCTCTTATGAGCCTAAAGCGCCCGACCGACCATAGTTTAAGTGAGTGTGAACACTTATTGCCATGTATATAAGTGAATATCTCTCATAATATAACATACTCTCCCATTGTGTAATTGAGTCTTGTTCTTGCTAATCCTCTTGTTAATATCTCTCCCTAATGCATGCTAGTGAGTGTGTGTGAGTTAAGTGAGGTGAGAGGAAGGACGAGTACCCATAGTGCAACGCGGTGGTGTGACAATGCTCGCGGGTGGGAGGCACGGTGGAATTGCTTCTCAAGGAGTGATAGAGCTTGAAGACCTCAAGGGTTATGAGCTCGGCCATTGGAAAGATCCCCATGATAGTTGCAGTTCACCAAGTAATCTCTTGGATGTGTTTCAAGGAGGGTTAGGGTGACCCATAACATTTTCGGCATCGTTGTCGAAGAGCCATCCCTTGGCTTTTTCCATCGTTTTCCTCTAATGTACGCATTACCCATTCCCCATTATCTTGATTAATGGTTTCCCATGAAAAAGATGTGGATTTGATGGTGATTTGGTGTAGAATAGCTCTCTTTTTTGTTTTGTAAAGAATGTTTTTTGCTTAATTTGTTGTTTTTATAGTTGTTATTGTGGTTTTTCATGTTCTTAGGGCTTGCACATAGGTTGTATTAGGCTTAGCTTGTATCCATTGCATCAAACAATGCAATGGAATGTAATTTTTAGTGAATGTTAGCTCTCTTTAGTGTTAAACATAGAACTAAAATAATTAATTTTAGCTTAATTGTGTGTTTTTTGTTGGAATTGTTTACTTTAGAGTGTTAGCAAGTATTAGGAGTAGCTTAATCTTTCAAAAAATTTCTTAAAACCCTTGAATTTGACTAATTTCTCTTAATGGATTGGTTTTTGTTATTAAGGGTGATTAATCTTGTTCAAGAGATAAAAAGATTAGAAAATATGTTAATTGGAGTCTAACTTGATCATATGAGTAGTCGAAGTTAGTGTTTTTGAGTGTTTTGAGAGCACCTAGATGCATCAAAACGCCTAATTACATCAGTTTCTTCATCAATTGGAGGAATTTGACTCTCTGCTTAATTTTGTCTTAAAAGAGGAGACCAAAATTAAGAGTCTAATTAATCTCCTATTTTAGATTAATTTACACATTTGTTGATGCACATAGATAAGCATTCTCTTGCTCTATCCAATGATGTGCTCAATTGTGTGAATTAATTAAGGATTAGTGGTTAATTAGAGTCTTTGATTAGTGTAAAAGAGAAAAATATTAGTGAAAGGATTAATCTTTGATTAATTCTTAATCACTTTTTTACATAATTCATTAAGGCTAATGAGCATTCAATGAGTAGATGCTTATGAGTTATCAAATTGTCCATTTTGGGGGTCATTTTATGAAGGGTGTAAGGGGCGTCATAAAAAGGTTGACTTTTTTTAAGGAAAATGCCCATATCTCCTTTATTTTAAATTTAAAAAATATTCTCCCCAAAAAAAGAAATTCGTATTTCCCACTAGACTCCAAAAAAAAAAGTTCACGCTGTGAACCATTTTTGCACTTTCATGGCCTAAGGTTTCACGTCCTAGGAGTTCGTGCCGAAAAAAATTTGAATTTAACTTTGCCGTGAAGTCCACTTTACGGCATGAAACACTTCGTTCACGCGGCCCAAAAAAAAAGAATTTAACTTTTCCGTGAAGTCCGCTTCACAGCATAAAACACTTCGTTCATGTTTAAAAAAAATCGAATTTAACTTTTTTGTGAAGTTCACTTCACGACGTGAAACCCTAAGGTTTTACAACGTGAAACACTTCGTTCACGCTCTCGTAAAAATAAAAATAATATATATATATATATATATATCAAATTTAATTTTTTCATGAAGTCCGCTTCACGGCGTGAAACCCTTCGTTCACGTGGCAAATAATAATAATAATAATCAAATTGATAAAATTCGTGAAGTCCGCTTCACACCGTGAACTGCACCCTGCTAGGTCACGATGTGAAAGGGGGTCCGTTGGGAAAAAAAAAGGGACTCTAGAAAACACCCCTATTTGGAGGCCCGTATCTCCTAAACCGTATATCTGATGATACGTTTAGATGACATGCTAGAAGATGATCATGCTACGAGTTGTTCCTCATCTAAACCAAGTGAAGCAATGGCAAAAGAAAGATTGATCTCAAAATTGTCATTCCCTGAATTCTATGCAGCCTTGCTTAAAAGCTTTCAATCGACATCTCTAAGAGAAGATGAGCTCCTTCAAAACCAAACATCCTTAATGCCTCTACAGGTGAGGAATGAAATGCCTTGTGTTGAGTGCAATCACTACTATGACCATCCCAATCCCCATTGTGCATACAAGGCACTTGTTTTTCTATACTGCATATATTGTAAAACCTTTGATCATGATACTAAAAAGTGTTTCACTTCATCCACAATTGACTGAAAACCTCCATCTCCCGTGCCCCAAATAGAAATAGTCCAAAGGGTAGAAACTGCTCAGGAAGTAGTTAATCAAACACTTTAGTGTTTCTATTGTTGTGGACCTCACAAGGTGGTAGACTGCACAGTTTGGACTACTTCCATGCCCATAGTCATTGACACTTTGCGACCCATGTGTGAACGTGGACAGTTCGTCCGGTCCCGTTTGTCGATTGGATTCGGTTTCCGAAGACCGAATGCCTGTGGCTGCAACCTCACTGATGTGGCATTGATTACATGTTCCAAGATTGCCCAAGATGAGTTGCTTCAATGCAACTTGTCTCACAAAATACAATTCTCAATATCTTAAGTGTACAAAACTGGCAATTGTCCACGATACCCTTGAATGTGGTCTTACACGCTTACAAGCGAAGGCACGAGAAATGGTAAAAAAGAATGCAAAGACAATACCTCAACATGGGTAGAAGAACATGCTTTAAAGCAGGACCCAAAACAGGAAACAAAACCTTCTAAACCTAAGACAAACAAGGAATAACAAACTATCGAAACCAAGGTTGAAAAAGAGGACAAGGAAAAGGAGCGTGTGGAGGACATAAACCCAAAAGGGGACATGGACCCAAAAAAGCCAAAAGCTATACATGATGCAGAAGCATCCACCTTAAAGGCCACCACACAAACCACAAAACCCATATGTGTGACACATGATCCAAAAGCCCAAAGAAAAATTCGATCCCATTGTATGGGAAAACATAAAGAAAACCTGACAATCCAAAGAAAGTCAGAAGATGAAACAAGTTCTAGTATGTCACTTCGTGAAGATGAAACAAGTTCTGATTTGTCACTCAGTGCACTTAATAGACCAATCAAGAAACTAGAACCCACCCAACCACCCCAAATTGATAATAAATTGATCACATGACATATGCGAAACACAAAAAGCAAGCTCAAGAGAGCATGCTTAGCTTGGTTGAATGTCTTATAAGATCACTGGTTGTGATTGAGCCTCATAATGCCAATCCTAAAAAAATAGCCAAAATACAGCACCCAGAGGAGTACTGCTTTCAAGAGGAAGACATACTCTCTACAGAAAAGTCATTCGAGATAGATTGCACGAATTACGTAGTTGATAAAGCACATGAGGAATAATTCCTTACAAAATTAAAGCAGTCTCTCAAAATCTCATTTGGAGGAATGCTCTTCTCTCATGGTAAAGCTAGCATTACATCAGCACTTGCACCTTTAAGGGCTCAACATGAGTTATACCAAGACCTAAAGAGCTCCATAGAATAGGACTGTGAGGATTTGCACGTGTCCAAACAGACCTCATTTAGAATTGTTAGAGGACCAAGTGTGCCAATGTACACATTGGCTACTCTTGAAAAAGCTGAGAGCCAAAAAGAGGATGAAAGTGAATGGGAATATGAAACCGAAACGGGATTTGAAAATGAAACAAAAACTGAAACATCCATGGTTCCTCTAGAAGATTCTATCATGATATGGTTGGATTTTCCTACAAGCAATTATGTTAAGTGCAAACACTTTTTTTAGCCCTCGAGCTAGTCATAACATCATGACAATTGATATTTTGTTATCATCGGGACAACCTAAACTTATCCCTACAGAAAATGGTCTTACAAGAGGAGGCAATGGACAAAACATTGAAGTTCTAGGTTTATTTTAGCTATGCTACTTAAACAATCGATGGAGATGTGGAATTTACATTCCATGTAACCCTAGATTCCCTTAAGTATGATGTCATCCTTGGTGGAACTTGGATACGTGCCTCATTGTATTCAATGGATGAATCCATGGAAACAGTCACCTTCTTGAACACTCCTGCACGCAATGTACAATTGCTATTACGGGAGGAAGAGACTTTGGAGGAGCTAGAACTTCCAACATATCTTATTGAAAAGATCCCTAGGATTCTTGTTGGATTGAAAATTTCATATAAAATTACCACAGCTCAAGCACAGCTTTATTCAACACGAGAACACAATCTCATGACCCTTGAGTTATGGGATTTGTTAGGTAAACCAATACTCACGGCTCATCCTGAAAGGATTCCTTTTACACAAGACTTGAACATGCTATGTTTGGGATACTTTGAACATACAATGTATATTGAAACTAATCCCCTTACTTGCAAGTTTTTTATGGTTGAGTATGTGTTGGAAGCAGATATGATCTTGGGACATAAATGGACTATTGCTGCCTAAGCACCACTTTGCTTTGCTAGTGATAGAGTCATCGTGATGGTCAATGACAAAAAGTTAACAATACCATACTGCAAGGAAGAGGATTCAACTTTAATGGATTTCTATGATGCTGAACGCAAAAAACGTTACAAGCCTCTTCCACAGAAGCCCCTCTACACAAAGACCTACCATCTGCGTCATGACCGCTTTTGATAAAGCATCTACTCCTTCAACCCCATCCTCACCAACAAAGTTAGATGCCAATACCTCGAAATCAATAGCTATTCCTAAAGAAGTTCCCAGAGTGCAACCATCTATCTCTAACAAGGAACTCAAAGGAAAAGCCTCGGAGCCTATGCCTCTTCATTGACAAACCCCACCAAAGGAGACAACCACATTCTCGAAAGCCTCATCATCGCGCGACAGCCACTCCATAAGAGACTCTAGCCTCATCATCATTAATAATACCCATGAGTCTCAAACCTGTAGCCTCAGCGCCAACCAAAGTCAAAGAGGGTCCCAAACCTTTCACGTTAACCCAAAAGAAAACTCCACCAAGACAGCCAAGATCAAGGTATCTTAATGGTATCAAAATGTGGGTGGAAATGCAGCTACTTGTAGCCCAAGGCTACTACAAATGTGCCAATCAAATTTGGGTTCCTCGACAGTTAAAGCCTCTTCCTCAACTCAGCACACTTAGAGGCCAAGGAAAAAGAAAAGTGCTCCATAACACTATCCACAAAAGCCTATGCGAGTTCCTCAACAAAGAACTCCACCAAGGCAACAAGTGTGGGTACTAAAAAGATTACTGCAAGCACAAGGGTACTACCAAGATAATACCAAAGCTTAGATTCCCAAGCGCTTCACAAAGCCCCCCAAGCTTGCTCAAAGAAGGAAACCTCAGCACCAAACGCATCAGCCACCAATTTATAAGGTTCATCAAAGATGGGTGCCTATGCATGTGCTTCAACAACAAGAATACTATGATGGTAATCCCATCATATGGTTGCCAAAATCAAACAACGTGAAGACAACCTCACCACCAACTTCAACCCCAACAGCTTCACCTAAACTTCAACAAGAATGGAGGCCCAAGAAACACCAAGCAAGTCACTCAACCACTCTCATGCATTCAGCACCTATACAAGAGCTTGTGTGTTCAAACAACCTCAATGGTAACCAACCAGTAGTTTTACTTACCGCCTCGACAACATTTGAGCCAAAAATTCAAGAATCAATACCCACGTTTGCAATGGAGACTTATGAGCGCATTCGAGACAAACTCACAATGCTCTTGTCACCTCTCTGGATGTGAAGCATAAGTGTACAAGAACCTATTGCTCGCACGTCATGCCCTAGCTAACCCATAGAATCATTTCAAATAAAAAACCATCGAGGTTAAATCCTACGATTTCACAAGGTCAAAACTTGCAATTTCACAGGGTCAAAACCTGCAATTTCATAGCCTGCACTTTCACGATCTTAGAACATTTCACAGAATTCCATTTCACGGAACTAACTTTCACGTGTTTACTCCATTTCATGGAATTACCCTTTCACGGCTTGCTACTTTCACAGGATTAGGCGGAATATCCTATCACGGCCAAAAAACTTGCAATCTCACGAGTTCAGGTCTCTCACGAATTAATAGCCTCACTGCTTAAGAACCCGCACTTTCATGATTTAAGCCATATCAAGGATTAAGCCATCTCACACATTAACACTTTCCCAACGATCTTCAATAGCCCATTATATATTTGTTAAGCTTATAGCTTACTATTGTTTTGGCTAAATTAATGTAGCAGTTGCTCCATGAGTACATATCCATACTCATGCACTGGAGAACATTTACACCAAAGCCTCACCATTGACAAATTTCTAGATACATCTTTGGATGGGGGGCCCATGGTGGGCGAAAGCTTGGTCAATGGTATAACCCATCGCCTGGAAATTTCCTTCAAATTCTAAACCTCTCCAAACGACGCTACCATCTTCACAAATCAATATCTATATCAGCCTCGCAAGTCAACATAATTCTTTCAATCCTCTCCAACAAGTGGCTACTTCAACAACAGAGTAGTCTATATGACTCAATTCTTGTACTTTATGTATATCTGCTTTCATAAGAGCATTTAAATATATATAAAAATATAAAAACCACATGGATAGAAGAAAGCAAGAACATGCCCTACTCAACAATATTTAACAAGAATCCTGCCACATAAAGGGACATCATCATAGGCCAATTTCTTCAAATGATGAATGTTACTTCAATGAATCAATTGAGCAACTGAGAATCACCATCTCGTTTTAATGATTAAGTCTACGTTTCTCTCTCTCCCATTATTAACATCTCTTAGTATCCCCACTAACACAAATCACATATAACCTTGCTTATGATTGCCAAAAAACAAAGTGAGAGAAAAAAAAGGCTCACACAAATATAAAAATGCAATCATTCATAACAAAAACCCCACCCCCCACCCCGTTAGGAATTCCCAATAAACTACTAACCTTTTCATTCACTAACTAGATTTTCTTATTCCTTTCGGAGGGGCAAAGATCATTGAGCGTCAATAAACATCAAAGCCATCGACAAAGCTTGTCCATTCTCCCCACACAAAGGTCTTCAATGTGATCCCCATGAGGACGCGATCGCTATTCGAAAGGGGGGGATGTTAACCCAATTCTAGGGTTAACAAGATCTACCACCACTATCTTACATCAAGGAGTCACGATAGATACACCAAAGGGTCATACATTCAAGATATGAAGCAATAGTGTCCTAAGCTACAGCTTGAACGGGCGCCCATAATGGTGTGATGACGGAGTATTTATGGTGATTCCTGCTTCAAGAGCGTGTGGTAGCAAGTTAGGATGAAGTCCTAATGATGTACTTCATGGATATATTATAAGAGTAGTCATTGTAATAGCATTAGGCCTCTTATGAGACTAAAGTGCCCGGCCGACCACAATTTAAGCGAGTGTGAACACTTATGGCCATGTATATAAGTGAATATCTATCATAATACAACATACTCTCCCATTGTGCAATTGAGTCTTGCTCTTGCTAATCTCTATCCCTAATGCATGTTAGTGAGTGTCTGTGAGTGAAGTGAGGTGAGAGGAGGGACGAGTACCCGTACTGCAACGCGGCGGTGTGACAAACACGGTGGAATTGCTTCTCAAGCAGTTTGTAGAGCTTGGAGACCTCAAGGGTTACGAGCTTGGCCATTGGAAAGATACTCACGACAATTGCAGTTCATTAGGTAATCTCTTGTTGGATGTATTTCAAGGAGGGTTAAGGTGACCCATAACATTGGTCGAGCTCCGCTGCCACCTATACGGACGACTCACGCATGTTGTTATAGGCTACGTGACATTACCCCCACTTCTAAAGAGTTTTCGTATGCGAAAACAAACTGGGAAAAATTGTTGGTAAGCATATATAGTTGTTCTCACTTGAGATCTTTTCAGACCTGCCCTTCCACTTAACAATTTCTCATCGGTACACAGTACACCTTGTGTTCCGGTCTTTGAACCTAAGAATTTTCCTTGGTTCATGTGGAAGTGCGGTAACTCCGACGACTTAGCTACAACTTTAAGATAAACTATGTTGTCTTGGTGATACATTGTTTTGACATGCCACTGACATGAAAAACTAAGTGTACACGAGAGCTCTTTGGCAACTCAAGTTTGTAGACTACGCTACCAACCATTTGTAGACTATGCTACTAAATATTCGTAGACTAAGCTACCACGCTATGGTACCAACTTGTTGACTCTTCTCCTTGTATAGCTCTACGACCATAGGAGATCTATACTAGAGTCCATAAAACAATCTAAATGGAGCAAATCTAGTCATGAACAACAAAAAACAGATTCCAAAGGTAAGAGGTGTAAGATTCTTCCCTAGCCCTTCAAGATGTCTAGTTTCTTTCCCTGTAATCAATCCCCTTTTCAGAATAATAAGAGATCTTGTTTCTTCCTATTTTAGCCTAGAGAGAGAAAATATTATAGAGAGAGATAATTAAGTTTTTAGATATCTTTGGATGGAAAAATATCCCTTCTTATTAAAATAAATTTCTCCGAAACAACAGTTTAAAAAGAAATTCCTAAGGTGCATTAGAAATAAATTATAATGTGCACAAAAGACCTTGCCTAAGGGTCAAGATTTTTTGAAAATTTTGGATTATGGTCCAATTAAGGTTCCTATGGACCAATAAGATTAATCCAAATGTAAGGAGGAGATAAATTGAAGAATAAAAGAAAAACCTCCCAAAAATGAGTAAATGCTCACATAAGATGAAGAGTGGACTAAGGACTAAAGAAAAGAATTAAAAAACTGAATTTTGACACCTTAGAGTGGGGATCTCCCCCTCATGAAGTAGGTGCCTTTTTCTCATCATTACCTCCAATTTTTAATCAATAAAATGAGACATTTTTATCTCTCCTCTCTCCTGTTTCAAAACTAGATCCAAAAAGTAAGCTGAACTGACCAAAAAAGGTCAAAAATTGACCACACTGATCTGGAAAATTCTAAAATCAGTTTGCTTGGTTAGAGGTTCACTTTTTCCTATAAATAGAAGCCCCCCCTTTGTAAAAGCTTAATGGTGTTTATGCACTGTTACTCTACTCCTGTCCTGAGCCATCTACATTGAATTTCTTAATAATTCAATTGTTTTTGGCCTAATCCTCTCCAAAGTGAATTGGTGGCCACTCTTGCTTCAAACAAGAGTAGAACCCTCAATCCCTCAAGCCAAAGGAGAGCTTACAAGCTCCATGTAAAGTAATTTTCTTACTTTGTTTACAAATTTTAATGAAAAATCTATGGTTTTCTTGATTTTTATGTTTTGTAAATGATTGAATTAAATTCAAATGCTATGCCTTTGATGAAAAGGCCACCCCCTTCTCTTCTTTACATTCCAGCCTTTTTTAATCCTAGAAAGATTAACTAACGGATTAATTAAACTCTTCTTATTGTTTACTCTCTTGAATTTAGAAAATTGTGTAGATTAGAGTTCTATAACTCTAAATTGGGTTAATTAAGTTAAGTAAAGATAGATAAAAATGAGAAATGGTCAGCTATACAAAGGAGGTCATGGTAAAATTTTTCACAATTCTGTGAAAAAGAAAGTTTGTTTTTTATGTTATTGCAAAAGAGTAATTCCCACCATTTTTGCATCTAAAAGAAATATTCTAATTACTCCATGTACATATTCACCTATGAATATGCATGGATATCACTGATATTAATTATTAAATTTATTTTATGCATAGAAAGATGCATAAAGAAAATTTTTTATTATAAAAGTGTTATTCTTATTAAATTTGATTTTTATGCATAGAAAGATGCATAAAGGAAATTTTTTAATTACAAAAGTGTTATTCTTATTAAATTTGATTTTTATGCATAGAAAGATGCATAAAGAAAATTTTTTAATTATAAAAGTGTTATTCTTATTAAATTTGATTTTTATGCATAGAAAGATGCATAAAGGAATTTTTTAATTATAAAAGTGTTATTCTTATTAAATTTGATTTTTATGCATAGAAAGATGCATAAAGGAATTTTTCTAATTACAAAAGTTTTATTCTTATTAAATTTGATTTTTATGCATAGAAAGATGCATAAAAGAAATTTTTTATTATAAAAGTGTTATGCTTATTACATTTGATTTTTATGCATAGAAAGATGTATAAAGGAATTTTTTTAATTACAAAAGTGTTATTTTTATTAAATTTGATTTTTATGCATAAGGAAATTTTTATATTATAAAAGTGTTATTCTTATTAAATTTGATTTTTATGCATAGAAAGATGCATAAAGTAAATTTTTTGATTACAAAAGTGTTATTCTTATTAAATTTGATTTTTATGCATAGAAATATGCATAAAGGAATTTTTTTAAATTATAAAAGTGTTATTCTTATTAAATTTGATTTCTATGCATAGGAAGATGCATAAAGAAATTCTTTTTATTTTAAAAGTGTTATTCCTATTAAATTTGATTTTATGCATAAATAGATGCATAAAAGGATTTTCTTTTTATAAAAGTGTTATTCTTATTGAAGTTGATTTTTATGCATAAATAGATGCATAAAGAATTTTTATATCAAAATTAGAATTCTCTTAAATTCTATGAGTATTTGATAAATGAATAATCAAATACTCTAAGAGAGAAATTTCTATCATTTTTTTATTCACATGGATTGTAAAAAGAAGATTCAAGAAATCTATCGAGATCAAAATATTCAGATAAATGATTAATTTATTCCTCATTGGAATTCGTAAAACGAATTTAGAAATTAGTTAAGTGAATATTCAAAGAAAGAAATTTAGTAAAATAGTAACTAAATTACCAAACCTTTTCGAGAAAGATAGTTCAAGAAAAATCTTATCTGACTCGAACCTTGAATCAAACTATGACCAAGACCAAACTCTTTTGTCAGTTTCTAGGAAAGAAGGTGTGACCAGTTTAGAAAAATACACTCAAAACTCTCGCCAAATCTGAAACTAAGTTTGAGATCCTTCGAATTGATCTGTGGATCAAGGTTATAGAATTCGAGGAATTCTGGTATGAAATTAAGAATTCCGATCAAGAAGTTTTAGGGATACTGATTCAAGAAATACTCCTTGTATTCAAAAGAAAATCAAACTGAAAACTTGCATAGAAACCCTGTTTTCTTAAAAGACTGTCTTACGCCAGCATGCTGGAGGGAGCATTTGGTATATGTTTTTCTAAGGGAAGTTCGGTTGCAACAGCTAGCAGTGCACGAGGAGTGTTCAAAGAACGGCTCACACAGCAAAGCCTGCTCAGGTCTTGACCTGCCTCGGTATGGTTAAAAAATGGTGCGCTTCTGCTACGATGGGTGAGGGCCGACAAAGCGGTCCCTGAGTGAAGTGTGAGGACACCTAAGGAGGATCCAGGAGGGTTCTGACCAAGCAATGCACGGGCTCGCGGTGCCTAGGACACCCATGCGTATGTCGTGGAAGATATGTATGATGGACGAAATGATTATTGTAATCTGTTTACTGGATCTCGTTGTTGCTGACCAGTTAGTCTCAAACGGAGAGTCCAGAGTGATATTGTTTTTTGAAAAACAAGGGACTGGATGGAATTTTTGAGTTATGACATCTGTAACCAATAATTGTTTGTCAAGGGATTATTTTATATGTTAAAGTTTTACAGAGGAGTGTGTGCGTATCTGTATTCGAAAGAGAAAGATAAGAAAGACATTCAATTATGGGTGGGTGAGTAATTGTCTAGTTCTACCGATTCTAGTGGTTGGGTGGTGGGCTAACCCATGGGCTGGATGGGGTTAGAGGCTGGAAACAGTGGAGTTTTAATAATTAAATTGAAATAATAGGAATACGCTTAGAATTGGAGTAGTTAAATAAAAACCTAAAGAATTTCTCAAATGAGAAGCTCAACAGCTGTGCCTGATTTCGGTTAAGAAAAAAGCGTTGATTTTCTCAAATGATTAGATCAACGGCTGTGCCTGATTTCGGTTAGAAAAAAGCATTGATTTCTTCAAATTAAGTCAGTGATAGTTCTCCTTCTATCTGGTTTAATCAGGTGAAGGATAGTTCAGTCTCTTGACCTCGTTAGAAAATTCGTTAAGAAAATAAAAAAAGGTGGAATCGTTCCCATTTTCCAGGCAAGGGAAATTTTCCCGGTTTCAGTTTCGGAATGACCACTAGATTAGTCTCGTGTCCGGACATTCGAGGGCGAGGCCCTGAGTGGGAAACCTTGCCCCGCGCAAGAGGAAGCTACTTTCGCTGCTAGTAGCAACCAGGAATCTGGTGCACGGAGGGGCAGAGGGGTCTCACAGGTGGTATTAGAGCGCTATTGTAAACTTACGAAACAGCAGCAGAAATTGCCTAAAATTTTAAAGTAAATTTGGGAAATAATGTTTTCACTTGTTAAGATTATATTTGAAATGAACTTCATAAATTGAACTGGATTTTTAGATGGATATTCCAAATCTGTCTAGCATTCTTGGACTCTCCCAGAGTCAGGATATGATCGTCTTTGCCTTTGAAAATCTCGTCAACTCTGCTACAACTCGAGAAAGCAAAGTGAGGCTCGCTCGTCACTTTGAGGATATATACTTTCTTGATCCACTAGAGCGACGTTAGCATATGTGGTTCTCTAGAGGGCGAAGTATTAAGGTCAATACCAATCAACGACAGAGACTCAGATAGAATATCTCGCTAGCTATGATCTTGATAAGGCTAGGAGTTGTTCATTATGTACAACTCTATAATCATTCACCCCGAAATTTTAGAATTTCTTGTCGTATTTTTGACTTCTTAGCCGCTTTATTCCTAGGAGAAGAATTATAGCACCATTATCAGTGATGAATCGTGTATATCATAGCATGTCTCCATTGCAGTATCGCCTTTTTATGCGTACGCGATTGAGGCAGTGACTTTTGGAGCCAAGACGCTCTATGTATATATCAAAAACTTTTGATAATAAATGATGTTTTGCAAAAGATTTCAAATTGTTTTCATGGTTGTGAATATTGGTTGTGAATATTGGTTAATATAATTATCAGAGTGAATCTTGTTTTCATGGTTGTGAATATTGGTTAATATAATTATCAGAGTGAATCTTGTTTTCAAGAATTATGATGGAATATTTATTTGTTTAAGAAATAATCTCGAAAATTAAAGTCATAAATTTGATGACAAAGTTAAATTGACAAAAATATCGTTTTGTCAGAATCATGAGACGCGCGGGCCATGGTAGTAGGTAGCCGGATCCTCTTTCCGATGATGAAGAGTTAGATCTGGATGTTCGTAAAGCCCTGCACCAATCCCAACCTGGTCCATTCAAGGGTAAAGGGGAATAGTTAGGAGAAGCAGTGGAAAAATAGATCGAGGCAATGGAAGAGTATTTTGATGTAACCGGTTATAACGAGAAGAGTATTTTGATGTAACCGGTTATAACGAGAAGAGCAAGACGGCTCTTCTTGGTTATTTTGATGTAACTGGTTATAACGAGAAGAGCAAGATGGCTCTCGCTAGATTGAAAATTGTGGAAACGGCCAGGGTCGCATGGAGGAACCATTGCGAGTCGAGACAAATCGTCTCGATCGAAATACCTAGACTTGGTCAGATCTTAAAACTTATCTCAGGAAAACTTACCTCATGAAGAGGTTCTGTCCTCCGGGCTTCCTGGAGACCAAAATGAACGAGTTCTTGGTAAAATTCCAGGAGGACTCCAGCTCAACCATCAGCCTCTGTTCAGAGTAATCTCAGAACTCCCTCCCAGAACTTGGGTAACCAAAGAGAAAGAGTTCCGCCCCAATTTGAAGTAGCCAAAGCAGTTACGATAGCAGAAGTAGTGGAAGAGGAAAGAGGTTAGATTTATGCCGCAATTGAAAACCAAGGGCCAAATCGTCAATTCTGTGTCATCCATGCTCCAGCTGAGTATAAGGGTAAGCCATTTAAGCTTTTGATTGATTCAGGCAGTACTCATTCATTTATTTCCCCAAGATGCTTGTGTAAGCTAGTCTTAGAGTAGAAATCAGGGAAACCTATGCAAGTTGAATTAGCCAGTGGGAAGATTCTTTTCACTCACTATGAGACAGATCGTATTCAGTTTAATCTAGATGGGAATGTAACTAACTACCAGTTCAAAATCTTACCTTTGGGAGTTTTCGATGGAATCCTTGAAATGGATTGGCTCCACTTTCAGTAAAAGAAACCTACACTGTAGTGGATGTGGCCAGAGTGTTCCTCAAGGAAATCTTTAGATTGCATGGCCTACCCAAGAGAATAGTAAGTGATCGAGATCCCAAATTCACATCAAGATTCTGGACTGCATTCTTCGAAGTAGTAGGAACTTTCTTGGATCTCAGCATAGCTTACCACCCCGAGACCGATGGTCGAACAGAAAGGGTGAACCAAGTAATCGAAGATATACTTCGGTCATACTGTGGCAGGGAACCCAAGAAGTGGCTAAGCTATCTGCACCTAGTCGAATTCGCCTACAATGCTTCTTATCACACCGAAGTACCAAGTAATCGAAGATATACTTCGGTCATACTGTGGCAGGGAACCCAAGAAGTGGCTAAGCTATCTGCACCTAGTCGAATTCGCCTATAATGCTTCTTATCACACCGAAGTATCGGGATGAGCCCTTTCAAAGCTCTGTATGGACAAGACTGTCTAACACTATTAACTTGGTCTGACCCATTGATTAGGGTCGAGATGTCCAAACAGATGCTTGACGACATGGAGCTGTAGATGCAGTCAATCCACAAGGATATAAAAGCTGTCTAGGATAGACAGAAGCAGTATGCAGATAAGAAGAGGTTAAACAGAAAATTCAAAGAAGCAGATATGGTCTTCATTCGAGTACGCCCCAAAAGAAGTTCTCTATCCCATGGGGGAAGTACAAGAAGTTATCTCCCAGATACTGTGGGCCATATCTGATTACAAAGAAAGTAGGTGACTTAGCCTATGAACTTCTTCTGCCTCCTCATCTCAAAGTACATAATGTATTTCATGTTAGCCTACTTAAGAAGTATGTACCGAGCTCGAATCATGTGCTTAATGTGAACTCTTAACTTCTTCAACCCAAGGGCAGATGGAACTCAAACCTGAAGAAATCCTTGATGTTCGAGAGAAGGTTCTCAGGAACAAAATTATGAGAGAATTATTAGTCAAATGGAAGTTCTATCCTTTTGAAGATGCCACCTGGGAGAAAGAAGCCGAACTGATGCGGGATTACCCCCAGTTTGCGAGATGAGACATCTCGCGTTTTTCAAGTGGGAGAGGATGTAAGATTCCTCCCCAGTCCCTCAAGATGTCCAGTTTCTTTCCCTATAATCAATCCCCTTTTTAGAAAAATAAGAGATCTTGTTTCTACTGTTTTGGCCTAGAGAGAGAAAATATTCTAGAGAGAGATAATTCGGTTTTTAGATATCTTTGGATGAAAAAATATCCCTTCTTATTAAAATAAATTCCTTGAAAACAGAAGTTTAAAAAGAAATTCCTAAGGTGCATTAGAAATAAATTATAATGTGCACAAAAGACCTTGGCCTAAGGGTCAAGATTTTTTGAAAATTTTGGATTATGGTCCAATTAAGGTTCCTATGGACCAATAAGATTAATCCAAATGTAGGGAGGAGATAAATTGAAGAATAAAAGAAAACCCCCCCCAAAAATGAGTAAATGCTCACATAAAATGAAGAGTGGACTAAGGACCAAAGAAAAGAATTAAAAAACTAAATTTTGACACCTCAGAGTGGGGATCTCCCCTTATGAAGTAGGCATCTTTTTCTCATCACCCCCAATTTTTAATCAATAAAATGAGATATTTTCATCTCTCCTCTCTCCTGTTTCAAACCTAGATCCAAAAAGTAAGCTGACCTGACCCAAAAATGGTAAAAAATTGACGAAACTAATCTGGAAAATTCTAGAATCAGTTTGCTTGGTTAGAGGCTCACTTTTTCCTATAAATAGAAGCCTCCCCCTTTGTAAAAGCCTAATGGTGTTTATGCACTGTTACTCTACTCCTGTCTACATTGAATTTCTTAATAATTCAATTGTTTTTGGCCTATCCTCTCCAAAGTAAATTGGTGGCCACTCTTGCTTCAAACAAGCTTAGAACCCTCAATCCCTCAAGCCAAAGGAGAGCTTACAAGCTCCATGTAAGGTAATTTTCTTACTTTGTTTACAAATTTTAATGAAAAATCTATGGTTTTCTTGATTTTTATGTTTTGTAAATGATTGAATTAAATTCAAATGCTATGCCTTTGATGACAAGGCCACCCCCTTCTCTTCTTTACATTCCAGCCTTTCTTAATCCTAGAAAGATTAACTAAGGGATTAATTAAACTCTTCTTATTGTTTACTCTCTTGAATTTAGAAAATTGTGTAGATTAGAGTTCTATAATTCTAAATTGGGTTAATTAAGTTAAGATAGATAAAAAAGAGCAATGGTCAGCCATATATGAGGAGTTTTTTTTGAGTATGGTTTTGGGCTTGTGTACATATGGAATGCATGGCGTGTGGAGAGTTTTGCCCTGAAATGCCTTGGCAGATGTACAGGGTGGATGGTTTGGTTTTGGACTTGTAGAGGTTTGTCTGGAGTGTGGTCCGCTGGAGATGGTATCAGCTCTTCGGCCGCTTTGTTTGTGTACGCGTCCAAGAAATGAGTGGGCACCAAGTCGTATTCGAAGGTGTGTGGAAGCATGGGCCAATGTTGCCTTATAGATGGTGTGAAATGTCAAGTTTGGATGGGCGTATGCATGGTAGCGAAGGAGTGAAATGTCAAGTTTGGATGGGCATATGCATGGTAGCGAAGGAGATGGCACAAAAGCATTGGATGGAGGGAAAGGGTGATGATGGCCATTTTCCAGGCTTAAAAAAAAAAAGAATAAATAACATAAACATGGCCAACAAAGAAATAACCACATGGAGGCTTGTTTAACTGCCAGCACAGCGAAGGAAGATGCCAGAAGGTTGGCGAACTGGAAAACTGCGAAGGTAGAGCTGGCGGGGGTTTTTCGGAAGAAGAAAAAGGGGTTAATGCAGCACACGCAGGCGCAGGGGAGACGCCTGGCGTTGGGGTTTGTTTTTGGCAGCCAGAGGAGCTGTCTAGCGAGGGGTAGACGGGGCAGTGAGCGCTGGTGGTCGGGTTGGCGGTACGAGAGAGGGGCTGGCGTCAACAGGTGGAGGCCGCCTTTGGCTGGTGGACGGCGTGGCTGTGGCTGACTGGGCAAAGGGAGCGTGCAGAAGGGGCCGCCTTTGAAGCTAGTAGCGCAGCAAGACCAAGGATGTAGAAGCGCCGACGGGTGCTGAAGTGATGGGCTGACAGAGGCCGGTGAAGTGGAAGGGAGGTCGCCTGCAGTCTCGCTAGCGCAACGAGGAGACAGACGTGGGCAGCTCTACAAGGAGGAGGGTCGTCTTCAGCAGAGTGTGGTGCTGGACGTAGAGAAGGGGCCGCTTCAACGACGGTGGTGGCTGGCACGTGAAGCAGGCAGGGGCTGGATGCACAGGCAAAGACAGGAAAATGCCTTGGGAATTGGGTGCTAGCTGTGACTGCTGCTGAAGACAAGGTGGCGACGTCGAAGCACTAGTGGTCGTGGCGGTGACTGACGCAAGCGAAGGGAAGAGAGGTAGCCGTTTCAGAGAGTGCTGGCGACGACACACACAGAAGTGATGGGCTGCAGAGAGAGTTGAGGGTTGCTGGTGGGGCGCCCTCTGAAGAGAGAGAGTGGCCAGGTTCTTTCTGGTGTAGTTGGCGTAGCCACGGAAGCTACTGGTGGTGGCTGGTCGTTTCGTGTATGGTTGCCATCAGGAGAGAGAGTGCAGTGCAGAGAAGTGTTGATGGGTCGTGTGGTTGAAGAGGCTTGGTCGTCAGACGCAAGGTCGTAATTCCTGAGGTTGTGAGGCCGTGGTGGAATTCCCTTGGCAGTAAATCCAAGCCCGAGTGTTTGTAATGGTTGTGTGAGTAAGGCTTCTGTGTCGGGAGAAGCTTGTATGATGTGTTGACTGGGAATATAATTGCTGGGTGTTTACTTGGTCTATGGTGCCCCTGTTTTGTGCTATCTTTCTGGTGTGGGTGGTGTGGTGAACCGTGAGAGAAGTGTTCCAGCCGGTGGCTGGTGGTGCCCCCGTTCATGGTGTTTTTTTCCAAGGCTGTTGGAGGGACAGCTATAGAGGCAGGTGATTCCGTGTCCGGAATTTCCGATACCATACAAAGGAGGTTATAGCAAAATTTTTCACAATTCTGTGAAAAAAGAAAATTTGTTTTTTATGTTATCCCAAAAGAGTAATTCCCACCATTTTTGCATCTACAAGAAATATTCTAATTACTCCATGTACATATTCACCTATGAATATGCATGGATATCATTGATATTAATTATTAAATTTGATTTTTATGCATAGAAAATTGCATAAAGGATTTTTTTATTTATAAGAGTTTTTTTTCTTATTAATATGTTATTTTGATTTTTACGCATAGAAAGATGCGTAAAGGAAACTTTTTATTATAAAAGTGTTATTCTTATTAAATTTGATTTTTATGCTTAGAAAGATGGATAAAGGAAATTTTTTAATTATAAGTGTTATTCTTATTAAATTTGATTTTTATGCATAAAAAGATACATAAAGGAAATTTTTTATTATAAAAGTGTTATTCTTACTAATTTTGATTTTTATGCATAGAAAGATGCATAAAGAAAATTTTTTAATTATAAAAGTGTTATTCTTATTAAATTCGATTTTTATGCATAGAAAGATGCATAAAGGAATTTTCTTTATTATAAAAGTGTTATTCTTATTAAATTTGATTTTTATGCATAGAAAGATGCATAAAGAAAATTTTTTATTATAAAAGTGTTATTCTTATTAAATTTGATTTTTATGCATAGAAAGATGCATAAAGGAATGTTTTTTCATTACAAAAGTGTTATTCTTATTAAATTTGATTTTTATGCATAGAAAGATGCATAAAGGAATTTTCTTTTTTATAAAAGTGTCATTCTTATTAAATTTGATTTCTATGCATAGAAAGATGTATAAAGAAATTCTTTTTATTTTAAAAGTGTGATATCTATTAAATTTGATTTTATGCATAAATAGATGCATAAAAGGAAGATATATATGATGGACAAAATGATTATTGTAATCTCTTACTGGATCTCGTTGTGCTGAGACGAGTTGGTCTATATACGAAGAGTCTAGAGGGATACTAGAAGATATGTATGATGGACAAAATGATTATTATAATCTGTTTACTGGATCTTGTCGTTGCTGACCAGTTGGTCTCAACGGAGAGTCCAGAGTGATACTGTTTTTTGCAAAACAAGGGACTGGATGGAATTTTTGAGTTATGACATCTGTAACCAATAACTGTTTGTCAATGGATTATTTTATATGTTAAAGTTTTAAAGAGGAGTGTGTGCGTATCTATATTCGAAAGCAAAAGATAAGAAATGCATTCAATTATGGGTGGGTGAGGAATTGTCTAGTTCTACCATTTCCAGTGGTGGTTGGGTAGTGGCTAACCCATGGGCCGGATGGGGTTAGGCTAGAATCAGTGGAGTTTTAATAATTAAATTGAAATAATAGGAATACGCTTAGAATTCGAGTAATTAAATAAAAACCTGAAGAATTTTTCAAATGATTAGATCAACGGCTGTACCTGATTTCCGTTAGGAAAAAAGCGTTGATTTCTTCAAACTAAGTCAATAATAGTCTTCCTTCTATCTGGTTTAATCAGGCGAAGGATAGATTAGTCTCTTGACCCCGTTAGAAAATTCATTAAGAAAATTAAAAAGGTGGAATTGTCCCCATTTTTCGGGCAAGGAAAATTTTCCCAGTTTTGGTTTCGGAATGACCACCAGATTAGTCTCGTGTCTGGACATTCGAGGGCCAGGCCCCGAGTGAGAAACCTTGCCCCGTGCAAGAGGAAGCTACTTCCGCTGCTAGCAACTTGGAATCCGGTGCGCGGAGGGGGCAGAGGGGTCCCACAGCTGGTATAAGAGCGTTGTTGTAAACTTACGAAACAGTAGTAGAACTTGCCTAAAATTTTAGAGTAAATCTAGAAAATAATGTTTTCACTGTTAAGATTATGTCTGAAATGAACTTCATAAATTGAAAACTCATAAATTGAACTGGATTTTTAGATCTGTCCTAGCATTCCTGGACTCTCACAGAGTTAGGATATGATCGCCTTTGCCTTCGAAAATCTCATCAACTTCGCTACAGCCTGAGAAAGCAGAGTGAGACTTACTCGTCACTTTGAGGATCATACTTTCTTGATCCAGTAGAGCGACGTCAGCGTATGTGGTTCTCTGGAGGGCAAAGTATTCGCGTAAATACCAATCAACAATAGAGACTCAGATAGAATATCTCGCTAACCATGATCTTGATATAAGGCTAGGAGTTGTTCATTATGTACAAGTCTATAAACATTCACCTCAAAATTTTAGAGTTTCTTGCTGTATTTTTAGACTTCTTAGCCGCTTTATTCCTAGGAGAAGAATTACAGCACCATTATCAGTGATGAATCGTGTATATCATAGCATGTCTCCATTGCAGTATCACCTTTTTATGCATACGCGATTGTAGGTGGTGACTTTTGGAGCCGAGACGCTCTATGTATATATCAAAAGCTTTGGATAATAAATGATGTTTTGCAAAAGATTCCAAATTGTTTTTGTGGTTGTGAATATTGGTTAATAAAATTATCAGAGTGAATCTTGTTTTCAAGAATTATGATGGAATATTTATTTGTTTAAGAAATAATCTCAAAAATTAAATGTCATAAATATGATGACAAAGTTAAATTGACAAAAATATTGTTTTGTCAGAGTCATGAGGCACGCGGCCCGTGGTAGGTAGCCGGATCCTCTTTTTTCGATGATGAAGAGTTAGATCCGGACGTTCGTAAAGCCCTACACCGATCCCAACTTGGTCCCTTCAAGGGAAGGAGTGGAAAAATGGATCATTGCAATGGAAGAGTATTTTGATGTAACCGGTTATAACGAGAAGAGCAAGATGACTCTTGCCAGGTTGAAAATTGTGGAAACGGCCAGGGTTGCATGGAGGAACCATTGCGAGACAAACTATCTCGATCGAAATACCCAGACCTGGTCAGATCTTAAAGCTTACCTCAGGAAGAGGTTCTGTCCTTCGGGCTTCCTGGAAACCAAAATGAATGAGTTCTTGGAACTGAAGTAGGATAGCCGAACGATTGAAAAATACCATCAGGCATTTTCCCTTCTCCTCAAATATTCTCCACTTTTGGATGAAGAGCAGCTGATGGTGGCCAGATTTATTCCAGGGATGAACGAGCCATTGGACACTTTAGTGAAAAATGCCAAACTAGTCTCAATGGCAGAAGCTATAAGAATGGCAAAGAACTTTGCCAAAGCATTTGTTTTGTTAAGGTCCCTGCACCCTCAAACTTTATAAGGTTCCAAACCCTGGAAGTGCTTCAAACTTTTCACCCCCAAAGAGGCAGCAAGGCCCTTAGAATCAAGATGCTGGGAGATTCAGAAGTGAAGGAAGACCCTTCCCTCAGAACACTTTCTCACTACTACATGTTACCCTAATACCGGTGCTTATACCGACGTCATTGAACGGGGTCTAAAAAAGCCCCGTCATCGGTATAAACGCCGGTATACGCGTCGGAACCACGACGTCGGTATAAGCATCGGGAAACAATACCGGCGCATATACCGGTGTCTATACCGACGTCTCACCGGCGCTAATACCGACGGCTATTCCGGCGTCTATACCGGCTATTATACCAGCACTTATACCGGGGTGTATACCTGCCGCCATACCGACGTTCACTGGCATCTATACCGACGGCAATACCGGCAGATATACCAATGAATATACCGGTGTACATACTGGGGAATATACCGACGCTGTACCAAATTTTTTTTTTTGGGCAGAATAGTGTTGCCTGGCTGCCTGCAATGAACAGGATCAACAACAGCAAACAGACAGCACCATTCTGTCTAAAATATAGCACAAAAACAACCGTGCTCGTTTTTTTATTTTCCAGATCGATAAACAAGAAATTAAATTAAACATTAATACTCAAGAATGTTTTGCTCATATACCATTAGTTTGAAGGTCATCTTACATCATGGTAATGCCTCCCAATTGACGGTCTCTCCTTCTTCTTCAAGCATCTCAAATAAGGCCACAAGGCCATGTTTGTGAGCGTACTTCTCCTCTCGCCTACTTGGTGGGTGATTCATGGCCAACTCCTACACAAACGATTAACAATTATAACTTTTAGAAATCAACATTTAGCCCACATACATACATTTACATAAATAAAATTGCTACAAATACTTACGAATTCATGGCGCATGGTTTCGTAACCACCACTCCCAAGAAGAGAAGCCCCTACTGTTTGGAGTCTTGCCCTTGCCGCCTCTCTTTGTTGTTGAAACCTCTCTGGTGTCTCTGTGAGCTCCTGAGCAATGGCTGCCCACTCCCTGTCATCTAGCCAAACAGGTTTCTCTTTCCCCTCTCTAAATGCATCCCTCGCCTCTGACCTACGATGCCCCATCAAAATGCGAGCTGTATACTGTATCCACTCATTAGAGACGACATTCATAGGGTCAGATGGCTGAAACTCTTGCTTTATCTTTGTATTTATATAATTTTTCTTCCCCTTATCTTGCTGATCCCATTTAGTCATGACAGAGTCGTGAAACTGTATAATGCACAATTGTCGAATCCGTGTCTTCATTGCCTTCCCTGCACTATTCATTATTGGTGCCCCATCCCTAATTGTGTATATCTTGCTGTTGTCATGGTCATGTGCACCCCAGGGAGTGGAAGGTGACCCTATGGGTGTGCTATCAACAGATGAGAGCGAAGGACGACGCTCACGTGGTGGTGGTGTCATAGCATTGTGGCACTACCACCACAACAACCTCCCCCTGAAGACCTACTACGTGAGCGCCGTCTATGTGAAGAGGTGGTAGATCGAGCTGTAAGAGGAGTGGAAGGCTGTGTGGTATGAGGTGTGGGAGCTGCTGTCGTACCCACGGGTGTGGAAACTGGCGTCGGGAAGCCAGATGGTGAGGCAGATGTCCCTGCTCCAGAACCCCAATAACTCTGAGCCATGGCTCTCTGCTCTGGAGTCATGGACGAAAGGAAACCATATAACTGCTGGGGACTCATGCCCTGCGGTGTAGGATTAAATGAGAAATCAGGACTGTAGTCATAGGGCGGTGAGTCACCCATGGCCTGTTGGACAAAAAACCATATGACAAACTTGTGCGAAATGAAAATTACACGGTAAACAATGAAAGAACCATATGACAAACATTAACAATGATAAACAACATTGGTAAAACTATATCAACTTGCTCCTACAGTAGTGATTATGATGGTAAACATTAACAATGGTAAACAATGAAAGGACCTTCAATGTCATAAAATCATTACAAATATGTCATAACTATTTGCATAATCATTAAGATACATCATTTTAAAAATCATTATCTATTCTATCATCCTCATTAAGATCAGTAGCCCCAAAGAGATCTATGTCTATGTACATTTCAGCATCCTCATCATTAAAAGTCCCTTGATGAAGGATGTCTTCATCATCTATGTCTTCTTCCTCAACATGTTTTTCAGCTTCCTTGGTTTGCACCTCTTCATTTGGATCTTGCTCTAGTTGCTCCTCTTCATTTGCTTGCTCCTCTTCATTGTTGATATCGGCTTGTTCTTGCTGCTCTCCACCACCCTGTGCATCCACATCACCTTGTTGTAGCTCAAATTCTTCAAAAATTTGCTTACTGGGGGGCGACTTGAACCACAAATAGCCAGCGTGGATCTTTTGGATCCGCTTTAAAGACAACCTGCTCACAATGCTCTGGGCACACAAAAGTATCTTGCTGATCGGTCCATACCTTTGTGGAGTCCACTTGGATGAGGCCACTCTTGTCTCTACGTACAGTTGCATGTGGCCCATTCGTGATTACCTTGAACCACTTCACATCAAAGATAAACAACTCAAAACTTCTGAAGCCAACCTAACAATGCACTTGGAGGAGGTCTTCCTAGATTACCATCCCGCAATTCATGATTTTCTGGAAGATACCTAACATGTCCTTGGTAGACATTCTTTCGTAATGCTTTTGAGTATCTTGAATCAAGTCGAGGACCACATACAGGACATGCATTGTAACCCGATATAGACAAACCTGAGCATTCTCCATAGCCAGAACCAATCATGCATTGTCCACATGAGAATACCTTGCACAGTTGTAAGTCTTTGGCCACTCTGCTGCTTTGACATGTCCTTCACTTCAATTCCGTTCCACAAGGTGCGTAACTCATCAATAAGTGGTGCCAAATATACATCCATGTTCTTCACCTTGTACTTTCCTGGAACTATTAATGAGAGCAACAAATGACCTTTCTTTATTGCTAACCATGGCGGAAGATTATAATTCACAAGGCAAACAGGCCATGTGCTCCATGAAGAGCTCCTTAAACCAAAAGGGTTTACACCATCCATTGCTAGGCCAAGACGGAGGTTTCGAGGTTCTTCCTTAAAAGCCGGCCATTTCTCTTCAATGTGTCTCCATGCGGGTGAATCAGCAGGCACACGCATCACTTCATCTGTGGATCGAGTTGTGGCATGCCATGTCATCAAGCTTGCTATAGATTTGCACCTGAACATGCTTTTTATTCTTGGGATGATTGGAAAGTGCCTAAGAACCTTTACCGGGACAGCTTCCCCCTGAACATCTTCTCTATATCTGTTAGAGCCACAATGGGGACATTCTTGCAAATGCTTATATTCATGGCGGAAGAGACAACAATCATTGCGACAAGCATGAATATTATTGTAATCCATGCCTATGGATTTCAATAACTTCTTGGCATCTGCACGAGATGGAGGCATCTCGTTGCCAGGGGGCAATATCTGGTCTTTCAAAAGCCTGCAAGTATGGCAATATCTGATCGTTACTATTAAGATTTTCTGAAATACAAGTTGAAAATTTATCATTTCAACAGTAGGTGTAATCTCCAAAAAAAGTCCTTACTTGAATAGTTCAGTGACACTTGTATTAGACCATCCAAAAATTGACTGCAAATTTAGCATCATAAGAGATGCACGCAATACAGATATATTAGCACCATTGTATAATGGAAGGCGTGCAAGTTTACGCATGGCCTCTTCCTCTGGTTCATAATTTGACCGTTGAGAATGTCGTGGTTGATGATCTTCATGTTCATGCTCCTCGAAGAGAGCTTCTTGTTGCTCGATGAAGGCATCCAACATTTCTTCCATTGGACCTTCTTCCATTTCCTGACCTTCTTCCATTCCCTCGGGTGCTGTTAATTGAGCTCCATCTGTCACTCCCTCCTGCGATATCCTCATCCTTTGTTGGGGACGAGAATTCACAGGCGCAATGTTATCAAGATGCGGCTGCACACTTGCTTGGTTGTACGATTGAAACCGTAAATTTTGCAAGCGCTCCATTGGAAATATGCCAGCGTCATGAACATGCTGGTTGCAAATCCTTCGTTTTCGAAAGATTTGGTACTTACATCGCATGCATGGACACGCTATTCTCTCTTCAAGATTGAGAGGCTCCATCTAGCAGGATAACATGTATATGTAGCTCATTAAATACAAATCATTATGCATTACACAAAGCATTATGTAAACCATAAAACAGGGCTTCTTTTTCCCAACCGTGAGGGAGATTTTAAAAAATAACATTTAAAGCGTCAAACGGGCTTCTTTTCCCCAGCCGTTGAGGGAGACTTTAAAAATATTAAAAAAAGCGTCAAACGGGCTTCTTTTCCCCAGCCGTTTTGAGGGAGATTTTAAAAATAACTTATACATTAGCTTATCTTCTCTCCATACAAAATTAAGAAGGTAATTAGAACAAGGATGGAGAGAGAAGCTATCTCTATTCATAAATAGCTATTTATAAAGGCCTTATGCAAAAATCTATGCATAGATTCTATAAATAGAGCCTACACATTGAGCTCTATGCATAGAAGCCTACACCTAAAGCTGAACGCATAGAGTCTTATGCATAAAGCCTATGCATAATGATCTATACATAAGCTTATGTGTAATGCTCTATACGTAAGTCTTATGCAAGCTTTATGAATAAGGTTTATGCAATCGTATGCATAGTAAGGCTTGCAAGCCTTAAGTATAAGCTTGCATAATAAGGCTGCAAGACTTATGCATAAGCTCTATGCATAAGCCATATGCATAAGTCTTATGCATAAGCTCTATGCAAGACTTATGCATAAGCTCTATGCATAAGCCATATGCATAAGTCTTATGCATAAGCTCTATGCTATAAGCCTTATGCACTATGCTAACCCTTAATCCCATCACCCAATGGTGTAATAAACATGATCTTGTCTTACATGGATAAGAGATCTTACCTTGATAACATATATAAACTCTATGAATAGAGAGAATACCTTATGCATAGAAAAACAGAGCATAAGAAATATATGTTATATGTATAAGAGAGTATAAACATTCAAAAAGCTTATGCTCTCCATCCATGCAAGGCACTCTACATCAAAAAAAGCTTTATGCATAAAAACATAACGCATGTGAAGCCTTATGCATAAAGCTCATCCATAAGATTTATACATAAAACATTATGTATTAAGCTTTATGCATAGATCTTAATTCATGCATTCAGCTAGATTCATATAGCTCTATGCATAAACTCTATGTATAGAGCTTGCATAAGCTTACAAGCCCTATGTATGGAGCTTTCATAATCTTACAACCTCTATGTATAAAGCCTATACATAGAGCATATGCATTAAGCTTTTACAAGAAGGCTATGCATAGAGCTTTCAACAAGAAGGCTATGCAAGCTCTATGTACAATGTTCATGCAAGCTTTCAAGAAACCTATGCATAGAGATTTTATAAGCTTGCAAACTCTATGCATAAAGCCTATGCATAGAGCTTATGCATAGAGATTTCACAAGCTCGCAAGCTCTATGAATAGAGCTTATGCGTAAAGCTTGCAAGAAGGCTATGCATAGAGATTGCAAGCTTATGATAGGTTTTATGCATAGATCTTGAATTAATCCTATGTATAAGCTTACAAGAACCCTAAACTAACCCTAAACCATAAAACAGGGATGCAATAATACGTAGAAAAAAGCATAAACAAGGAAAATCGAAAGAGGATCTACCTCTTTTTTGCGAAGCTGAAGGAGAGGATTGGTGAAAGAGCTGCAAAACAAAATATTAAACAAAATAATTAGTAAATTAAACACAAGAATAAGAACTAATACAAAACCCTAAAATCTCTATGCATGCATTAGGAGATCTATGCATACATAGAGAGCTCTCAACATGCATAGAGAGCCAAAAAAAACACAAAACCCTAAACATCCTATATCCTAAATTAAAAAGCAAAAGCAAGAGCATATTAGTAAAAGTGGAGAAGGAGAAGAGGAGAAAAGAAGAAAGAAGGAGAAAAGAGGAGAGAGGAGAAAAGAGGAGAAGGAGAGAAAAGAGACGTTGCATACCTTCTCTGCAACGCCGCGAAAAACAGAGAAAATACGCTCTCGGCTGTAAAAAACTTACGAGCGTCGGTATGCACGTCGGTATCAGTGCCGGTATATACTTCGGAATATGCGTCGGTATGTGCTTCGGTATACGCGTCGGTATGTGCTTCGGTATACGCGTCGGTATACGAAAATTTCAAATTACCCCGCCCGACTTGTCTCCTCCAAGATTACGACGGGCATACCGATGTTCGACATTTGCGTCGGTATTTTAACGTCGGTATGCCCTCAAGCTCTAGTAGTGTCTCAGGAGTCCCACCTCTTTTTAAGGATTCAAAGGGATGAGCTTAGAAGTGAGAACAGGTGTTTTGGGTGTTCGGGTTTCGGTCACCAGCTTAAAGACTGTGCGACTCCTACCATGTCAAGAGGACAGGGAAGTCAAGGACCTAGAGTGCAGAGACCAGCCCCTTCGTATCAATCAAATCAGGGTCCGTCTTGCCAAAATCAGGGCAATCCCAGGAGGACTCTAGCTCAACCATCTGCCTCTGTTCAGAGTAATCTCAAAACTCCCTCCCAGAACTGGGGTAACCAAAGAGAAAGAGTTATGCGCCAATCTGTAGCCAGAGTGTAAGACTCCTCCCCAGCCCCTCAAGATGTCCAGTTTCTTCCCTTGTAATCAATCCCCTTTTCAGAATAATAAAAGATCTTGTTTCTACCTGTTTTGGCCTAGAGAGAGAAAATATTCTAGAGAGAGATAATTCAGTTTTTAGATATCTTTGGATGGAAAATTATCCTTTCTTATTAAAATAAATTTCCTCAAAATAGAAGTTTAAAAAGAAATTCCTAAGGTGCATTAGAAATAAATTATAATGTGCACAAAAGACCTTAGCCTATGGGTCAAGATTGTCTGAAAATTTTGGATTATAGTCCAATTAAGGTTCCTATGGACCAATAAGATTAATCCAAATGTAGGGAGGAGATAAATTGAAGAATAAAAGAAAACCCAAAAATGAGTAAATGCTCACATAAGATGAAGAGTGGACTAAGGACCAAAGAAAAGAATTAAAAATCTAAATTTTGACACCTCAGAGTGGGGATCTCCCCTCATGAAGTAGGCGCCTTTTTCTTATCATTACCCCCAATTTTTAAAATGAGATATTTTCATCTCTCCTCTCTCCTGTTTCAAAACTAGATCCAAAAATTAAGCTGAACTGACCCAAAAATGGTCAAAAATTGACGAAACTGATGTGGAAAATTCTAGAATCAGTTTGCTTGGTTAGAGGCTCACTTTTTTCTATAAATAGAAACCTCCCCCTCTGTAAAAGCTTAATGGTGTTTATGCACTGTTACTCTACTCTTGTCTTGAGCTATCTACATTGAATTTCTTAATAATTCAAATGTTTTTGGCCTAATCCTCTCCAAAGTGAATTGGTGGCCACTCTTGCTTCAAACAAGAGTAGAACCCTCAATCCCTCAAGCCAAAGGAGAGCTTACAAGCTCCATGTAAGGTAATTTTCTTACTTTGTTTACAAATTTTAATGAAAAATCTATGGTTTTCTTGATTTTTATGTTTTGTAAATGATTGAATTAAATTCAAATGCTATGCCTTTGATGAAAAGGCCACCCCCTTCTCTTCTTTACATTCGAGCCTTTCCTAATCCTAGAAAAATTAACTAAGGGATTAATTAAACTCTTCTTATTGTTTACTCTCTTGAATTTAGAAAATTGTGTAAATTAGAGTTCTATAACTCTAAATTGGGTTAATTAAGTTAAGTAAAGATAGATAAAAATGAGAAATGGTCAGCCATACAAAGGAGGTTATGGCAAAATTTTTCACAATTCTGTGAAAAAGAAAGTTTATTTTTTATGTTATTCCAAAAGAGTAATTCCCACCATTTTTGCATCTAAAAGAAATATTCTAATTACTCCATGTACATATTCACCTATGAATATGCATGGATATCACCTATCTTAATTATTAAATTGATTTTATGCATAGAAAGATGCATAAAGGAAATTTTTTATTATAAAAGTGTTATTCTTATTAAATTTGAATTTTATGCATAGAAAGATGCATAAAGGAATTTTTTTAATTCTAAAAGTGTTATTCTTTTTAAATTTGATTTTTATGCATAGAAAGATGCATAAAGGAATTTTTTTATTATAAAAGTGTTATTCTTATTAAATTTGATTTTTACGCATAGAAAGATCTCCCCTCATGAAGTAGACACGCTTTTCTCATCATTATCCCTAATTTTGAATCAATAAAATGAGATATTTTCATCTCTCCTCTCTCCTGTTTCAAAACTAGATCCAAAAAGTAAGCTGAACTGACCCAAAAATGGTCAAAAATTGACCAAACTGATCTGGAAAATTCTAGAATCAGTTTGCTTGGTTAGAGGCTCACTTTTTTCTATAAATAGAAGCCTCCCCCTTTGTAAAAGCTTAATGGTGTTTATGCACTGTTACTCTACTCGTGTCCTGACCATCTACATTGAATTTCTTAATAATTCAATTGTTTTTGGCCTAATCCTCTCCAAAGTGAATTGGTGGCCGCTCTTGCTTCAAACAAGAGTAGAACCCTCAATCCCTCAAGCCAAAGGAGAGCTTACAAGCTCCATGTAAGCTGATTTTCTTACTTTGTTTATAAATTTTAATGAAAAATCTATGGTTTTCTTGATTTTTATGTTTTGTAAATGATTGAATTAAATTCAAATGCTATGCCTTTGATGAAAAGGCCACCCCCTTCTCTTCTTTACATTCCAGCCTTTCTTAATCCTAGAAAGATTAACTAAGGGATTAATTAAACTCTTCTTATTATTTACTCTTTTGAATTTAGAAAATTATGTAGATTAGAGTTCTATAATTCTAAATTGGGTTAATTAAGTTACATAAAGATAGATAAAAATGAGAAATGGTCAGCCATACAAAGGAGGTTATGGCAAATTTTTCCACAATTCTGTGAAAAACAAAGTTTATTTTTTATGTTTTAAAAAGAGTAATTCCCACCATTTTTGCATCTAAAAGAAATATTCTAATTACTCCATGTACATATTCACCTATGAATATGCATAGATATCACTGATATTAATTATTAAATTTGATTTTTATGCATAGAAAGATGCATGAAGGAAGTTTTTTATTATAAAAGTGTTATTCTTATTAATATGTTATTTTGATTTTTATGCATAGAAAGATGCATAAAGGAATTTTTTTATAAAAGTGTTATTCTTATTAAATTTGATTTTTATGCTTAGAAAGATGCATAAAGGAAATTTTTTAATTATAAAAGTGTTATTCTTATTAAATTTGATTTTTATGCATAGAATGATGCATAAAGAAAATTTTTTAATTATAAAAGTGTTATTCTTATTAAATTTGATTTTTATGCAAGGAAAGATGCATAAAGGAATTTTTTAATTATAAAAGTTTTATTCTTATTAAATTTGATTTTTATGCATAGAAAGATGCATAAAGGAATTTCTTTTATTATAAAAGTGTTATTCTTATTAAATTTAATTTTTATGCATAGAAAGATGCATAAAGAAAATTTTTTAATTATAAAAGTGTTATTCTTATTAAATTTGATTTTTATGCATAGAAATATGCATAAAAGAATTTTTTATTATAAAAGTGTTATTCTTATTAAATTTGATTTTTATGCATAGAAAGATGCATAAAGGAATGTTTTTTATTACAAAAGTGTTATTCTTATTAAATTTGATTTTTATGCATAGAAAGATGCATAAAGGATTTTTTTTAAAATTATAAAAGTGTTATTAAATTTGATTTCTATGCATAGAAAGATGCATAAAGAAATTATTTTTATTTTAAAAGTTTTATTCCTATTAAATTTGATTTTATGCATAAAAGGATTTTCTTTTTATAAAAGTGTTATTCCCATTGAAGTTGATTTTTATGCATAAATAGATGAATAAAGAATTTTTATATCAAAATTAGGATTCTCTTAAATTCTATGTTTAAATTCTATGAGTATTTGATAAATGAATAATCAAATACTCTAATAGAGAAATTTCTATCGTTTTATATTCACACGGATTGTAAAAAGAAGATTCAAGAAATCTATTGAGATCGAAATATTCAGATAAATGATTAATTTATTCCTCATTGGAATTCGTAACTAATTTAGAAATCAATTAAGTGAATATTTAAAGAAAGAAATTCAGTAAAATAGTAATTGAATCACTAAACCTTTTCGAGAAAGATAGTTCAAAAAAAATCTTATCCAACTCGAACCTTGAGTCAAACTATGACTAAGACCAAACTCTTTCGTCAACTTCAAGGAAAGAAGGTGTGACCAGTTTAGAAAAATACACTCAAAACTCCCGCCAAATCTGAAACTAAGTTTGAGACCCTTCGAATTGATATGTGGATCAAGGTTATAGAATTCAAGGAATTCTGGTATGAAATTCAGAATTACGATCAAGAAGTTTTGGGGATACTGATTCAAGAAATACTCCTTGTATTCAAAAGAAAATCAAACTGAACACTTGCATGGAAACCTTGTTTTCTTAAAGGACTGTCTTACGCCAGAATGCTAGAGGGAGCATTTGGTATATGTTTTTCTAAGGGAAGTTCGGTTGCAACAACTGGTGGGGAGTGTTCAAAGGACGGCTCACGCGGCAAAGCATGACTAGCCTTGGTATGGTTGAAAAATGGTGTGCTTCCGGTACGATGGGTGAGGGCCGATGAAGAGGTCCCTGAGTGAAGTGCGAGGACACCTAAGGAGGATCTTGGAGGGTTCTGACCAGGTGATGTACGGGCTCGCGGTGCCTACTAGGACACCCATGCGTATGTCATGGAGGAAGATATGTATGACTGACGAAATGATTATTGTAATCTGTTACTGGATCTCGTTGGTTGACCAGTTGGTCTCAACGGAGAGTCCAGAGTGATACTGGAAGATATGTATGATGGACGAAATGATTATTGTAATCTGTTACTGGATCTCGTTTTGCTGACCACTTGGTCTCAATGGAGAGTCCAGAGTGATACTGGAAGATATGTATGATGGACGAAATGATTATTGTAATCTATTACTGGATCTTGTTGTTGTTGCTGACCAGTTGGTCTCAACGGAGAGTCGAGAGTGATACTATTTTTTGAGAAACAAGGGACTGGATAGAATTTTTGAGTTATGACATCTGTAACCAATAACTGTTTGTCAATGGATTATTTTATATATTAAAGTTTTAAAGAGGAGTGTGTGCGTATCTGTATTCGAAAGCAAAAGTTAAGAAAGGCATTCAATTATGGGTGGGTGAGTAATTGTCTGGTTCTACCAATTCCAGTGGTTGGGTGGTGGCTAACCCATGGGACGGATAGGCTGGAATCAGTGGAGTTTTAATAATTAAATTGAAATAATAGGAATACGCTTAGAATTTGAGTAGTTAAATAAAAACCTGAAGAATTTCTCAAATGATTAGATCAACGACTGTGCCTGATTTCGGCTAGGAAAAAAGCGTTGATTTCTTCAAACTAAGTCAGTAATAGTTTTCTTTCTATCCAGTTTAATGAGGTGAAGGATAGATTAGTCTCTTGACCCCGTTAGAAAATTCGTTTAAGTAAATCAAAAAGGTGGAATCATCCCTGTTTTCCGGGCAAGGGAAATTTTCCCGGTTTCGGTTTCGGAATGACCACCAGATTAGTCTTATGTCTGGACATTCGAGGGCGATGCCCCGAGTGGGAAACCCTGCCCCACGCAAGAGGAAGCTACTTCCGCTGCTAGCAACCTGGAATCCGGTGCACGGAGGGGGTAGAGGGGTCTCACAAGAGGTACTCCCTCTTCACTAGATTATTCATCTATGCACAAGCATATGCTCTAGAATCTCATTGGGTATTCAATTTCACCACCATCAATCTATGGATGGTTGACCTCACTCTTACTTAGAGTTATATTTATCCTTTGAAGATTTTCCTTCAAAGATGACTATTAAACTTTCTATCTCTACCCAACACTATATTTGCAGCACAGCAGGCAGGCCATATAGTTTGTAGAGAGATGTTTGATAAAGAGCCTTTCAAAGTCAGATGTTTTCACATCTTACTACTTGGTCAAATGTTGACCTTTTTACTTTTCCTTTAAGAAGAGTTTTCATCCGTGCAAAAATGATTCAGAAAGTTGTAAACAAGTGTCTATGTGTAGACCATATGGTCATCTACTTCTATAACTTCCCTAAGTACTACAATAAGGAAAGCAGGACACACATCATATATTATTTTCCTTAAGTACTATAACCAAGGAAACATGCAACACTTGTGTTTCATTTGGAACACCAACCATTGTTGCGACTTGTAAGTTGCTATGAAAGATGTCAATATAACACAAATTGCTACTAAGGCATTGAATAACATCATGCCTTTCGTATACGCCAGAAGTTCTCAAATATTCAAGAACCTCACAATGAATGTGCTCTGACATTCAAGGAATTCCTTTGCATATTCTACGACATCAAAGATGTTTCATCTTGTGGTTAGAAACCACATGGAGTTTAATTCAATAAATTTGCACAATTGTTACAAGTCTTTAGCAAATTGTTCTATAATGTGGTAAAGTTTAATTGACTACACATAGTTTAAGGAAAGCTACACTTTCCTCTCTCCAAAATTTCTTGCGTTCTTCCAAGAATAGTTTACACATCTTGCAAATGAAGATGATCTCCACATAGACAACGTCTATGTGATGTACAGTATCTACGCACTACTAGAAAATCAAGAGTAATGTGAACCAATAAGAGTACCATTCTTAGCCCCCACGAGTAGATATATGTCTATCCACATCTCTACTCCTACAACCACTTTGGTTACTTGGCAATACATATCTATGTCTCTACAGCAACCATGTCTCTATGGACATGTTTATAGGCTATCTACGGTCACATCCAAAAGTTAATAGCACCATACATGCACACCTCTACAAGTGTGGTTTCCCTGGACACCTCTACTATATGAAACAATATCGTAAACCATTTCAATTATGGGAAATGATTTACTATAAAGAAATAAATGAGAGATTTTTATCGCTTACCCAATTTGTATATACATATGCTATAATATGTGGATTAGGTATGCCTCCAACACACCTTTACATTGATAGACAAACAAAATCGATCTATGTACTTTGAGACTGCTTTGACATGAATAACACAACATCCAATTTGTGTTCAATACCAATATGAAGTCTAGTATATAACAAATCTTTGTTGCCTTCCCATGACAATGGCAATGCAATACCTACCCATAGGTGGCAATATACTACCCAACGGAACCGATGATAACAAAAATAACCACTGTTGTACGCACTTCATAAATATATTACAAAACACAAATTTGTACAAGTGAATCATCTTATGTATTTTGGTAAAGTTGGAATTCGCCACTTATCCAGTCTATCTTAAATACCAAATTCTTTCTCAATTTGGCTAAGTAATTCCGTACTCTTTACAAGCAACTCCATACTCATGGATACACCTTTCCCGAGTTGGAATATCCAAAAATCCATCTTTAATAAGATTCTCAAGCCACTTATGGTGAAGTGATCATCTAGATTCTCAAGCCACTTATGGCGAAGTGATCATCTAGATTGACTTAAAACCTTTGGCAATACGGTGCACAAAGTATGGGGCATTCTAGCACCCAATTGTTGTTGATTCAAAGACATTCACTAGGTTGTGATAGTAGCCTTAGACTTCAACTTTCAATGCGAATATAAATAGCAAAGTCCCTAAAGAAGTTTCTCAAAACTTTGTGGTACCACCTCATGGCCATCTACCATGCCTGAGCATAGTGTGAAAACAATTTCATGCATACTCAACTACACACTGAACACACTTACCAATTTGGTTTAGCACCAAATTGACAAGGTTAGGGCTTTATCTAAAATAACAAGCACCTAAGGTTTGTGACTTTTCATAAAATTTGAGCTCGTTTAGAAGTCAACCCATATCGGTTAAATGAATCTATCACTTTCTTCAGATAAATTTATCATCCCCATTTGACACAAGGTAAGGCGAGCATGAAGGGTCCACCCCTAAGTGCTTCGTCTTAGTATATAACCCAAGTGATTCGTTTGATCACTCTAGATCAGTGCTCACTCTCCTTCTGATAGAAACCTTGACTAATCACTCCGGATTAACACACCTTTCAAGGAAGGTGTTAAAATTACAGCAATGTGATGAGCTATGGTGGATCAAATGCTAGAATCAGATTAGACAATAATTAAGACGTGATTAGTGAGTAATTAATTGAGATGTGATTAGTGAGTAATTAATTAAGATGTGATTAGTGAGTAATTAATTAAGACATGATTAGTGAGTAATTAATTAAGACATGATTAGTGATTAGTGATTAACTAATAGCTTAATGTAGGCATGGATAATCAAAAACTAACAAATTCTCATTAGGCCAATGCCTCAATTTATAGAGTTTACATCCAAGCATCTAATCCCACTGATTTCTCCTTGATTCACTCCACCTCTTTTGCTTGATTCTCTCCACCTCTCCCAGAATATCTCCACACTTCCTAAATCTTCTCATGCTACCCTTTATTCTTTCCCAGTAGATTCTTCTCACCTTTTCATAGGTTCTCTCACATTTACAGATTCTCTTTTACAGCCTCTAGCCACCAAGGGCTTGTTCCCGCACACACCCTATTCACTTGTATATTACAACACCTCCCCTCAAGTGAATACTACTAGCACACCTGGACCCTATACCAAGTTTCCCTCTTACTTGATAGTCCGCGACCAGTGCCTCAAGTCCCTAAACTCATAGTCCTTGACACTCTCTCTCTCTATGTGTCCAAGGCTACTGCAAGTGCCCGCGACCTTGACTAAAGTGCTCACACATACATCTACCATGTGGCCTACATCATCGATGGCTCAGAGGTGGTTTTACTATGTTGGGGCATGTTACATTGGGTTGTGGGGTTCTCTCTCTCTCTCTCTCTCTCTCTCTCTCTCTCTCTCTCTCTCTCTCTCTCTCTCTCTCTCAGAAAAGATGATCCGACTCCTCTTCCTTAGGAGCCTCCATGAAGTTTGCCGATGTCGTTCCTTCTCCACTGGGTTTGTTATAGCAGTCTCTTGCCATGTGTCCTGGCTTTCCACAGTTGTGGCAAGTGAAGGTCCTTCCTCCTACTTTGCCTATTCCTTGTCCTCGTCCTCAAGAGAATCCTCCTCGGGCGAAGAATGCTTTTTCTTTTCCTATTGTTGAGTCGAGCCATTTATTCTCTTTGCCTCTGCTCTCTTGCTCTAGTAGAGCTCGTCCTCGAGAGAATCCTCCTCGGGCGAAGAATGCTTTTTCTTTTCCTATTGTTGAGTCGAGCCATTTCTTCTTCTACTGTTGAGTCGAGCCATTTCTTCTCTTTGCCTCTGCTCTCTTGCTCTAGTAGAGCTCCTTCTATCTCATGTAGCTTCAATTCAGGTACATTCTTTAGTGTTGCTACAATGTTTTCATATTCACCTTTGTCCACACTCACTGCTAGTGCCTCATCATCGTTTACCTTTTTGCCAATAGCTGCCAGTTGTTGCTTAATGCTTTTATATCTGTTCAAGTGTGTGATTAAAGGTTCACTTTCCTTCATATCCAATTTGTAGAATTGCATTAACAGATTTATCTTTGAATTTTTAGCTTGTGTGCCAAATAATTTATTGAGTTCATCCCATGCATCTTTTGCCCATTGTATCCCTGTGATGTGATGAATGATTTCATCATTTAAACTGAGTGCAATAAGTCCCAATGCTTTTTCATTCTTGCTCTTCCACTGATTTTTCCCTCTCACCTCTGGGCATTCATCTCTTCCCTCAACTAGCCCCCACAGATTTTTCCTTACTCATGAGCAGATACATGGTTTTTGTCTACCATGTGTAAAACTCCTCCCCATTAAATTTGGCTGCTGTACTCATGATGATGTGAAGGGGATCTTACCTCTTGATCCAATTTCAAGATTCAAGGGCAGTGTCTACCCTTTTACAACTCAATCTGGTGTTTAAGAGATGATTACAACAAATTTATCAGCATAAAATCACCAGAAATTACATTAAATCAAGGGTAACCAATTTTTGTACGGAATGGTTGGAGTATCAAACCATCTCCGAATTGCAATTTGAAATTATAGGGATGCGTATCAGTTACCTAATGGTTAATTTGAACCGTCAATTGCACCAAAATACAGTGATTAGTTGCAGAAAACAGAGTATGTGGGAGCCCAGATCTGAGGCCTTAGAGTTCAAATGAGCTCAAATCCTTTCAAGGCCATCAATAGCAATTAGTTTAGTAGAGGATTAAGCCAAGAAACACAAGATTTGACCAAACATTGAATGCTTAATCTCTGTTTTACCAAAGTCACCTGCAGATTTGATGAAGAGCTTGGATCTCACTGTAGACTTGATCAAATCAAATTCTGACTTCACCAGCTTGTAGAGCATGCTTGAAAACCCCCGGGGCTAGCTGGAATTAGACCAACTTGAAGTGGGTACGTCGCATGGAGCTTTTTTCTTAAAAAATTTGGCACCTGTAAATTGCGCTGTCGTCGGCATTCTGCGCAGAATTACTTCAATTGCTTTGGGCTGTGTGTAGGCCCTTGAGTCTAGTATGAGTCCCTAAAAGGGCTCGGCATTCTGCGCAGAATTACTTCAATTGCTTTGGGCTGTGTGTAGGCCCTTGAGTCTAGTATGAGTCCCTAAAAGGGCTTGGGCAATGGTTATGTGTGAAGGGAGAGAGAGCTCCTCCATTGGCTGGGGGTGCAGAGGTTAGTTGAAAAATATGTGAAAATATTAGTTAGCTACTAATCCTAAAAAGAGGTGAAAATATTAGTTAGCTACTAATCCTAATTAGCCCAGAGATTAGCAAGATAATGGGCTCACAAATTGATGGATTCTAGGCTTGGCTCTGATACCATTTTTAAATTATAGCAATGTGATGAGCTATGGTGGATCAAATGCTAGAATCAACATCATTAACAAAGAGATTAGATGATAATTAAGACATGATTAGTGAGTAATTAACTAATAGCTCAATGTAGGCATGGATAATCAAAAACCAGCAAATTCTCATTAGGCCAATGCCTCATTTATAGAGTTTACATCCAAGCATCTAATCCCACTGATTTCTCCTTGATTCACTCCACCTCTTTTGCTTGATTCTCTCTCCACCTCTCCTCCCAGAATATCTCCACACTTCCTAAATCTTCTCATGCTACCCTTTATTCTCTCCCAATAGATTCTTCTCACCTTTTCACAAGTTCTCTCACATTTATAGATTCTCTTTTACAACCTCTAGCCAAGGGCTTGTTCCCGCACACACCCTATTCACTTGTATATTTCAACAGAAGGTGATGATTGTTGGGGAAAGTGCATGCACATAAAACAATACCATGCCAAAGTATAAAATGATCAAGGTAATTGCTAGGCATTCCAAACCAACATCAAGATCAAGATTTGTGTAATCACTCTGAATTAAGGCCAAATCTAGTGTGGCTTGCCTCTAATCTCTCTAAATTAGCTTCAAACCTTGAGTTTACTTTTAAACCACCATGTTCAATCCTAAACTCAGCAAACATGTTAGAATACTCCGCTAAGCTCTCCAGCTGGTTTATAAATCTATGTTGGATCTAATGACAATAAATAACCATGCTCATGTGGAGTGTATTACGTATCACTTTAACTAGGTAGTAACCCCATCATATACTAGTAATGATTCATTCATTTCCTAGTGCCTTGCAAACAACAACAACTGGTAGGTTCTACAAGGACACGAACTTTGAAACACTAAATAGCCCAAGCAAACTAAGAATTTACTTTTTTAATTTATGAAAGTCATTCCATACTTCCATAATTTGTGTGGTAACAACCAAACATGTGCCTAAAAATGAACACCAGTGTTGGATATAGGCTAGATTACACTCCTTGACTGTTGTAGGGTGTCCCCCACATATTGGAACCATCCAACAATACTAGTCTCCCTGCTCACCAATGGTTCTATAGCACTCACAAAATAGAAACTGCTCTGTCATCAGCACTAGTGTTTAATCATGGCTATGCTACACAAAGCTTCTTCGAACTTTGTCATTGGATTTCTTCCCAACAAAAGGCTATAAGTGAGTCTCAAACTCAATTTTGTCCAAACACTTAATCACTACGGAACAAGCATACAACCAATCAAAGGCTTAACCTCTGTGTATGAGCCTTGGTGTCCCATACCACCAAGCAATGACCTTCATGAACATTTGATATCCCATACCATCAAATGAGCATGAAGCTCACCATGACACACAAGCAGACTCTTTTCCTGTCCTTGAGAAACAAAATCTCAAGCATGTGGATGACTACGTACCCATGAGTGTTTGCACTAGACAAACCATGCAGTTTGCTCCAAAGTTTAACATGGCTATAATTTTAAGAGCTATATCAAGTTCTATAGCCTCAGATACTCAGTCTAGAGTATTTATGAGAGAACAATCCGACAACGTCCCAATGGCCCACTACATAAACTAGTGATCAAGCCAGTATATGAAGTAACAAGGGAAGGTCTAAAGACTAGCCCACAAGGTAGCTTTTAGAGCAAGACCTCTCATGGACACTCCCATCCTATCAAATGAAAGGAGAAATGACATACCCCAAAGGTGGGTAGAGTAGCTTTGTACTCTATTACAAGCTGTGTTGAACAATTAGACTGTTAACATCAGATTTTGGTAAACTCTGAATTGAAAGATCACCTACGGACCTCACTCTAAGATTATTACAAATCTTACAATAATTGATCTCTAGGACCATGCACAAGTTCTTGCATCTCTACAAACCAAGCATAATACACTTTGATTGTTTAGCAACAAACATTGTAGTGTTATCATACTCTCAAGATATTATTTGTGGTTTAAAATATGGTACAATTCACGAGACCACTATGGCCACATGAGTAAAATAGCATCATACTCTCAAGATATTATTTGTGGTTTAAAATATGGTACAATTCACGAGACCACTATGGCCACATGAGTAAAATAGCATCATTACTATGAGCACCACAACTTTGCTTATCTCTACAACACCCACCCAGATTGTACAAGCAAGCAAATGACTCATGTGCATTCTCGCACAGTCATTTCATAAATGTACATATTTGTTTGGTCATAGCTTCATACGACAATGGCACCAATTTTATGGTAACTGCGGCCATGAATCAAAATTCTTTTTCAGCTACGCGAGAACCCTTCTCATAGATAATGCCATGTGTGACTACACACACTTAGAGACAAAAATGTTAAATTAGGCTGAAAATTTAACATTTTTAGTCATAAAATCGACCGTTCAGAGGATTTTGAGTAAGTAAAACCACTCACAATCCAGCCTTCCCTTGTATCCTGCCAAATACTCATGGTCAACATATGGGACCATGTCATTAGTTTTTCAAATGCATTGTCAAGTTCATTAATGATTCCTTATCACGCATATTAGAATGCTTGTATACATCTACGGCATACTTGAAAAAAGATGAATACACTCAGAGTTCTCCTCGAGATGAAAACACCACCCTGAGTGTGAATGCGAGTCTTAAGATGGATGCTACGGCCACTAACTTGTGCTTTGTGGGGTAACACACACATGCTAAGGTGCTTAGTAGTTAAGTCATTGTGTGTGTCTTCTCACTCACATTCCCCCCCCCCCACACACACATTTGAAGTGTGACTTACTGTGGAAGCATTAAACAAGTATATTAAGGCTTTACGGCCTTTTCTTTTATCTTGTCATGAGATAGGTGTGCTGGGGGAGTCGCTTCTGTGTGCTAGAGCCTATAGTCCATTAACTCGGGTTCAACTCCCTGTAGATGCAGCTTGCGCTTTGTTTGCCATCTTCTACTTGATGGCTCGCTGCGTGGAGTAACCCCTACACACACACACAAGTCATGCTCGCCCCACTACACACACTTAGGCACACAAGGGTTGTTGCTTAACTTGCTCGGCTGTAATTCTCTAAATGCCTTCTCTCCTCTTTCTCTAAGCTCCCACAAAGCCAAAAACAAAGCAAAGCAAAAAAAAGGAGAGATCCTAAATAACAAATTTTAAAAAAAGATAAGATAAGGCTTATCTCTTTCCGGAGCTCGATCACACATGCGCGGAGAATTACAAGAGAGGCTGCTCAACGAATCGAAATGCAGCTCTGATACCAATGCTACATCGCAGTAGTCATCGACCCCATAGCCAAGGAGGGCTCCGAGCTCTGGTCACCACCCAACCACAGAGGAATGTGGATAAGTGTCCACATTGCCGGCTTATATAGTGGCATGCCTGCCCACCCTAGCCCAGTCGCACCCATGGTCCTCTGACCTAGGCACCTCACCTAGTGAACCTCAGACATGTGGACTCCATGTCTAGTCGAGCTCCACCAACACTATAGGTGACTCACGTATGCTGTTTTAGAGGCTATGTGTGTGTGTGTGTGTGAGAGAGAGAGAGAGAGAGAGAGAGAGAGAGAGAGAGAGAGAGAGAGAGAGAGAGAGAGAGAGAGAGAGAGAGATGTGGAGAGAGATAGAGAGGAGGGAAGTCCAACCAAGGGAGGAGAAGGGAGAAAGAGAAATGTATGTACTGGAAATACTCAATGATTTAGTATCACGTGTCTTAAATGATCCACATTGCAATCATTGAATACTGATTGGTTATTAAATTCTACCAGTCTTAATTCTCGTGGAGGAAACTCTCATTCGTTAACGAAATTTGTCAGAGAATTAAGATTGATAATATCAAATCTCAAGACTTGCTTTTTTTTTCTTTCTTGTTTGGGAACCGTAAAATGTAATTCAAGTTTCCATCCTCTTTGTGTTACATGTCCTCTTCTCTACTCTCTTTGCTTCTCTTTGCTCCTTGGTTGCTCCTCTTCTCAAGAATGGATCTCTCTATCTTTCATGTGTTTGTATAGAGTTTAGAAAACGAGGAAATTCTTTTCAAATCCAATGGGTAGTACTTAGTAGTAGTCGAAGGAAATGGATTTGTAGCGTAAACTTTTTGACAACCACCAAGCTAATATGTTAATGTTTACAGGTAATGTGTTTGTAGTCAATACATTAGGCAAGGACGATCTGGTGCACTAAGTCCCTAGGAACACATCCTTTAAGACTAAATGTTTTGTGTTTGATATGGAGTTCCCAGGCAGGTACCTTGTGACACAAAGTAAGATTAACAACAAGATTGAAAACATTCCTACAACAGAAATAACATATCTAACTATTAAAGCAATCTAATGCTAAAGTAGTAGATGATCAAGATGAGCATAATATGATACACATAATATCATTGGAATCACAGTGAATGGTACTAGCATAGAAAGAGTTATAGAAATCCCAGATGTATATGATGACAATGTGGCATTCACACTGGTAATAATGACCTAATTTTCCCTATAATAGGCATGGAGAAAATGTACAATGGTCATTGTTGGACAAAACTCGTGGAGACCCATGTGAAGTTTCCACGGATGGTGTGAAAGAGATAATGTGGTGGTGTCTTTGAGGGTCGATATGCTCTTTTTATAGTAACTACACAATAAAACTATTTGTCTTAATTAGGTAAGTGAATGTAATGAACCATATGCCATCATTTGAATGTTATTAGAGATTCTTAAATATTATTTTGTCTTACATTTAAGTTGTCAAAAAGAGTTCCTAGTATGGATTTCAACTAAAGGTTATGGTTCCTTATGATGTTTTTATTTGCATAGCATATTATGAGGAATGTGTATACTATTATATGGTAGGCAATGAATGTTCAACACGGGTGATAATGCACTAGGGGTTTCATAGCCATGAGATTCAGAGAGACACATTGCATAAGAGAGCTTGTTGAAGTAGTTTTTGACATGTCTTCCTTTGGCCCACGAAAGATTCAAATGTGCATTGCAAAGCGGCTTATCATTAATGCCATGGTTAAAATAGATAATGAACTACATAAGAAAATAAGCTAGAGAGAGTTGTCTAATTTTCTCTCACAGATGCATCTGCTTGTTCAAACAAATAGGCTACATAATACATTTTTAATAAAAAAATCTCTTAGGGTGGTATATCTTTTTTTAACATCTCTTATGGTGGTATATCTTTTTTTTAGTGTTGCAAATGAGCATATGATATTTGGCTACTAACAGGTTCAAGATAATGGTGAGGGCAGAATGGTGAGAGGACATTGAAGCAAGGTGGTTGTGCACAAGGACCAGAGTTGAAAAAGCAATATGCCTATGAGTTCTTTCTTCATGGTAGTCCTTTTCTAGGCAAGCAAAGGAAGATCATGAATGATAATTTATTTTTAAGATGGTAGCAAGTGGCCTACTTCTAGAGTGTCAAACAGATGCACTGAACTGGTAATGGAGATTTGAAGAGGCCATGGGCTTACTTTGATCATGTGCACAAAGTTCAAGGCTGGACCATTATGGCTTCTCATGTGTATGATCTCAGCTAAGGGGCATAAGAAATCATTTTGAAGTATTTAAAATAACTAATACTATTTGGAGATGTAATGTACATGAGCTCATGACATTAGCATTAAGCCAGATAAAGAAGGATGACATGGATGCTCAACTACTATTCCGAAGAATGCTAAATGAGGTCATAGAGAGGAAGGGAAATTAAGCGTTGGATTTCTTTGGCTTCATTGGGTTGATGAGGCAGGTTGTTAATTAGAGGGTAGTCCAAACTGTGTACAACAATGGTCCTGATTATAGGATGGAGGGAAGGAAACCATCATACCTCTTTCATTAGGAGTAGAGCCTACACATACACACAACCCAATATGTTATCAAGGGTTTTTCAAGGTTAACGCAAGCTTCTATGTAGAAGATGGCATTGTGAATTGTGCAACACTAAGGATGATGCAATTTGCAATATATGTATATAAGAGCATGGCTAGCTACAAAAGGATTCAAGGGCACAATAACCTTATACACAATGTAGCAGTGTGATCGATCTTACAAATGCACTCTTATAACATATGAATTCCAAGATGGAAAGCACCTTGGCTTAAGTCCTATAATTGCAAAACTCATTGAATGTGAGCATAAATGTTGCATCTCCCAATCCAATAAAAATAAGTGAATTGGTCAAAGAAACAATTGCATAAATCTCAATGCATCGGTTTCCCAATGTAGTAGGAGATAACAAGAGAGTACAATGAATACGTCGCCCAGTAACCATCAGAATAGAAGATGATAATAGTGCCCATTGGTGGCCAGAATACATGATAGAGAATAGCATCCTTAAATTTTTTATGGTAAATGCCTATAATTCAAGTGTTAGGATTTAGAGGAGGTAAATCTATCTATTGACTTGAACAAATGCATCCAAAGGGTCAGAGGGAGGTCGATATTCATGATACCATTTGGGCAATTAGTCACACGGTTACATGCCAAGCATGGTTAGGTGATCAAGCGGGTAAGCGCAAGAAACCCATCAAGAAGCTGAGAAAAGGAGTTCCAGCACTGACCTTCTATGACTTGCATCAATGGAGTGGTGGGACAATAAAGGTAGTTCATGTGGTTCTGCAACAATAGCATGGATCACACATGGAGAATCTGCACAATAATCACAAATGCTTCGTAAGGCTCTAATGAGGGTGCAATCCATGTGGCCAGTTTAAAAGGGAATAAATCTAACGAAGATAGAGGTAGGTGCATTAGAGAGGGTAGGATTCATGCTGGGATAGAAGATAGTGTAGAGGAGCAAGATGCTAAGTGGTTACAAACAACAAAGTACATGAGGAGGGTGTCAAAGGTTGCAGCAAAGAGGACTGGCTATACCTTGTCATTGTTGTCCACGATTATGGCTCAAAAGGTAATTAAGAAACTTGAGCATGAGATATTTGTAATGGAGACAAAGAATTTTACTATTAAGGGTGAGATATGTGATGCCACTATTACAAAACACCCAACTTACAATTGCAAAGATTTTCAAATTAGGGCACCTAGGGGACATGCATTTATAGCATGCAAGGACTTTTGTACTTCATGTATCTTTATGTTCATACACTAGCCCCAACTAAAAGGAAGATCTTGTAAGGATATTATCTTGTTGTAGGTCAAAAAATGTTTGCGTCCGACTTGTTGAGATATCGAGCTCATCTAGTGAGGCGGTGGACACTGATGACCTGCCTGGGGGATAGGCCCCACACTTACACCATTGGCATGGTTGGTGAGATCATGGGTGATATGCGGCCAGTGGGATGATAGGCTATGTGAGATCATGGGTGATATGCGGCTAGTGGGATGACAGGCTATGTGACAGCCATTCTAGAGACTGGCATAGTTATAGCGCCAGCTCATTTACTTGGGTTCACACTATAGAGTGTTGAAAAATAGGTAGAGGGAGAGGAGACACACACACAAGAGCAAACCCTAATGTATATTGCAAACCCTAACCATAGAGGGAAGCCATCTCCCTTCTCACACAATGCATAAAGCCATAATCCATAATACACACAACACACTATGAGTTGTGTCCACACACATCTAACCCTAGCTAATGTCCACACACTATGACCAACTGGACGTGTCATTTATGTCTCACACATGTTCCTACCTAACATGCCAGCACATAGCATAGCATAGCTGGCTCACACTGACATCGAGCTTGAATCTCAACAGCCCCTCTCAAGCTCATGATGTACTGCCATAGATGAAGATGTAGATGAGCTTGGGATATCAAGGCTCTCAACACTCCCCCTCAAGCTCATCCCACGTACTCCCAACATAGTACGAAAGTACTCAAACTTCTCCGTGCTAAGTGGCTTGGTAAAGATGTCAGCCACCTGCTCATCAGTCTTCACATACTGTAGATCAACTGTACCATCCAGCACCTTCTCTCTGCTGACAAAGTGATAATGGACCTCTATGTGTTTGGTCCGTGCATGAAACACTGGATTCTTTGCCAACTGTATACTGCTCATGTTGTCACAATGAATGACAACTTTTCCATCAATAGGCTCACCCAAATCTGCCAAGAGATTCTTTAACCATATTGCTTCACAAGTAGCAATGGCTGCACCTCTGTATTCAGCCTCTGTACTAGATAAGGCAGCTGTAGGTTGCTTCTTGCTACTCCAACTCACCACGGCACTTCCAAGTGTAAAGGCATAACCACTAGTAGACCTCCTGTCATATGAGCTACCTGCCCAATCAGCATCTGTGTATCCATGTATGTCCAAGCCTTTACCACTCTCATAAAGTAGACCATAATGTGCAGTGGTCTTTACATATCGCATAATGCGTCTCACTGCATCCAAATGAGGTTTTCTGGGGCTCTGCATAAATTGGCTTACTAGCCCCACAGCATAACTCAAATCCGGGCGTGTGATAGTCATGTAAATGAGACTACCAACCATCTTTTTGTACATAGATAGATCATCCAACTCCTCACCATAATCAGCCCGCAACTTCACATTCTGCTCCAAAGGTGTACTCATAGGCTTACACCTTGTCATGCCATACTTTGCCAACATATCCAATGCATATTGGCGTTGCACTAACCATGTACCTGCATGGTCTTTGATCACTTCAATTCCAAGAAAGTATCTCAACTCACCAAGGTCTTTCATGTCAAATTGCCCACTCAATGCTTTCTTGACATGCATCACATCTGTACCATGATCACCTGTGATAATCAAGTCATCCACATAGATGACAAGTAAAACAATCCCATGATCTGTCTTCTTCACATAGAGTGAAGAATCTGCTGTAGAAATCTGAAATCCAAGAGAGATAAGATATCTGCTCATCTTATCACTCCAAGCACGAGGTGCTTACTTCAAACCATATAATGCCTTTTTCAATCTGCATACATGAGAGGGATATCTTGGGTGTACATATCCTTCTGGCTGTGCCATATACACTTCTTCTTGTAGATCTCCATTTAGAAATGCATTTTTGACATCCATTTGATGCATTTCCCAACCATTAGTAGCTGAGCAGCCATAGCAATGACTGCTCTCATTGTTCCCATCTTTGCCCCCACTGGACTAAATGTTTCATCATAGTCCAAACCTTGGGTTTGTGCATAACCCTTAGCTACCAATCTTGCTTTATGGCATTCAATGGAACCATCAGACTTGACCCATTTACAACCAAAATGACATTTTTATCCTGTGGTGGTAATGCAACCAAATCCCATGTGTCATTATGAACCAATGCATCCATCTCAACATCCATTGCTTTCTCCCATACATGCTTACCAACAGCTTCTGTATAGCATGTAGGTTCCACATGCTTCACCAAAGATGTCATATATGCATAATGCATAGCAAAATCTTGATATGTCAACCTGTCAATGGGATATCTGACTCTTTGGGATCTCCACAATGCATGCGGATCACTCTGAACACCTGTCACTCTAGCATGTGGTGGCACATATCTATCCTGCCTTCTTACACCAGGTGTGCGTAAAACAGGTATGCCAAGTTCCTCATCCAAACTCTCTGAACTTGACGACTCATAACCTGTAATTCCAATTCCTTCAACCTTCTTCTTGCCTTTATCCATAGCACTACTCCCAGTGCTCACACTCTCATGCCTCAAACGTCCTGACCATGGACGTACAGTACTACTCTCAGCCTCTGCTCTGCTGGCCCAGACATAGAAGTAGAACTAGAACTTGCTTGTGGCAAGTTCACATGCACATCAGCTTCAAGTGACTCAATGACACCCTCATCCTTTGCTTTGTACCAACTAGCAAGCTAATCAAACACCACATCTCGTGAGATAACCACTTGTCTAGTTTGTGGATTGTAACATTTGTATGCCTTTCGATCCTGTGCATATCCAACAAATACACACTTTTCTGCCTTAGGATCCAACTTCCTTCTTCTTTCATCAGGCACATGTACATAAGCTATGCATCCAAAAACTTTGAGGTGTCCAATGTCTGGCCTATAACCTGTAAGCCGCATCTCTGGCGTACTTCCATGTATGGCTGCTATAGGTGTTTTATTCAGTATATACACTGCGGTAGCACAAGCTTCTGCCCAATAATAATCTGGCATGCTCTTTTCATTGAGCATTGCCCTGGCCACTTCACATATGACTCTATTCTTTCTCTCAGCCACACCATTTTGCTGAGGTGTATACCTGCAAGTCAATTGTCTTCTTATACCATGCTTTCTCAAGAAATGCTCAAAAGCATTTGAGGTGTATTCACCACCTCCATCTGTCCTCAAACATTTAATCCAACAGCCATATTGCTTTTCTGCAAAAGCTTTGAAATCCATAAACTTTTCCAACACTTCACTTTTCTCTCTGAGAAAGTATATCCATGTCATCTTGCTGAAATCATCAATGAATGTCACATAGTATAAACTGCCTTTGATAGATGGGTTTTGTGCAGGACCCCATACATCACTATGTACTATCTCAAGTGGCCTGCTACTCATGTTGCCTTCTCTAGGAAACCGCAACCTTGCCTGCTTTCCAAACTGACAGGCTTCACAAACATGCATATTTCCATCATACTTGAATCTAGGCAACCCACTAACAATGCCTCTTGCCTGCATGTTCTTTAACCTTTGTATATTGACGTGTCCAATCCTCTTATGCCACATATCAATGTCCTGTACCACATTTCTGCTTTTAGAGAACATGGCTGATTTTAACTCAGGAATTCCAGCATCCACCAGCTTAAACAACCTGCCTTCTTTCTTGCCTTTAGCAATGACTCTACATCCATGTTTGAAATCCTCAACGAAGCAACCATGCTCGTTGAAACGAACCTGTAATCCCTGTTCCACCATTTGACCAACTGATGCCAAGCTTTTTGTAATCAAAGGCACATACAATACATCTGACATAGACTTTGTTTGACCATTGTGCATAACCAATGGCACACTTCCAACATGTGTAATGGCATGCTGAGTATCATCTCCTGTTTCCACATAGCCTTTCACATCCATAGGCTTCATATGCTCAAACCATTCACCATGACAAGTCATATGGTTTGATGCTCCAGAGTCCATATACCAAGTGTCATCATTTTCAGCATTTGTCATCATAGATCCAACAACATGTTTCATGGCAAACAAGTGATTTGTAGTGCCATCATTACTGCTTTTGATGCATAACTTCCACCATGTTGTGCATAATGTCCACCGTAATGTCCACCACGTTGTGCTCTACCCCCTCTCAAATCATTTTGTTTGCGGAAACAATCACGTGCCATATGACCATATTTCCCACAGTAATGGCATTCCACATCTTGCATAGATGTTTGTTGGCCTTGCTAACATCCTCTACCATGAGGATTACCTCTGCCTCTCTGAGGTGTATATCCAGGACCACCTCTAGCACCATATGAAGGCTAAAAATTCTGTTGTGGTGACCTGTCCTGCCATCCACGACCATTACCACGGCCACGTGATGCGAATCTCCCCCTGCCTCTAAAACCTTTTTGTGAGTAGAAAGCTTGATTTTTCTGCCATTATCATCATGGCTAGTAGATGCATCCTGAAAAGAATCATTGAGTTTGATTTCCTCAACAAGCAAGAGTGAAACCAACTCATCAAAGTCTGGTAAACGTGTACTCCGAACCGAGATGGATGTATCAAAAGATTTATACTCCTTGCCAAGACCACGCAAGGTAATATCCACCAAATCATCATCAAGCATGGGGGCATTTATTGTTGCCAATGCATCTGCAAACTTCTTTATTTCTTGCACATAATCATGGATGCTCCTTCTATTCCGCTTCACATTATGTATCTGTTGTCGCAAAACTGAGACTTGCGAGCACTCATGTCTGTATCAAACAACTTCACCAATGTATCCCATGCATCCTTGGGATTCTCAAAATCATGTATGTGTATGAGCATAGCATCCGAAATACATATAGACAGATAATGCAACACTTTGAATGCTCTTTCTGACCATTGCTTATGAGTATAATCTGCTTTTGTGTAGGTTGTCGGGGTAGTTCCGACTCTGGCTCAGCACCTGTAATGAGATTCCAAAAACATTTTCCCTTCAAGAAACTTTTGATCCTGTACTTCCATGCCTGGAAGTTCTTCCTATCCAGCTTTTACCAACAATTTGTACTGGATTATCCGACATGTTTGCTCAATGCAAAAACACCTTGCGTACACTTCCAAATCTGTAAACGAGCCTTCCTCAGCTCAACCACACTCCAATGAGTGTTCCAGATACTCCAAAGTAGCCAACAATCTTCAAATTTGATGTAGAAAATCAACCTGTATGCATCCAAAATGAACTGTCTCACACGTAGTCCAAGATACCCTGATTTGATGTGCTTTCCAAGGCTCCAAATTGCAATGTAGTGGTGTAATCAAGTATGGATAACTTGCATTGACACCTAAACAACCTCAATGTTGAATATCAACACCATCCGACATGTGTACATATCAATTTTGTCAAACCCCTTTCTCTGTTTTGAGAAAAACCAGTAAAACCAGTAGCAAATTTGCTCTAATTTCTTCAATATTTGTCCAAATTGAGCAACCAGGCATTCATTAGCTTAGCAATGATGTCCACTAACTCCATGTAAGAGGAATTTGTCCAATTGTTTAAGACCAAAGAGTAATTGTTCGATTAAACTCACTCTGTTTCTCTGCAACCAATAGACAGGTTTTTTAATCAGCTCATTCCCAGCTCAATTGATGATAATTGATCAATCCAATCATGTAGCCTTCTTCTCTCTAGTGTGTACCACAAATTTGCTAAACCAATTTTGAAAGATGTCAAGCACAAGGGTTGATTTTGATCCTCCACTTTGCAAAATAGTTGAAATATGCTCTGTTTCTGCTGTCCAACCAGCGCCGCTTGCTTCTGAGGGCTTTGGGAGTGATTAAAGTGTTAATTGATGATAGGTTCAAGTGCCCAACACACCTAGGTATGTGTGCAACCAGTCAATGCTTTGATTTTTGCTAAAAACATGCTCCAAATGCATCAATTTTGACCTCCTTTTCTTTGTTTTGTGAGAGCTCAAAAAACAGAATTTTTCACTCATTCAAATGCATGTAAATTGCTCCAAAATCAGTTTAAGGCTTGCATAGGAGTTGCCAATACATTCCTCCTTGTCAGATACATGTGTCTTTTGCCAGATTTACATGTATTTCCACCATCATACATCAGTGCTTCCAAGCTTTAATGGAAAGCTTCCAAAAACCAGAACTTTTCTTTGCTTTGAGTTGCCCTAATTTGCTTTGTTTTTGCCTGAATCACCTGCAATCCGCTCAAGGATGTTTAGAATACCTTACCCGGTAGGCCAAGCTCTCAGATCTGATAGTAATCGGTGTGCTCCAAGCTTCACAGCACCAATGGCAAGCTTCACAGCTTTTCTTCACAGCTTCTTCTCCCTCTTCACTCACTCACTCATAAACCCTAATAGACAGCACAAGGCTCTAATACCATGTTGAAAAATAGGTAGAGGGAGAGGAGACACACACACAGGAGAAAACCCTAATGTATATTACAAACCCTAACCATAGAGGGAAGCCATCTCCCTTCTCACACAATCTATAAAGCCATAATCCATAATACACACAACACACTATGAGTTGTGTCCACACACATCTAACCCTAGCTAATGTCCACACACTATGACCAGCTGGACGCGGTCATTTATGTCTCACACATGTTCCTACCTAACATGCCAGCACATAGCATAGCTGGCTCACACTGACATCGAGCTTGAATCTTAACATAGAGAACCCTAGTATGTATTTTGGTTGAGTACCTTTTCATATTGGTGTACTCTTATCTTTGTATATGGTGTGTTGAGTGTTGAGTGAGGAAGAAGAAGATTTTTAGCCGCTCACCTTGTGTGTTCTCTCTTAGGGTTTTGTGAGTGTGTGTGTGTGCTTGCAAGAGATCAAGCTCTCTTCTCCCCTGCATCTTTTCATGGTATCAGAGCCTGGTTCATCCTAAGGGCTGAGCTGCAAGCAAGAGACGCACAGGAAGCGGTATGAGGGTAAGAGCTTCAACTACACCCTTGTCGGGAGCTCTATGGGAGGCACTGGCAAACGATCTCTGATTGAGAAGCTTTCTTCGTGGGAGTAAAGCTATAGGGCAACTATATTGTCTTATCGGGCCTAGTTTTTTGGGCCGAAAACGCGTTTCGGGCGCGTCAGGACCTCCATTTTTCAGAAAGCAGGCGTTTTTTAGCACTGCGGGTAAGTCATCGATTCTCTGCAGAACTTTGTTTTGAGAATTGCAAGAAGACAGATTGGCTGTGCAGACACTGTGTGTGCTGCAAGGAGGTAATAAACAATTGCCATTGGGTGTATGTATGCACATTGAGGTCACTAGTTGTGACATTTGAGTGTACTACAGTACCGCTATAGAAAATACAGTAGTTTGTGCAGGACAAACCAGAGAGCTGCTTTTGGTAAATTTGTGTGTCTGGCAAGATGTCAAATGATGGCATAAACCAGATTGTTGCTGAGAAGCTTGATAAGAACAACTTCCATGCTTGGAGGTTCAGGTTGATAAATTTCCTGATGGGAAAGGGCTATTGGGACTACATAGAAGGTGAGCATGAAGAGGCACCGGAGATACCGGAGATCAATCCGACTGTAGATGTGAAAGAGTTCAAGGACTGGAACCAAGGAGCTAGAAAAGTTATGTATTGGCTCTCTATCAGTATACAAGACACCATGATTGGGCACATACAGGATGCCAAGTCCCCCAAGGAGGCGTGGGACACCTTGGTAAAACTCTATGAAACAAATACCAAGGCACGAAAGATACAGTTGAAGAATGAACTTCATACTGTGGAGAAAAAGAGTATGTCTGTGAATGACTATGCATTGAAGATAAAGGGTATTGTGGAATCCCTTACATCTATTGGTGTTTCAGTAGATGATGATGATAAGGTGGAAGTCTGTCTACGTGGTCTCGGGCCACAATACAAGGCGTTCAAGACGTCTATTAAGACTCGAGAAAACATTCCCAATTTCATAGATTTGGTGTCTATGTTGATTATAGAAGAGAAGAGCTTGGGTGAAGACCAACAGTCTTCACAAAACAAAAACAGTTCAGAGCAACACGCCTTCTACACAAGTTCACAAAGAGGACGAGGTAGAGGAGGCCGTGGACGCGGTCAAGGAGGTGGCCGAACAGGTAATCAGAATTATGGCCAGTAGCAGCAACAACAATAGTCCCATAATTCACAACAACAACAACAACACGCAGGTGGAAGATGCCAATTCAGAGGCTGGGGAAGTCAAAAAGGTCGTGGAAATTGGCAAAGGCAGTATAATGATACATGTGGATGCTTTTATTGTGGTAAGTCTGGACATGTGCAGGCAAATTGTTATAAGAAGCAGGCTGACATGCAAAATGGGAAATTGCAGCAAAACAACTATGCATCCTTGAGCAGAAACAATGAGGATAATGAAAGGTTGTTTGTTATGCAGCATGTCGTTAATGCCATGTCTGAAAATGTTGAAGCAGCATATAAAGATGATGTATGGTACGTTGATTTAGGTGGTGCTTCGAACCACATAAAGATGATGTATGGTACGTTGATTTAGGTGCTTCGAACCACATGACAAGCCATGGGGAGTGGTTCAAGGAGATGAAGAACCTTGAAAGACCAGGTTTTATGGAAACAGGGGATGACACTACTCATCCAATTGCCCATGTTGGAGATGTGCCATTGTCTATGCAAGATGGCAAAGTGAAGTACCTTGCAGATGTACTTCATGTTCCGAACATAACAAAGAATCTCGTTTCAATTGGCTAGATGATTGAGCAGGGTTTGCAGGTTTGGTTTAACCCTGATGGTTGTTATGTTGAAGACTTTAAAGACAAGTGTAGGTTGGTTGAAAAAGGCAACAGAGTGGGCAGAATGTTTACATTGAATGTGAACATGCCTGAAGTGAGTGCTGCGATGTTTGCAAATGGTTCAGGAATTGTTGTAGACATAGACATTTGGCATAAAAGAATTGGATATGTGAATGTGCAGAGAATGAAGTCTATGCAGACAAAAGGAATTGTGTCAGGGCTGCCAAAGTTTAAAGTTGAAGGTATGCAGAAAATATATGAAGCATGCCAATTTGGAAAGCAAACAAAGCATGTATTTCCACGTAACAGAAATGTGAGCAGAAATGCACTAGATGTTGTGCATTCAAATGTATGGGGTCCTACGAAGACCATGTCTATGGGAGGCTGCAGGTATTTATGTGACATTTATTGATACCCACACAAGGAAAGTGTGGGTATACTTCATGAAGGAGAAGGGTGAGGTTTTTACTCACTTTTAGAATTTTAGAGTTATGGTTGAAAAGCAAACAGGGAAATATGTAAAGTGCCTGAGGTCAGATGGAGGGGGAGAGTACTTCTCCAATAAGTTCTCTAAATTTTTGAAGAAAAATGGTATTCGGAGACAGTTTACATGCAGATACACTCCGCAGCAAAATGGAGTTGCTGAGCGAAAAAACAGGCACCTTGTTGAGATTGCGCGAGCATTGATGGAAGAGAAGAATATGCCGCATAGCTATTGGGCTGAGGCTGTTTCTACAGCAGTTTACATCATGAACAGGACTCCAACTGCAGCCATACATGATGTAACTCTAGAGGAGAGGTTTACTGGCAGAAAACCTGATTTGTCTCATCTGAAAGTCTTTGGATGCATTGCATATGTGCATGTGCCAGATGAGCTGAGAACTAAGCTGGACCCAAAAGTTAAAAAATGTGTGTTTATTGGATATTCCCTTGAGCAAAAGGGATACAGGTGTTATAACCCTGCGCTACACGTGAGCTGAGGGTAAGCAAGGATGTTGTTTTTGATGAGATGAGCAGCTGGTATGCTGCTGAAAAAGAAGCTATTCGGGCTGATGTGAGTGGAAATGTGGTTCACAGAATGCAAGTCAGCAATCACAGTCTTTGAGTGGACCAGGAGAGTCCTCATCTAGTGGTTCTGTTGATAGACCATAGAGTGGTAGGCTGCATCATATTACCAGTCCTGCAAATGTGATTAGTACATCACATAAAGGCAAAGAAAAAGTAGTTGAGCCCCTTAGTATGCCTGGCATTTCTGTAGGGCATTCTCATGTTGATGGAGAGTCTAGTGGCTCAGAGATGAGCCTTGATGAGGAGCTTGGGATACCAGCTATGAGAACACCTGGTGTAAAGAAGGCTACGGAATCCATGAATGCAAAGCTGCGAAGATCTGGGAGAGTGAAGAACCCTGTGCAGAGGTTTACCTATGATGGTTATGTGGCACATCACTATGCATACATGGCAAAGGTTGTGCAGGTTGTAAAGCCCACATGCATTGATGAGGCTGTTGGAAATGTGTGTTGGGAGAAAGCTATGGATGAGGAGATAGATGCACTGGCTACCAATCTAGCCTTGTACCTGCTTATGCTTCCATCACTGTTATGTTTTACTTTGTACACCCACTTGCATCCAATGGCTTTCTTGCCTTCAGGCAATTGCACTAAATCCCAAGTCTCAGATGGATGTAAAGATTGCATTCTTACATGGGGATTTGTAGGAAGAGGTGTATATGTTGCAGCCACCTGGTTATGAGGATGTGAGTCACCCCGAGCATGTTTGCAAATTGAAGAAAGCCTTGTATGGCTTAAAACAAGCACCAAGAGCATGGTCTGATAAGATTTCTGAATATCTTGTCACTATTGGCTTTCATGTAGCCAATGCAAATTTCTCGCTGTATGTGAGATACAGTCATAGAGGGGTTGTGCTTGTTGTCATCTATGTAGATGACTTGATCATTACGGGGGACCATGATGCAGAGATCTTTGATGTAAAGATCTTACTTCGACAGAAGTTTGAGATGAAGGATCTGGGGGAGCTCAGATATTTCTTGGGCATTGAGGTGATTAGGTCACCACATGGTATTGGATTACTGCAAAGACAGTATGGCTTGGACATGTTGTCCAAGTATGGTATGACAGGCTGTAAGCCTATCTCAGTGCCATTGGATCAGAATGGCAAGTTGAGTGTAGATTCAGGAGAGATTTTGGAGGATCCTACTATGTATAGGCGCATAGTAGGAAGCTTGATCTACATGATGATTGATCACCAGGCCAGATTTGAGCTATGCTGTTGGGTTGGTGAGTCAGTTTATGCAGGTTCCTTAGAAGCTGCATTTGGATGCATTGAGACGCATACTGAGATATGTGAGGTCTACTTTGCACTGTGGACTATTTTATGAAACTGGGACAGAGATATGTGTACATGGGTACACATATGCTGATTGGGCTAGTAGTATCTCAGATAGAAGATCTACTAGTGGCTTCATGTTTTCTTTGGGGAGTGCTGTTGTGAGTTGGAGCAGCAAGAAGCAGCCTACGGTTGCTCTATCTAGTACAGAGGCCGAGTACAGAGGTGCTGCTATGGCAGCATGTGAGGTAGCTTGGTTGAGAAAGCTACTTGCAGATTTGGGTCTATCAGTGGATAGACAAGTTGTCATTTTCTGTGACAACATTAGCAGTATACAGTTGGCCAGGAACCCAGTTTTTCATGCTCGCATGAAGCATATAGAGGTCCACTACCATTTTGTTAGAGAGAAGGTCTTGGCAAGAGACCTTGACCTTGTTTATGTCAGCACCACACAGGATCAGGTAGCTGACATCTTCACCAAAGCATTGGGTACAGAGAAGCTCCGCAGATTCAGGGCTTCGCTTGGTGTACATGAGATGGAGTTGAGCTCGAGGGGGAGTGTTGAGATATCGAGCTCATCTAGTGAGGCGGTGGACACTGATGACCCGCCTGGGAGATAGGTCCCACACTTACACCACTGGCATGGTTGGTGAGATCATGGTTGATATGCGGCCAGTGGGATGATAGGCTGTGTGATAGCCATTCTAGAGACTGGCATAGTTATAGCGCCAGCTCATTTACTTGGGTTCACACTATAGAGAACCCTAGTATGTATTTTGGTTGAGTACCTTTTTATATTGGTGTACTCTTATCTTTGTATATGGTGTGTTGAGTGTTGAGTGAAGAAGAAGAAGATTTTCAACCTCTCACCTTGTGTGTTCTGTCTTAGGGTTTTGTGAGTGTGTGTGTCTCTTCTCTCCTGCATCTTTTCATAACTCTAGGTCGGAGTGCAAATGTCTAACTTCACTATCAATGCTTATATTTTAACAAGGTGTTTAAATTGTAATAAAATTTTGAGAATACCCATTTACATTAAACTATATTAAATGTGTGTGTGTGTGTGTGTGTGTGAGAGAGAGAGAGAGAGAGAGAGATAGAGATAGAGAGAGAGAGAGAGAGAGAGAGAGAGAGAGAGAGAGAGATCATTTGCATTATTATCTATTCTTAGTTTTAATAATTTACACTTAATAATTCCATCTTATGACTTAAAATTCCATCTTTTGAGATTCAATTTTCTATTAATTTATTTGTACCTTTAGTATTATGACTATTAACATCCCTATTTAATAATATATAGATACACCCCACCTTTATATTAATAACCCTACAATTAAACAGACCTCCCTATTTATTCATTGGATAAAATTCCACTGATATTTCATTCCATGACAGCAGCTTTAATGACCGCATGCTTATTTGGTAGATTATGGTTCCTTATTCGGTGCCATTAAATCTTCATGCTACATACAGGTGTAATTAATAGACTTACACGTTACATTGTATATTTTCAGTAAATTATATATACTCAGCGATGTCAGTGGCCTGATATGGGAATGTAAACATGGATTAATTAGATTAATTTTAATTATTACATAATCTAATCACCACCTAATCCCCCATAAATACATCTCTTGATTGTATAGAATGAACCACTAATCCCTTGTCCACAATTTATGACTATATTTTCTCTATGGCAACTCCGCAAGTGACACTCTGAGATATTAGCCTATTCGCATACACTAGCTCTATGCTTATCTTTTTGCTTATTTTTAAGGACTAGGTTGCTAACACAATTCGGCTATCTAATCATAGTAGTTTAATGCATAGCATATTGTGGTTTATACTCTCACCATCTCAATAGTATTATGTGCCTGTTCCTTAGTATGTATCAAGTTTAATAAAAAATAACGTAGGTTATTATTTCTAACATTGATCTATTACATACATATAGTTGTTTACAATGTTAGCTATGGTTTAATAGTATATATTTATACCATTAAAATGGATATATTCTCATAATCCTTTGTATATTACAATATATGGGTTTACAATGAACCCTTTGTTAATTATCCTAACGCTAAGTTAAAAATATATACTATTCATAGTTATATAGTATACTTTTTTAATCTTGGTGATATTATCATTAATTGTTTTAAATTCTTTTGTGTTTTATTTAAAGACTATGACATGTAGCATGGTTGTTCACTAATAGGCATAATAAATTTTTATGCCACTAACATTAGGTAAAACTAAATAAATATCAAGTAACATTACTTATGTCGATATTTTGCTTAAAATTAGTTAAATCTAATAGTTAATCCAAATGATATATTTTCAATTACTCTCTAACCAATTATTTTTATTTTCCCCCCCTTTTTTGAGTAGATTAGACTAGAGTAAATACCCCTCAACTTTTTTCAATATTAGGTCCACGTAATAGTGTAACTTTTTTCATTAATACCAAGTAACATTTTCTATATTGTGCTTTAAATTAGTTAAAGAGACTACAATTAATCCAAATAATATGTTGTATTTTTAATTACTCTCTAACCAATTATTTTGTATTACTAATGTAGTTTTCCTTTGTATGTAGTTTAGGTTAAATTAATTAGCCCCCCTCACAACTATTTTAGGATTGGTGTCAATTCTTAGCCTCTCTAATATAACGTCAATTCTTATCCTCTCTAATATAACGTCAATTTTTATAAAGTGGACCATTGAATGCTACTTATATACATATTTAATTTTGAACTTGGATTTTTATGCTTTTTTTAATTGGTAGTTAACTCTATTAATATTTATAATTCCTATACTTGGTAACTTTGTGTTATGTTCACTCTAAGATTTTTTCTAGCCTTAGGAGGGTAATGTTCATGCTTTAACTATGATTATACGTGATAGTGATAACAAATGGATGAGAAACATTTGGATACCTGTCACACATACTATATACTGAATGTTCTAACTTCATATATTGTTTGGTTGGCTGACAGGTATAGTTGCTCATCTCTCGGAAAATGGTGGTTAAAGACGTTGTTACTATGGCTAGAGACGTGATCATGTTCTAATTGTAAAACAACATATTAATTCATATTAATAATATGTGTTTTTTTTTCCAATTCTAAGTCTGACTTGATTATATGGTTCTTTTATGATGGGATATTGAAACTTTAACACACATCTTAGTTTCCCAACTAGCCTTTGGTCAGGCTAGTACCATACAATCTTATTTCAGACATAGGTCATTAGTTCAAACTTAAGTCAAAATTTTCAAACTTGGTATTAACAAAATTTTGATTGTGTAGTTTCAATGGATCCCCTCTTTGGTGAAATTGGGATATGTAGCCACTAATGACCCCTCCCCCATCCCTACTATTGGTACCCAATGCATTCTTTCATGCTTTAAAGGCGCAAACTTTCACAAAAAATTGTTGGATTTTGAAAAGCAAGCTTTACTAACAAAAACCCCTTCTGCTTTTACTATTACTTTTGTTAATGATTGGATAGCCCTTTTTGTTACTTCAAAAAGGGACTAAACGTTTTTCATAGAAGCCTTCAACAAATTACTTTCTTCCTTACCCCTCATTGACTTCCAGGATTCTTGTGACCTTAATTTCTATTTTTCTACCTTACCTTCTATTGTAAATAAACTCTTTCAAATCAATGTCCTCCCCTCCATACCTTTAGAAATCAAATCTACTCTTGAAATTGTTAACCCCTCCTTGACTTTGATCTTTTAGACCATGATGAAAAAGAGGCCATGTCTGCTTTATCATCTAAACCTTCTTCTTCCTTCCCCTCTCAGAAAGTGATTTCCCCTTCCTATTCAGGAGATGTTCCTCTCCTTCCTCCCCGACAACTTGAGTTGGACTCTATTAGACTTGATCACAAGTTATGGGACTTTGAGGTGATTAACCATCGTGCTCCTTTTTCTATCTCTTCCTTAGCCATCTTTTGTAGTTTTTCCTCTGAAGTAGTTAATCAATGTAGGTCAACTGCCATTCAAGCCAAACATTTACTTTCTAATGATTTCTTTTTTGAACTTGGTCAAATTAAACTTTCTGATATTGATCCTTTTAAATTCTCTAGCCTACTCTGATAGCTAGAACTAAGGGACCCATTAATCAAGGCAAGATACGTGATCCCAAAAAAATTCTTAAAAATTGTTGGAACACTTTTAGACCTTTTCTTAAATGCCAATGTAAAAGATCACATCCTAAATCCACTTGTTCCGCTTCCATCATTTGGTTAGATCATCTACTTTGGTTTGTATTTCAAAACCTTCCCAACTTTTTCCCTTTTTCATCTGGACTTGCTCTATTATATGCCTAGTTGGGTTGGCTCTTTTCCTAGTGAAGTCAGGACTGCTCTCATTGTTTACTTTTGGTTCCATGACTTTATGTTGGAAGTTTCCCATAATCTAGCTCTTTTACACTCCCAACACCCCTTTGCTTCCTCACTTAATTAATACTCCTGTTTCTAATACCATTAAAGCTATTCTTAAACCCACAAAGAATAGTGATAGTAAAAGGCTTTCCATTACCCTGAGTACTATGAAATCTTCTACAAATAAACCTCGTGTTTTTCAAGGTACAGAGGACTTCAGCAAAACCACAAAGGCGTTAGAGTCAACTCTGAAGATGATCATGTAAGATTTCTCACTAAAAAAACCAATGATCTATGTTTACTTAATCAAAAGAAAAAACATGGTAAAAGATTTATTCATCTACTGTTTGTCAATAAGCTTTTTGATTTTATTTCACCTAACAAAGTTTTAGAAAAATTTAACATTAATAAATCTTTTATGGATTTTAATATTGGTTTTAGTTGGAAGTTTGCTAGAAATTTAGCGGCTTCATTATATAAGCCACTAGATACCTTTTGTAACTTTTTGAGTTATTCTAAACCTTGCATTTGTACCATCTCAAAGAGATTTAACATGTTTACAAAATACTTTGAGGAATTTGGGTTCCACATTCTTACAAATGGACCCTTTTCTTTGTAGACATCCTATGTTACAAGAATTTGTGAAAAAAGGTCTTAATCATATCCCTTCCGTTCCCATTAATCCCTACCCTATGATTAAAGAGTGCTTGGTCTAAACTTTGTACATGGATGTGCATCAATGTATCACTTAAGCATAACTCTTTTATTAGAGACATTGTCCTTAGGGATTTTAATTCTCTTTTCACAAATCATAGGTTTAAACAATCTCCTTGGTTTAAAGATCCATACATTATGAATGAGATTGAGTACCTTACTAATAACCATCTTTACATTTGTGGAGACTGGACAAATCAGCACAAACCCCTACATTCATCTGTAAAACGTCTCATGATACTTGCAGCTCGTCAAAGACTTAATTGCCCTGAATTTTCTCCTTCTCTCTTTACAAAAAAAGAATTATTTGATTTAGTTGTATTACGAGATTTCCCCTCTCGCTAGCTTGACTTTCCCATATATTATGGGCACTTATAAAGTTCATAAAAATACCTTTAGATGTCTGACTAATGCACATAAATGCATGTTTTCTAATATTACTGATCTTATAACTAAATCACTTAAAGCCCTTGAAGCGTGTATCATAGAATTTACTAAGAAACTTCACAAAGACATGTGGGTGTTCTCTTGCATCCACCTAATGCGTACTAGATTGTCCATAATCAATATGATTTTTTTGATAAATCTTCCTAAGCATATCTACTCTATCTATACCTTTGACATTATGTCGTGTTATGAAGCTATACCTCATCAAGGGGATAATAATTTGATTGACTCCTACATAAATTTATCAAAATTTTATAAAATTATGGATATTACAGTTTCAAAAAGCATAGAAAACAATTTATGCTCATTAAGAAAACCAAAGATATTGCTATTAACTTTGAGGATTTTATAAACCTTAACCTTTTCATTTTGGATAATTGTTTTACTAAGTTGGGTAATGCTATTTTTGTTCAAACTAAAGGTATCCTAATGGGATATTCCTGTTAACCCCTTTGGTGTAATTTATACTTGGCATGGTTTGGACTAGATTTTATTCTAAAATTGTCTGAACTTAAACAAGTAGAAATGATTAAAGCCTTCTATTTGTCATTTTGCTTTATGGATGATTTAGCAATTATGAACAATAATTTTGTCTTAAATTGTCTTTCTCATAATAGGTCTATTGATCCTTCTGTTCACTTGAGCATACACCCTTTGGATATTATTACCATCAAATCTACTTTTAACACTTACTTTACCACTTATCTGAACACTTCTATTACACTTAGTAGACCCTTCATTGGCAATTTTGAAACTTATACTAACTGGAAAAAAGATAAGTTACCATACCCTAATGTAGCTTTTATTCATGTAGACAAAAAATAATTGCTTACAAAGTTTGTGTATCTCAGTGTTACCACTTATCTATAATGTGTCGCATGTTTCATGGGAATATCTTGATTTATTGAGACTTATTAGTCTTTTCGTAAACAATGGTTTTAATGCTAACATTATTAATAATAACATTTAAAAAAAAGAACACATTTCCTAAACTTTACTTTGAAATTAATCCTCTTATTGAACTTATAGGTGGGGAGTAAGTCTGCTTGGTGGACTTACCCTTAGGGGGACGGGGTTGGGCCACACACACACACACACACACACACACACACACACACACACACACACACACACACACACACACACACACACACACTTGCGCACATGCGGGTCACTTGTTTCTATACATTAAATATTCACATGCGCACCCACTCTCTTGCACACATTCACATTCACTTGCTAACACACACACACACACACACACACACACACACACACACACACACACACAAGCCACTTGTTTCTATAATTATTAATATTCACACGTACACTCACTCCTTTGCACACATTCACATATACTTGTTGCTAACATACAGACACATATACACACACATTTTAGCAAGTATATTATACACACACACATACACACTTACACATATGCACACACACAAATACGCTTAAACTTACATTACTAACTCTCCATATTCTAATTAATAATTCTGTATGGTAATATTAGGATTGTTTTGTAGAGAATCATCTCATTGAATGAGGAATAAGGCGACCTTTGGAATATTTCATTGTTTAACCTTTACCAACCTGTTTATACAAGTGGAATCTTGGCTAATTTAGCGTACCATATCTTTTATTATGCAAATAACCTATGTTACAACATAGTTTTCTTTTTCATGCGATGTTTGACTCTTGCAACATGTTGTTTTGTACTAGCATTATGAACGGTTATATATACTCAACCGGGATTAACATTCTATAGTAATTGTTGTTATTATTAGAATTTCCTAAACCTATACAAGTCTCTCTACTACGAGTGTTATTGCATTCACATAATCTCTTTACACATGGTGTATTGGATGATATCATTCCTTGGAATTTTTTCTCTTTATAATTAACAAATATGGATCACTGAGGGTATTGTTATAAATTTTAAGTAAAAACTAAATCCTAATTTCCTTTATTGTTGTTGAACATTTGCATTATTATCTATTCTTGGTTTAATAATTTACATTTAATAATAATTCCATCTTATGACTTAAAATTCCATCTTTTGACTTAAAATTCCATCTTTAATAATAATTCCATCTTATGACTTAAAATTCCATCTTTCGAGATTTAATTTTCTATTAATTTATTTGTACCTTTAGTATTATGACTATTAACATCCCTATTTAATAATATATAGATACACCCCACCTTTATATTAATAACCCTACAATTAAATAGACCTCCATATTTATTCATTGGATAAAATTCCACTGATATTTCATTCCATGACAGTAGCTTTAACGACCGCATGCTTATTTGGTAGATTATGGTTCCTTATTCGGTGCCATTAAATCTTCACGCTACATACAGGTGCAATTAATAGACTTATGTGTTACATTGTATGTTTTCAGTAAATTATATATATTCAGCGATGTCGGTGGCCTAATTTGGGAATGTAAACATGGATTAATTAGATTAATTTTAATTATTACATAATCTAATCACCACCCAATTCCCTATAAATACACCGTCTGATTGTATAGAATGAACCACTAATCCCTTGTTTACGATTCACGGCTGTATTTTCTCTATGGCGACTTTGCAGGTGACACTCTGAGATATTAGCCTATAAGCATACTGGCTCTACGCT
>NC_141085.1:22485529-22583029 GCF_041138505.1 Cibotium barometz
GAAGATGTTAGCATGGTTTTAGTCCGTCGAATATAACTTCAACTCCACTATCTCATCCTAATCAGCCCTTGCACATAATGATACTAAATCTCAATGTGCTTTATTCAAGCATGAAACATAGGGTTCTTGGAAATATCCATGCAACTGTGGTTGTCGCATTATAAGGATGTGGCCCCAGTAATCTGAACTCCCATGTCCACTAAAATCCTCCTTAACCATACTACTTCACAAGCAGTAAAACAAGATGTGTACCTCAACTTCTGTAGAAGGAAGTGCCACTGTAGTTTTCTTCTTGTTGGTCCAAGAGAAAGCAGCCATAAAGGTCTCCAAGCTCTACAACACCTTGAGAAGCAATTCCACAACGTCTCCCGCCGTGAGCATTGTCACATTGCCGCGTTGCACTACATGTACTCATCCCTCCTCTCACCTCACCTCACATCAATCACACACACTCACTAGTATGCATTAGAGAGAGATTAGCAAGAGGATTAGAAAGAGAAGGACTCTATTGCACAATGGGAGAGTTTCCTTGTATTATGAGAGATATTCACTTATATACATGGCCATAAGTGTTCACACTCACTTAAACTGTAGCCGACCGGGAACTTTAGGCTCATAGGAGGCCTAATGATATTACAATGACTACTCTCATAATATATCCATGAAGTACATCACTTGGGACTTCATCCTAACTTGCTACCACACGCTCTTGAAGTGGTAATCGCCTTAAGCATTCCATCGGACCATTACGAGCGCCTGTCCAAGTTGTAGATTTGGACACCATTGCTTCTTATCTTGAATGTATGACCTTTTGGTGTATCTACCTTGACTCCTTGATGCAAGATAATGGTGGTAGCTCTTGTTAACCCTAGGAATGGGTTAATAGGGAATTGAGTGTATACTAACACACACACACACACACACATACACATATGTGTGTGTGTGTGTGTGTATGTATATGCACACACACACACACACACACACACACGCACACACACACACACAGAGCTTTTTTATGAACATACAACATTTTCACCTTTATTTTGGGAAGAGTGGGAGAAGGAATATCAAGGATAGTAGGACTGACGAGAATATTTAAAAAATTATTCGTATAAAGGAATAAATTATTGATTGATCTTCAACCATGGTTCTTAAGGTTGACATAAACGATAATAATTAATTTTATATTTTTATATGTTTTACATTTTTAATGGTATGCATGGTTTTAATATAACCTTTGGAATGAAGAGAGTTCATATTATTTTTTAATGCATGGTCTCTACAATGTTATATCCTTTGGAATAAAGAGTATACCTCTCCCTCTCTCTCTCTCTCTCTCTCTCTCTCTCTCTCTCTCTCTCTCTCTCTCCCCCAATGAAAATAGCCTTTAAAATAAAGAGTCTGCACATGTTAATTTTTAATGCATGGTCTCTACAATGATATATCCTTTGGAATTAAAAGTGAATTGTTGTTATTTTTGTTGTTGTTGTTAGTTGTGTGTGTGTGTGTGCACATACGTGTATGGGTATGTATGTATATGTGTGTGTGTGTGTGTGTGTATGTGAGTCATTGACTCTTACCCATACCTCCTTTCATGTCCCCCTATAATTTTATTTTTCTCTTCTCCTTCTCCATCTCCCTCTCTCATTATCTCTTGTGCTCTTCATGCCTCCTTCCATATCCCTTTGCCATCTCACTTTAGCTCTCACCCTATCCCTTCTCTCAAAAACCCGACCATCATGTCTAGCTTTAGTAGTAACGCATCAACCCTCCAACATGCCATCTCTACAGTTTTATCTAAGATGAAGGTGTATATGAAACATAATTATCTAGAAATAAGAAACATAATGATATGGGAATCTCAACAATTTTCTCTAAGATGAAGGCGCCTTGATGTTGTCAACTCTATTTGTAGTAACTAAGGAGTTGGTGTTTCTTCCAGTCTTTGTTTCAAACTCTCATCACTATTGGTGCTTGCACTTTAGTCACCCCATGTGGACTCAAGTTCACTATAACCATTCCCCTCAGCATTAGAAGTTAGATCCCAAATCATTCATAGTGGCACAACCTTAGGGAGCTCCTCACCATCATGTGTAATCCATCTAGATCCTCTAGTTCCCTAACTATCGATTGTAGCCATCATATGTATCTAGTTTAGATCATCTTCAGGATCAATAGCTTGTTTTGTAGCATCCTTGTAGGGTGGGTCCTTCCCTACATCGGTCTTTTCTCTGCAAGTATAGCAGTATTGCAATGGGGCTGAATAAGGAGTGGTGTCTGAATGATTTTCAAAAAGTCATTCAGTACCCATAGGATGTATGCGGCCAATCACAAGATTAATTTAACCAGATTCTTTCCATTATATATGCTCATTTGAGTATTTTTTCATTTCAAAGATGTAAAATTTTGAAAACCCCAAAAATTATAGAAACAGTAGAAGTTACAGAAACGCCATAAATTGTAATGAGAAACATAAATTAAACATAATTTTGTAATGGAAAATGCAACAAATCAGGAAAACAAACACCTTTCTCACAGATTTTCTTTCTTCCATTTTTGCCATTCTTGAAAAAAAAACAAAAAACAGAAATTAACCGTACACACACGCATTCAAAATGCATAGTGTCTATGCAATGGGGCTATTCCCCTAGTAGTGGCACCACTTATGGAGGGCCCTTATGCCATGAAAAAGGCACTAGAAACGACTAAGTATCATGCGGCTTCACCTAATCACACTGGGGAGCACAAACATCTTAACTGAGAAGCCAATCTACCATGGCCTAACGTACAAAATGTAAACGGGCGTGTGTCACTCACCTCATTGAATGTTGGTTGTTGCTAGGATTCTTGTGGTTGTCACCGCGCTACTGCAGGAGAACCCTAGAGCTCCACTCTGCTACCGTGCCACACTCCAATAGAAGCTTGACCCTCATCTCACCACTTAGTCGTTCACACTCCAATAGAAGCTTGACCCTCATCTCACCACTTAGTCGTTCACACTCTCTCTCTCACATGCACACAAGCAAGCATACATAAGAGCTCAAACAAGCAAGCAATAGCATAAGATAGTAGATAGAGAAGAAGACCACTCTATTGAGTTAGCATAAAGAATGAGTTGTGAGAATTACATTTTGTCTCTTATGTGTGGCTGCTAGGGTTTACACTCTTAGGTGGCCAAAGTTAAAATTAGGTCTTAGGGCTCATTCGGCCACTTGAGCTTGTGTAACACCTAATCTATAAATAGTACTCTTTACCTAAAATCCCATGGTGCACCTTTAAATAGATAAGCAGCACACACATGTAAAATATACAATACATGGTATTCAAGTAAATTCTAGCCATTCCGATGCCTGTGCCCAAAGGTGGTGAAAATGATACGGTGGTCGGTATCGATGCCATAGAGGTCTTAGGCAAGGGTTAACACTAACCTTGATTCTCAATGGCACTATCATGAATCATACCTCTCACTACTTCTTCATGATCAGCAATTGTAATGGCATTAGACATAGCTAACCTTGATGCTCAATGGTAGTATCATGAATCATACCTCTCACTTCTTCTTTCTGGTTAGCAATTGTAATGGCATTAGACATAGCTGACTGGGTGGGGGTCCTTGATTACTTTGTACTAAAGCTACAAAAAATCTCTGATATTAGGATCTTGGGGGTAGTCGTGGCGGTTAGGAAACAAATAGTAACTAAGAGTTTGGGCAATCACTCATCAAGTATCTTGGCTTTTGACATCTGAAGCATTTATAATCTTTCCTGAGTTGAAATTGTAATTATGTTGGAAAACCAAAATAATAATCTTATCCTCTAGGAACTCTGGCCTCAGAGCCTTAACTCAGCTTAGGTAACACTTCTTCGCTAGGGTTGCACTTGTCTTTAGGGGAGGTGGTGGCAAGGATATCTAGTAAGATGTTTCTTTTGGAAAGGCATCCTCTTCAACCATTTTTACCGATTTTAGTATGATGAGGGTTTTGCACTCTTCACTCACGAGTTTATATCCAATGGAGGATCCAACCTTCAAATGGAAAATCACTAAAGTAGCATTTCATCATCCATCTGGGGGCATAGTGGACACATGGTTTACATTAGACTAATGATACATCTCAATAGATTCCCATGCTTGAGACAATTCTAAGAATTCATTCATCTTTTCCTCTTAGAATCTTGGGGGAAAAATCTTTGTTGGAGGTAAAATGTTAGTACTAGCCTATGATTACAAAATTTTTAGACGGAAGATACAAACTAAGTTTAAGGTAAAAGGGCTTCTACCAGAAATTCTGTATTTCTTTACATAATTTAGGCATTCCCTAATGATGTCTAGACTCAGGTTCGAAGCATAATATGGAAGATAGTCTATGTCTATCTCCACAAAAGTTTATCCTCATCTTCATCCCACTGATGTCGTCACATGTACAAGGAGAGGTTGGTGAGGTTAACCAAAGTAATACTCTCTACAATTAAGATAATAAGTTGTGACTATTTTGAATGCAGCTTGTATGGCTTTGTCATTCTTCTTGAGTGGAAGGTAATTTCTTGGCCATACTAAATTTTTAATATATACATCATTACTTTAAATATAATTACAATTACAAAAAAACAAAGTAACATTTCTTTATTGAAAACCATACTTGAAATTACTTTTTTACTCACACACCCACTTAAACAAAATTCACACATGCACTCCTTTGAAGATAGTTCTTTTCATAAAAACATAACATCATACAAATATTTCGCATAACATGCATACTTCCATATTTCCAATCACATAACACAAGGTTACTTAAACACCCACTTAAACAAAATTCACACATGCACTCCTTTGAAGATAGTTCTTTTCATAAAAACATAACATCATACAAATATTTCGCATAACATGCATACTTCCATATTTCCAATCACATAACACAAGGTAACATATCAGTATCACATCGTCAACACATATATCTCCTTGCACCATGACTATGATCCTCAATCAGATGTCCAAAATATGAGTATCTCAAGGAGCTACTTCACCTAGTCATATTACTAGTCCTAAAAGCATGTAGACATACTCCAATGCCCAAAAGTAGGAGCCACATATGTCTAGTAGAGCGACATGCATACATAGCCATCAAGATCCACCCTAACTGTAATCAACTTCCATATCAAACCAATTTTGCAAGGATCCCACCCACGTTCAATTAAGCAGGGTCAAGGTATTGAATGATCACCTTCGTGTGAGATGCACCCCACGGATGACATTAACACGTCCATAAACCTATGTGGTATTTTTGTAGGCTTCCACAAAAACAAACAACATATATGCATCACACAAATACAATCACATGAATACATTGTCAAATAGTAAAACATAATTTTAACCACATATACACCATATTTATATCTGAAGTAGTGTAAACCATGACAAGCGTGATGAGGTATCATAGCCCTCCGGTTGATACTCCAACTAAGTTCCTCCAACCACATGTATCATGGCAAGGCATTCGTTTCTAACTTCATGGGTCATACAAAATTTCCTTAGGAGCGTATGACTTCTTATTCGATTGGTCATTTAATCACAATTTTAAGATAGAGACTTTCAAGCAATGGGGGTCTTCCAAAGGCCAAGCTACACAATATTTCTTATTTAAATTTCATCATCTTAATGTTTGAGGTCTCTAAGAGCCTTATGGTCTTAATTTAGTGTACCTCTATGCATATTAGGCTAAGAGTCTTATTTTTCTCAAGAATTTTTAGATAGCTTGCCCTAAATTTCCATTTTGGTTTTCACTTGCCTAAGGACTTCTCCTCCTACGTTCCTTATATAACTTGACAACCATACTAAGTCTCACGTCTTGCTAGACTTAATCCTATTTTTTGGGGGATTTTTTTTGGCAAGCAATTTCAGGTAAGCATAAACCCAAATATGGCAAGCAGGTTAATGGAGGGCTCTCTCTCTCTCTCTCTCTCTCTCTCTCTCTCTCTCTCTCTCTCTCTCTCTCTTAAATCTATCTCTCTCAATAGAAAAATAAAATTACTCCAATAAAATGATACATCCCAATAAAATGATGCAAGCTTAAATAAAATTACTCCATGGAAATTGTTCCAATAAAATGATACCCTAGAACATTTTTGTACATCCCATACATCTCTGAAGTTAAATTAGGAACATGAGTTGTCCACTAAACCATAGATCTTTGAAGTTAAATTAGGAACATGAGTTGCTTACTAAACCATACATCTCTGAAGTTAAATTAGGAACGTGAGAAATGTCTCAATGGTGAAAGCCTCATGTTTGGAGGAGTGAAACACCTACACTTGTGTAACTTGTGCATTTATATCTAGTGCTTTCTTGATTCTTTTTGCAACTTCTTCTAAAATGCCTATTTTGTATCTTGTGCAACAACCATCTCGTGACATATAACTGAATGTGTTTGTCTCTTCTCTAGGAACTTCTTGTTGACTTGAGCGCTCAATGGAGTTTGTTGCTCCCTTCCCAATGGCTTACTCTATAAGTTGTAGCCTGCAAAGTACCAATGTGTTTACCTCCTTAACTATCAGATTTGTGCCTTCATCCATTGGCCATATAGTAGGCACATTGTGTGGGGGATGGTCAATGTTCTTGTCCACATCCCAGGTATGCATGATGTCATTAATGCAAAACCACATCATTTGACTAGTCTTCCTAGCAACATGGGACCTTGTTGAAAAAAATGATGGTGCAGGTACTCCTTTTGCACATCCTACAATCATGCAACCACACTTACTACTACCTATATAACCTAAACACTTTACTCTATTGCCCTTTGGAGTTCTCCTAGTTTCCCAAAATGTCTTGTGTATGGGTGCTTCTATTATGATTTTGTCACTCGACTAATTTCTTGTGTCCACATCTTCATTCACGAATTGTATTTTCTTGCGACGTCCAATAGACTTCCTATCTCTTACGTGCATGTTGTACTCAGGTCTAGCATCATCATCCACATAAATTACATTACATTGTCATCTCTTGTGTCAAGCTAATTCTCGATCACCTGCCAAAGGAGTTGGGGCCTTGTACGTGGGTGCTTTGCGGTACGTATATTTAGATTTTGAATTAATCTAGGGGTAGGAGGATACTCATAAATTTAGTAAATAACCTAAGGTTACAAAACTTCATTTTTCTAAGGTCTATCTAATTATTTTTGACATTAGGGTTCTTTGTTTTGGGTCTTGTGCATAGATTTGATTTAATCCCAAAAATTAACAAGATACTTTGAATTTTCAAAGTTTGATTTATCGTTTGGGAGAAAGGTCTGAGCGATTTAATTAAACTCTATAAGCCTTGTAGAAAATTAAGCTAAGATGGTTCTAGCCTCCATCTAGGGTGCATTGCATTAAAATTTATAGAGAACTATTTATTTAAGTAATTGACCCAAATAATTAAAGCCATTCACTTGTGAAAATAGAGAATTAAAAATACATAAATTGACTAATTGTACATGACGTACCTTGTTATCTTTGCAGCTTGGGGTTTGATGAAGATACTAATTTGTGTGATGTTGATGCTTCCTCCTCTTTAAAAATACATGACTACTATTGAGCCTCCAATGCATAGACTTTGATGTGGTTTGAAGTACTAAGTAAGTTATGCTATAAGCGTGTACAAACCTAGCCTAGGTGCTAAAACTTATGTAGAATGTATTCTCCAATCAAGCTAGAAAAATTTGTGTCTTTGCAAGAGGCTTTGGAATTCTTTTATAGTGGAAAATGATGGATAGGAACTACGAATGCACTCCCACATGACTAATGTGTGAAGCCCACCAAAACCCATGCAACTAAGCCTTAATACCGATATATGCAACCTCCCATTTTTCATGCAATCAACCACTCCACATGCATCTAACCCTTACATCTAACCCGTTAACTACCTCTTTTAAGCATGGTTTGAATTTTCTAATAGTTTCCAAGATTATCCCCTTATTTCATTTATTTTTTTAGCTCAGAACTTCATCCTTTGACTTTACCCTACACCCATCAACCTTAGTCCAATTAATGTACACTCTTCTATTTACAATTTGTAAAGACTAAATCTATATTACCTAGGCACTTGCTTATTTTTATGTACTTAATTTTCTCATAATATCTCATTTATTTTATTTCATAATACTTCCTAATGTTATCTTCTCTTTCTAACTCTAGTGTTTACAAGGGGTGCACATGGCAAAGCCCTAAAATATAATATTATGCATATACCAGCTTGGCCAATTAATTTAAAGTTTCTTTTTCTTAGGCTTTTAAATTTATGTCATTTAAATTAACATATCTCTTATTAAACATGCATTCTCTCACTAGAATGTGCATTATAGAAAACAATAAGTTAAGTTAATAGTTTACATAAAAGAGGTATCTTACACTAGTAGACTCATGTCTTTTTTGTATGAAACAGGCTCACATAGGTATCTTACACTAGTAGACTCATGCCTTTTTTGTATGAAACAGGCTCACATAGGTCCAGTGAGCTAGGGCATTCATAGTAGTTTTGGGATATTTACTTTCTATGTTGGAGATTATTTATTTGTAGAAGCAGAATGGTAGGTAGTGATATATTTGGGATGCTTTCCACCACTGAGGATAAGCTTGATGGAACTAACTACTCATTATGGTCCTAAATGATGTGCCATGTATTGGCTGCCAAAGGGCTTTGGAATGTTATTATTAGCATTGAGGCATACCCTATGTCACTAGCACAAAAGCATAGTACAGGTACTTTGGATGGTGATACGAGTTCTGATGTAATTGTGGCATCTGACTCCGCACCTCCCATGATAAAGAACAAGTCAAGTGGGATGGCAAGGATGCATAAGCACATGAATTAGTGGCACCTTCAATGAAAAGGAGTATTATTCCTCATATTCGCTCATGTAAAAAACTATAAAGCATGTTTACCAAGTCTGTAAACGAGGCACTAGTGGCCTACTTGTGCAAGCAATGAGAGTCCAAGAATATGAATGAGAGAGATTAAATGGATGAGTTTCTCACAAGGATTAAAGACCTTAGGGAGCAACTAGCATATATTGATGAGGCATGGTATTTACTATTCTTAAAACTATACCAGATTTATGCTAGGGTTTTACATCCACACTTCCAGTCATGATAAAGGGTAACCCCAATTCGCACACTTTTGATGAGTTGGTTGCAATTCTCTTGCAAAAAGACAAATCTTGATAAAACTAAACTAATATGCATGTGGGAGATCAAGCATTTACTACTAGTCAAAAACTTAAAGGCAAAGTCTTCTCTCAAGGGTGGCTATAAGCCAAACGTAGAATTAGCCCAGTCTTCTAGAAAGGATGCCGAGAAGGGGGGTGATAAGCCTAAGAAGAAAGGTAAATGCAACTACTATAGAAAGCCAGGCCATTACATTAATGAATATAGAAAAAGGCTAGAGGAAGGAAAGAAGAAAGAGTTAGGCATGGCTGTGGTGGTGGGGCTGATGCCATTAGCACCAAGTTTTGAAAAGAAAGAGTAAATGAGCTAAGCATAGGATGACTGGGCACTGCACTTATGATCCTTCTGCCTATGACGCGCATGTTAGTGGTAGATCAGTCTATCTAGTACTTTGATAGTGGTTCTAGTAAACACATTACTTCTCATCAACATGATATATTTTTCTCACTCAAGTTTTCTCCTCAAGGAGGAACAGTCACATCTCTTTGTATCTAGTAAAAGGAGATGGTAAGGTTGTTCGCATCATTGCTGCAAATGGTAGAATAATCACTCTCTCAGAAGTCTTATTTGTGTCAGGCATAAAAGAACTTGCTGTCAGACTATTTGCCATTGCTAGGGTAGACCTAGTGGTCAGATTTGTTGATGATAGATGTATAATTTATGATTGAAGTGACAGAGATATCATTATTATGGTATTTGGTACTCTGAGCCATGGGCTTTATAGGGACAAGTATGAGAGATTGCACATAATTCTTGTATAATTACCACCATGTAGAGCTATGGCATGCATGCTTTGGTCACTTGAATTTTGGAAGTTTGTTGCACCTTAAAAGACAAGAGATGGTGTTAGAGTTGCGAAACCTTGAGCCCCTCCATTAAACATGTATGTGAGGGGTGCATTTTGGGCAAGATGCAATGGCCATCGTTCCCAAAAGATGGATCATTTATAGGATTGTGTAGAAATTAGCTTATACATAGTGATGTATGTGGTCCCATAAGGACAACATTGATTGGGGAATATCTCTGACTTTTATTAATGAGTGAGTGACTACTCCAAGCACACCTGAGTGTATCAATTGAAGGCAAAGTGTGAGGTTTTTACATGCATTTTAGACACTTTGTTTCTATGGCTACAAATGTGTCTATGTGTAGATTTGGCACTCTTGTAGAGATCGAGGGGAGGAGTTTTATGTATATATGGCTGAAAGAGGCATAAAACATCAATGCACAATGCCTTATACACCTTAACAAAATGGTATAAACATCAATGCACAGGGCTGAGAGGAAGAATAGATCTCTCATGGAGATGACACCTTGTATGGTTAAAGGATAAGATCTACTTCATGTTTTTTGGTTGAAGGCAATTATGTGTGCCACTTTTATGCTAAACAAATGCCCCACCAAGGCCTTGTAGACAATTACCCCTTATGAAGCTTGGAATGGCAGGAGGCCCTCTATGGCTCATTTACATGTTTTTGGTTATCTTGCTCTCTTATGCGTGGGTAACAACAAAATAAGTTGGATGATAAGGCGATAAAGTGTATCCTATGGGATACAACTCGGAAAGAAAAGGGTATAAACTCTACCATCTAGCCACAAAGTGGATTTTGATGAGTAGAGATGTCTTTGTTGAGAAATTAGTTCAGCCCATGCTTTAATGCAAAAAATAGCAAAATGTATGCTCACAGGACATCTTTGATACACTCCCACCTTTGTACAATGTTGGGTAGCCATATGTGGAGCAAGTGAATGCATAAAAAGGTCCTGCAAATCAGCCCATACTAGCTAAAAGTTACCTTGAATTTCAGTCCACAGATTAGTCTATCTACAAGGAAATTATGGATGATGTAGTGGATGAGGAAAGGAAAACTATACAGGCACCCCTAAAATGGCTGGCATCGGATATTATGGTATAACAAATTAGCTACTCCTTTATCTAGCATGACATGTATAGTTCTCATCATGCATCTTATTCAATTGTTAGATGCACTAGCCATGCATGAGATGAGTACAAATCAATCCTAAAAGGTGACACTTGATATTTAGTAGATTTGTTGTATGTTAAAAATGCCATTAGTATGAAGTGGGTTTATAAGCTAAAGCATAAAGTTGATGGTAGCATTGTGATCGCCTACAAGGTAAGGCTTATTTCAAAGGCCTATGCTTAGGAGAAGGGCATAGATTATGATAAGACATTTGCACCCACATCTCGTATGACTATGATCAGGTGTATTATTACATTGGCAACGTATCATGGTTGGAATGTGCAGCATCAGTTAGATATTAACACTATCTTCTTAAATGGTGACTTCTTGCATGAGAAGGTTTGTCACCTCATGGCTTTATTGAGAAGAGGAAGGAATCTAAAGTGTGCAGGAAGGTTAAGAAAAGCTTTATATGGTCTTAAGCAGGCTTCTAGAGCATGGTATGAGAAGATAAATAGATACTTGGTTACAAATGGTTTTTGCAATAGTTTAACTGAGAGTACCCTCTATGTAAAGAGAAGTAAAGATTATTTTTTGGTCTTCATTTTACTCCTCTATGTAAAGAGGAGTAAAAAATTGTTACACTTCTCTATGTAAAGAGGAGTGAAGATTGTTTTTTGGTCATTGTTCTATACGTTGATGACAAGCTGCTCACACAAGCCCTAACGAGGAGAAGATTTTAGAATTCAAGACTAAATTACACTGTCATTTAAGATGAAAAATCTAGACTCATTGCATTATCATTTGGGCATTCAGTTTATACAATGTGATGATGGTATTATGATGTTTCAGCAAAGTACATACAAAAATTGCCTACACGATTTGGTCTTGAAGATTGTAGGTCTATTGCTACACTAGTAGAGATAGGTGCTAAGCTTAGTCTTCAGGATGCAAGTGAACCATTTGATATATCACTTTATCAACAAGTTGTTGGGTGCTTTATTTATCTATGTAATATGAGGCCAGACATTTAGTTTGGGATCTCTGCGTTGAGCAGGTTTATGCACAGTCTCGAAAGTATAGGCTGCCAAGTGAGTATTCATATACTTAGTCTCTTGGCTTATTATATGCTAAGGGGGGTGATGTTCAACAGCATGCTTTTAGTGATTTCAATTGGGCAAGATGTCATGACATGCAAGTGTCCACTAGTGGCTTTTACTTTCACCTTGGTGATTCATGTATATCATGGCTCAAGAAGTTGATAGTGGCCACTTCGACCTCTGAAACTAAGTACATGGAAACTTTTACAGAGCGACTGTGGAGTGTGTATGGATCTGGTGTCTTTTAACAGATCTTAGTGTTGGGCCTCCATCTTCACTAAGCCAAAGTGCATTAGCCTTTGTGAGAAACCCAGTGTTTCATGCTCGCACAAAGCACATTAAGGTGTATTATCATTACAAAGCACATTAAGGTGCTTTCATCTATCTCTTCTTACTTGTTGCATCTATGTGTGTGTTGCTACTTTGATCTCCACTAAATTAACTATAGTAAGTATGTCTTGACAAGTCTTTAAGGTAGTTTTGATTGACCCCAATAATATTTCGTATATACCTACCTATAGAACCATGTATGTTAACTTATGTCTATTTACTCATGCCTTTACATTCATGGCTCACCTATCGAGACTCACAGCTCACCTATCCACAGCGGGCTCAAAGCACACGTATGGCTAAACCAAGTATTTTTTTTTTTGTGGGATGGTGGGCTCACATTGATGGCTTTAGGAAACACTGCCTCTATAGCTCCGTCTAAAGCACACCATCACGAGAGGAGTCTATCGCTAGCAACAAACCCTGCCTGTATCCCCTAGTCCTTAAATTCCCCAAAGGGATACTTCACTACCCTCCCAGCCACCCTAATGACTTCAGTTATTGACTTAGTTATCCTCTATGGTCAGCATTGCCTCCAATGTCTTGAATCCATCACCTAACACCCTCTCTTGACCACACCTGATTGTTAGCTGACCATACACAAACCCAGTGGACATAGAAATGCTCAGATCCTGCCTCCAAAGCCTTCTCTTTGTATCCTATTCATAATCTGCTCTTCAGAATCCCAAGGTGTCCTCCCCAATCCGATAGCCTCACAAACAAATCTTAAAACCTTTCAAATGTAGGCAGCTCACCTCTGTCTGACAATATACTTAATCTGCTCTTCAGAATCCCAAGGTGTCCTCCCCAATCCGATAGCCTCACAAAAAAATCTTAAAACCTTTCAAATGTAGGTAGCTCACCTCTGTCTGACAATATACTCTCTTGGTTGCCCAAGACAAGTCAAAACACTTACTGTCACTTGTCTCTGAATTCAGATGGCTCTCCTAGTCTAGATTTGATTCTCCAATGTCCTCTATGACTCTTTGGTGTCTGTAGACTTAATATCCACACTCCCAAGGCCTTTATGATGGTCCTACTGACCCTCTTTTGACTGTCTTCTAACCTTCCTCTTGTAGCCTTTGCTTCCGAATTCTACTACAGAGCTGTTCTGCCTCTAAAGTCAACAACAATTCTGAAACTTTCCAAAGTGTCCTCTGACAACTATAACCCCTCAGAGACTTCTCAACTAGGCAAGATATCACCTCCTAGGTTCTATGCTAACTGCCACCAGCTCATAGTTACCTCCGAATGGGTAGAATCTACCGAAGTTGACCTAGTTGACACATATTCTAACTTCTTTGAGTCAGCAGTGGATGACCCCACAGGGACCTCGAAGAACTTAAACAACACCGGCTCCAAGCCTCAAAAGAAAGCAGCTAACCTGTTGTGTCAGACTACTGCCTTAGAAACATTGTAAAATAACAAGCTTTCTGTCTACTGTCCTCAAATAGGTCCAGAACTATTAGCTGATGTACCAAATCAGCTCCCCTCAACTAATACTAGTTAGAACAACATTTCTATACCACCTGCTAATCATTTTGATGCCTAGATGACTCAGAATCAACCGTAACTCTGTCTAAGTGTCCCAAGCCTACTAACTCAACCAAAGTTAGCTCTCACGTGCAGCCTTATCACCAAAAGAACTCCATCCATACAACATAGAATTGAACTAAAAAATAGAAGAAAACCTTGATATCACACAATTTGATCCTCTGGATATTCAAAGAAGACTGTGTAACATGTAATAAGCCTTAATCTTGAGCAGAGGAAACAAACAACATATCAAAAGAAACTATCTCAAATGACCACAAGGAAATCCAAACATGTATTCTCAAAAATTCACAAGATCATCATCAATCATTCAATTGCAAAAATTGTCCAAGATTCATTGGCTCTGGTACAACGGGGCTAGCTTGAGCAATCCTCAAGACTAGTCCAAGTTCTAACAGTAGTGCTCTCGGGGAGGTTCTTGGACACCATCCACCAACAAAGAACCCTCTCCCACTCCTGCAACTCCCTGCTCTGGACACACCTTAGTCTTCTCTCACAAACCCACATCGCTTTCAACATGGAAGAATCCCTCAGATAACCAATTTTAAAACAAACTCACAAGACTAGAGCAAGCTCTCTGAGCATAACACCAAGGCTCTCACACAGCTCTCTCATAACAAAGCTCTCACCAAAAAAACTCCATCCACCTTTTTTCTTCATGCACAACAATACCCCTATCTCCATGCATGCTTTCACCTACTCTATCTAATTTTGTCGGCTAGCCACCATGAAACAAATCTAATAGTAGTTGATTACATTGAGTTATGAATATGCAACTGCCCATGCAAGATCCTAGGCTTCCTAAGGTTTTTTAATTATACCCAATACATTATTTATTCTTCTTGGGGTTGGGATGAGCATCCTCATAGGGCATATCCCCTTGGCCATTAAAAAATCCATCATCTTTCGCCAAAACCCCCCATGGTTGAAGCATTTATGCTCAACCACTTCCTATGGATTCTTTGAAACAATCTTCAACAAACAATACATTCACCTCCCAACAATCTTCTTCATGCTCTTGTGCAGCAGCTTCATCATTAGACAAGCCTTCATCCTCTATCTCTGTATCCTTTTGGACTGTCATGACTCTGCACCATTATGGCTTCAATCTGTAGCCATTTACTCTCTTGAATGAAGTTGATCATCCAGGTCTGCAAGGTGGTAGGTTCCATTCTCATACTTGTGTCCAACTTTAAAAGGGCCTTCCCATTTAATTTGAATTTTTTTCTAGAAAGTGTTATCCAACTTACTGTTATACCTAAGCACCAAATCCCTTAATGCCTTTATCCTTCACTGTCTCATTGAACAACTATGCTCTTTTGTTGCTCAGCTAAATGTAATGGTCCAAAGATGCTTCCCTTATCAACTGTAACTCCTGAAGATCCAATAACCTCTCTTGATACTCATCTTGTCTTTCCCCTAATGCTTTAATAGAAACTGTAGACTGGGGATTTCCACTTTAATGGGAATTCCCAAAAACTAGATGGTATGGTGAAAACTCTGTTAGCTATTCTCATAGTTGTCCTATAGGCCCACAGAGCTGAAGCTACATGTAAGTCCCACTGCTTGGGATGTTCTTCTCTAGACATTTCGTTAACATCATACATAACTCCCCATTGAACCTCTTAACCAACCCATTACACTGTGGATAATAGGGGGTTGAAAACTTATGAGTAATGTGCAATTTCTACATAAGCTCCTCAACAATTTGGCCTCAAAAACTAGGTCCTTGATCTGTCAATAACTCCAAGGGCATACCAAATCTGGCACAAATATCCTCAAAGGAAGACTTGGCTACTTCTTTAGTAGTAATTCTTCTTACACATCTAGCCTCAGCCCACCTAGCAAGGTAATCCACTCCAATTAAGATGTAGGTCCTACCCCTAGCAGTTGTGGGTAGAGGGCCAATGGCATCTAAACTCCATTTTTCCAAAGCTCCATATGAAATAATGGTTTTCCTCAACTCATGGTGCAATACTCTCCTTCCTTACTTCTTACATGGCTCACAGCTTTTGCACCAATGGTAGACGTCTTTCCTCACACTCGGCCACACATAACTTGCAGTAAGAATTTTCCTCAAAGTCAACTTTAGGGCAAAGTGCCCTCCACAAACCCCCTCATGACATGCATCCATTATGGCAAAGATCTCTACTATGGTTGTTGGGACCCTTCTCAAAACCATATCCTTGCCTTTCATGTACAACTGATCATTAACAATAATGTACTGCAAAGCCCTTCTTATGAAACCATACTTCTGTTTTTTGGATAAAGTTGAAGGTACCATACCTGTATGCAAAGACTTCCAATTCATGTAAACTCTCCCTTCCAGCATAACTAGGGTGGGTTACAGCTATAGCATATGTATCCAAATCTTTGCCTAATCACCCCCCTTTTGCTAATGTGTTTGCAGCTTGGTTCTGTGCTCTTTTCACATGTTGAACCCGAACTTCTTGAAACCTCTGCAACATCTTTCTTATTTGAAAAGCACCACTCCTTCTATTTGGGATTCTTAGCCTTCCAGACATTTTGAAGTTGTCCAATCACCAATAAACTGTCTCTTTAATATAATCAGTCTACTAATCCCTCTTCAGACACTGTTGGAGTCCATATTCTAAGGTGGCATACCTAGCTTTATTTTGCTGGTTTGCACTTGTAACTTGATTCCTTCTTGATATATTATAGTACCTTCTGGATTCAACAAAACAACCCCACCACTAGCTACCCCTGAGCTCCTCTTAAAAGCTCCATCAAAAAACAAAGCAAAAGCATTGGACATATCTGCTTCAGGTTCTTGCCACCTGGGTACCGTCTTCTTCTTCTTCACGGTTCTTCCCTCAATATACCAAAGGTTCTATCTACAAGTCAAAATATCTACCAAAGTAGCCCTTGTACTATCCTCCACTATGCAAGTGAATTGGAACTCTTGGAGCTCAACTAGTCATTTAGATAGTCTCTTTGATGGAAGAGCATATTAAATCAAATGGGGAAGTAAAGAATAATGTGTCAATATGGTGAAAGGCTTAGGAAGTAAGTAAGACCTAAACTTTCTTAGGGCAAACACCATAACTACCATTACAAGATCTACCTTAGAATAAGTCCTTTCTGCACTTGTCTTTGTCCTGCTCACAAAGAATAATGTGTCAATATGGCGAAAGGCTTAGGAAGTAAGTAAGACCTAAACTTTCTTAGGGCAAACACCACAACTACCATTACAAGCTCTGCCTTAGAATAAGTCCTTTCTGCACTTGTCTTTGTCCTGCTCCTCACAAAGAATTCCTTACTCCAATCTGGGGGCATTGCAACTGGCAAAGTGCTCAAAATTTCTTTAACCTACAAAAAGGCTTCCTCTTCCTTGGCTTGCCACACAAAAGGACCCTTTTGGGATGCTTGCTTTCAAGGGGTATAGAGCCCGAGAAAGAAGATGAATGAATCTAGCCAGACATCTGACCTTATATGTGAATGTCATCAGTTGTTTCACATTCTGAGGTGTTTCTAACAAAAGAAAACCTTCTACCTTTATAGGGTCTGCCTCAATTCCATTCTTAGAAACTATATTTCCTAGTAAGGTGACCTTGGCCTATGCTAAGTGACACTTATCAGGGTTTAATTGTCCACCCAGTTCATCCAGCCTCTTCATGCTATCCTCGCCTTCTCACAGTGAACCGATTTGCCACTATATATATAGAAATCATCAATGAATACTCTGATGAAGGACCCCAAATAAGGCTTAAACAACAGGTTCATAAATCTTTGGAAAGTAGCAGGTACATTAGTGAGCCCAAAGGGCATTACCCTATATGCAAAGCACCCCCATGGTGTAATGAAAGTAGTTTTTCTTCTGATCCTCTGGGGGGATAAAGAGATTTGGAAATAACAAGAATATCCATCATGAACACTGTACCTCTCATGTCCAGCTACACTATCTAAGATTTGATCTTGGAAAGGCAATGGTGGGTAATGGTCCCTCTTGGTCACAGCAGCATTCAAGAGCTTAAAGTCTACACAAACTCTCCACTTCACATTTTTCTTGGGAGTAATCACAACTGGAGAAGCCCACTCTGAGTTATCAATTGGAAAAATGAAGCCTGCCTTCAACAACTTACTCTTGTCTCAATATTTGTTGTTGCACTACCCCCAATCTTCTCAGTCTTTGCACCATTGGCTTTGCTTTAAGTTTCGATTGTATTTCATGTTGTACAATAGCTGACACCCCCCTAACTTGAGTATAAGAAGAGATAACGAGATCTAGAAACTGCCATAGCATTGTCAGGTATTCTTTCTTCTCAACCACTATCAGATCTTTAGCATTGTCAGGTATTCTTTCTTCTCAACCACTTTCAGATCTTTAGCAAGCATCTTCTGTAAAACTTCCTCTTTGGCTAACTGTAAGATTCCTCCCCCAGCCTCTCAGGATGTCTAATATCTTTCCCTGTAATCATTTCCCTCTTCAGAAATATAAAAGATCTTGTTTCTACCTATTTTATCCTAGAGAGAGAAAATATTCTAGAGAGATAATATTCAGATTTTAAATATTTTTGGATAGAAAAATACCTCATCTTATTAAAATAAGTTCTTTTGAAACAGAAGTTCAAAAAGATTTTCAGAAGGTGCATTAGAAATTAAGTATAATCTGTTCAAGAGGCATCATCCTGGGGGTGAAGATTTTTTTTAAAATTTTAAATTAAGGTTCCTATGGACCAATAAGATTCATCCAAATGTAGGGAGGAGATAAATGAAGAAATAAAAGGAAAATCCTCCAAAAATGAGTAAATACTCACATAAGATGAAGAGTTGACTAAGGACAAGGTTAATAGTTAAAAAAGGGAGATATTTAGAAGTAACGATGCATTTTTGACACCTCTGCATGGGGGAATTCCCCTCATGAAGGAGGCATCTATTTCACATGCTTGAATGAGTTTTAAACTCCCAAATAATGAGATATTTTCATCTCTCCTCTCTCCTGTTTCAACTAGATCCAAAAAGTGAGCAAAACTGACCTAAAAATAGTCAAAAATTGACCAAACTGAACTGAAAATTTCTAGAATCAGTTTGCTTGGTTAGAGGCTCACTTTTTCCTATAAATAGAAGCCCTCCCCTTTGTTGAAACTTAATAGTATTTTTGCACTGTTACCCTGCCTCTCCCAAGTGCCAAAAACAATGAATTTTACTCATAATTCATTAGTTTTTGACCTTCTGTCTTCCAAAAGATTGGTGGCCACTCTTGTCTTAAACAAGAGTTGAACCCTCAAACCATCAAGCCAAAGGAAAGCTCTCAAATTCATTAGTAAGTTGGTGATTCTTCTCTTTTTCATTTATTTTATGGTTTTTATGGTTTTTGTCTTCTCTAAAATTGCAAGTGATGTTATGCCTCATTACAAAAGGCATTCCCCTATCTTCTCTAGTAAATCCAACCATTCTTTATCCTAGGTGAATGATTAATGAATAAACTCAAGTTTTTCATAATGTTTCTCTTAAATAAGTAGAAAAATGTTACTTTAGAATGATTTAAATACTCTTGATGCATTTCTATTTAATTTTAGAGACTTAAAATTGAAAAATGGTCAGCCATACAAAGGAGGTTATGGCGAAATTTTTCAAAAATTTAGAAATAAGTATTATCTTTCATTATTCTAAAAGAGTAATCCTTATGAATTCTACATTCTAAATTGTCATTTTCATGCATAGAAGATGCATTTTGATTATTTGTATAAAAGAAATTTAGTTTTATTATAAATGTATTACTTTCATTATTATTGATTTTTATGCATAAAAGTATGCATAAAAGATTATTATTTTTATTATAAAAGTGTTACTTTTATCATATTTGATTTTCATGCATAGAGGTATGCATAAAAGATTATTATTTTATTGTAAAAGTGTTACTTTTATCATATTTGATTTTCATGCATAGAGGTATGCATAAAAGATTATTATTTTATTGTAAAAGTGTTACTTTTATCATATTTGATTTTCATGCATAGAGGTGTGCATAAAAGATTATTATTTTATTGTAAAAGTGTTACTTTTATCATATTTGATTTTCATGCATAGAGGTATGCATAAAAGATTATTATTTTATTGTAAAAGTGTTACTTTTATCATATTTGATTTTTATGCATAAATGGGTGCATAAAAGATATTTTTATATTAAAAGTGTGATTTTCATCATAAATGATTTTATGCTTAAATTAGATGCATAAGAGAAATTCTTTTATTCTAAAAGTGTAATTCCTACTAAATTGGATTTATGAATGGAAAGTTGCATAAAGAATTTATTTTAATCCAAAAGTGTTATTCTTATCAATTTTAATTTCATGCATAGAAAGATGCATAAAGACATCTATTTTTAGTTCAAAAGAGTTATTTTCGTCAATTTTGATTTTATGCATAGGAAGATGCATAAAAGATTGATTTTTAATTCAAAAGTGTCATTCTCATTTAAAATGAATTTATGCATAGGAAGATGCATAAAAGATTGATTTTTATTTCGAAAGTGTTATTCTCCTTAAAATGGAATTTATGCATAAATAGAAGCGTAAAGAAATCTTATATCAAAAATGAGAATTCTCTTGTATTATATAAATAGATATAGGGATGTGGATGTATGAAGGTGGATGTGGATGTATGAATGTGAATGTGGATGTGAATGTATGAATGTGAATGGGGATGTGGATGTATGAAGGTGGATGTGGATGTATGAATGTGGATGTAGATGTGGATGTATGAATGTGAATGTAGATATGAATGTATGAATGTGGATGTGAAAATGGATGTATGGATGTGGACGTGGATGTATGAATGTGGATGTAGATGTGGATGTATGAATGTGAATGTGGATGTGAATGTATGAATGTGAATGGGGATGTGAATGTATGAAGGTGGATGTGGATGTAGATGTGGATGTATGAATGTGAATGTGGATGTGAATGTATGAATGTGGATGTGAAAATGGATGTATGGATGTGGATGTGGATGTATGAATGTGGATGTGGATGTGGATATATGAATGCGAATATGTATGTGATGGATATGAAGTCGATATGAACGAATGGATGAGATGAGATGTCAAGTGAATCAGAATGTGAAATGAATAATATAATATGTGAACGAATGAGATGTAATGAGAAATGGATGTGATGAGACGTAATGTAAAATAAGAAAGATAGGAATGGATGTTATGTGAAGTGAATGAATCTGATGAGATGGGATGGAAAATGATGTATCTGGTCAAGAATGGATACACTTATGAATTGGGTTTGGGTTAAGTAATATAGATTGATGTGGAACAAACAGGAAAGATGTGAATTCATTATAGAAACTGTATTTGTGATCTGTTTGTAAATGACTGTTTTATGTCTAGAATGCTGGGGAAGCATTTTGACTATCTTGAGAATGTGGTCGTGAAGACCTACCTGATAAAGTTGTAACTGCTGTATGGAGAGTCAATGGAGGACGTCTCGCGTAGCAAGGTCGGCCGAGGTCTTGACCAGCCTCAGTTCGATTTAAATGGTGAGCTTTCGGTACGGTGGATGAGGGACCAAGGAAGCGGCCTATGAGTGGTGACCTGTGAAGGATCCTAGAGGGTGCTGACCATACGATGCTTGGGCTCTGGGTTGCCGAAGATACCCACACGTGCATCATGGAAGATATTGAAACAAGGAGTAAGAGTTGTTTTCTGAAACCGGGCATGGATCTGGTTGATTGACCTTGTTGGTCCTCAACGAATGAGTCCATGGCTCTTTTATATGGATCTGTTGGTTGATCTTACTGATCTTCAACGGAGATTCCATCTTGATTTTCATAAGTGATTATATTTCCGAGTACTATGAGCTAGGAACTATTGAAAAGGCCCCTGAGTGGATAGGTGGTGAGCGTTCTGGTTGCCAATGATGCCATAGATACTCTGATGAAGGAATGATTGGTAATTAAGATTCAACCAGAGATTTTGAGGATTGTCATCAGTGACATAATGGTTCCATTAAAGGATTGTTTTAAAGTTAGCTGATGCTGAGAAAAAGGCAATTTCATATTGGGTGTGTAAGTGGTGTGACTAGTTTTATGTTTGCATGAACTTCCGGCTAGGGGGCCTGGGAACTCTTTTCCCTGGTACCCGGGACAAAACCTAACCAAATTCTAAATTGGATCCCATCACTACAGTGGTTGGGCGGTTGGCTAACCCATGGGACTGGATGGGGTTAGGCTGGACTGATGGATCCATAAATCGAGACTCAATTTCTGTTTAGTTCGATAGATGAAGTAAATCCCAGACAAAAATTGTTCTATGGAAAAGAATCAACGGCTGTGCCTCTCAATGAGGAAAAAAGCGTTGATCTCTATGATCCAAGTACAGTCTTTTTCCCTGATCTGACTATGGGACTTACGGGTTCAGTCAGATGAGCTCAGTTAGTTAAGGCTTTTTGACTACGTTAGGGAAAAGTTATCTTGGTGGAATCACCCGTGCTTTCCGGGCAAGAGAAGTTTTTCCGAGTTCGGTTTGGAAGAATCGAGGAATTAGTCACCTGTCCGGATATCCGTGGGCGAGGCCCCGAGTGTGGGACCCTGCCCCGCGCAAGATGTGCTACTTCCGCTGCTAGCACCCCGAATCCGTTGCGCGGTGGGGACTGGGATCTCACAGTTGGTATCAGAGCTATTTGGCTAATGAGGATCAACCGAGAAGCCAAATATGTCAAAAATTTATCAAGAAGCACTAAAAGGTTGTAATTGTGTGTGATAAAATTCATACAATTTGCTATTCAAACTGAAATTCGTAATTTGGTAATTGGGTCTTCAGATGTGGAAGTACTGCAATTGTATGGAATCCCTGACTTGCTTGAGGCCTAGACATGATAGTATTTACCTTATAATTCCAAGGACCGTGACTACCCGTATATACCGAGGGTATAACTGTAGCTCTTTATTGGCAGTTTATACGAGTAAATCTAAGACTTGAAATTATAAGCATTAATGCTATCCAGATAAATTCGAATGTGGTTGATATGATTTTTACATTTTGGTTGAGAACTGATGAGTTGATTTGGATTCTGATTAAAAAATGAAGATTTTTGAATTTTGGCTGAATTATAATTAACTAAGTAAAACCACAATGAGGATGAATGGGACGAGTCCCTGTGATGATGATCTTAACTGGAATGACGTTAATGACTTCAACCAATCACTATGAGATTAGTGGATTGTGCTAGCAGAATGCTACTGTTAACTTTTGATCAGTGGATTAAGGGATGATAAATTAAAAATCTGAAAAATTGAAATCCCCCATGGAGAATTGTTCAGATAGAAAAATTCAGTCTGATGGACCATTATTGTGTTAAAGATATGAATGAGATATTCTGAAAGAATTGTCAACTGATAATGCATTCTATATGAGTATCTTTATCCCTTGATTCTATGGGGAGCCGACCTATTTAGAGAACCCCAGAATCAGTTGACTCAAAAAAATCGGATTGAATCATAAATAAAGAGATTTAACAACAATTTCGTATTGATAGGAACATGGATCGAGGTCGTCGTGGTAGAAATGTTAACCCCCAACTCAATGAAGAAGAGCTTGACCTGGATGTTCGTAAAACTCTTCATAGTTCGCAGCCTGGACCTTTCAAGGGTGAAGGGGAAAACTTGGGCGCGAGACTGTGGAGAAGTGGATCGAATCAATGGAAGAATACTTCGATGTCACCGGTTACAATGAGAAGAACAAAATGGCTCTTGCAAGGCTGAAGATAGTGGAGACAGCGAGAGTGGCATGGAGAAACCACTGCGAGACAAACTGTCTCGACCGAAATACCCAAACCTGGACCAATCTCAAGACTTACCTCAGAAAGAGGTTTTGTCCCCCAGGCTTTCTTGAAACTAAGATGAATGAGTTCTTGGAACTAAAGCAAGAAAACCGGACAATTGAAGAGTACCGTCAGGCTTTTGCCCTTCTCCTTAAATGTTCCCCTCAATTGGATGAAGAGCAGCTCATGGCCAGGTTCATTCGGGGAATGAACAAGCCATTAGATACTTTAGTCAAGAATGCCAAACCTATTTCCATGGCCGAAGCAGTTCGGATGGCGAAGGATTTTGCCAAAGCCTTTGATGTCAAAGTCCCACCAAAGCCAGCACCAACTCCTTTCAAAAGGTTTTTATTCCCAAAAAGTGATTCCAACCTTCCTCCGCCTAAGAGATATCAGGGTCAAACCCAGGATATGGGAAGTTCCAAAATAGAAGAAATGTCCTTTTCCTGAAACTCTAGGCTAGATTTCAACTTCAGAAGTTCCACCCTTAAACAAGAGAGTGAAATGCTATAACTGTCAAGGGTTTGGACATCACAGCATGGATTGCCCAACTCCTTTTGGATCAAGGTTTTCAGGACAAGAAAGTCAGGGATCAAGATTCCAGACTCCAGCCCCTTCCGTCCAGAGTAATCACGGTTCTATCCGCCAAAATCAGGGAAATCCCAGAGGTAGAGCCTCTATCCAACCTACAGTTTCAACCCAAAGTAATGCAAGACCTCCAACTCAGAATAGGGGAAGTCAAAGAGAGTTGTTCCCAAATCGGTCGTCCACTTCCAAGGCAGTAACACTGGAAGTGATTGAAGAAGAAGAAGAAGATGAAAGAGATCATACTCCACCTGCGAGATGAGGACATCTCGCGTTTTTTAAGTGGGGTAGAATGTAAGATTCCTCCCCCAGCCTCTCAGGATGTCCAGTATCTTCCCCTGTAATCATTTCCCTCTTCAGAAATATAAAAGATCTTGTTTCTACCTGTTTTGGCCTAGAGAGAGAAAATATTCTAGAGAGATAATATTCAGATTTTAAATATTTTTGGATAGAAAAATACCTCATCTTATTAAAATAAGTTTCCCTGAAACAGAATTCAAAAAGATTTTAAGAAGGTGCATTAGAAATTAAGTATAATCTGTTCAAGAGGCATTATCCTAGGGGTGAAGATTTTTTTGAAATTTTAAATTAAGGTTCCTATGGACCAATAAGATTCATCCAAATGTAGGGAGGAGATAAATGAAGAAATAAAAGAAAAATCTCCCAAAAATGAGTAAATACTCACATAAGATGAAGAGCTGACTAAGGACAAGGTTAATAGTTAAAAAAGGGAGATATTTAGAAGTAATGATGCATTTTTAACACCTCTGCATGGGGGAATTTCCCTCATGAAGGAGGCGCCTATTTCACATGCTTGAATGAGTTTTAAACTCCCAAATAATGAGATATTTTCATCTCTCCTCTCTCCTGTTTCAACTAGATCCAAAAAGTGAGCAAAACTGAAAATGGTCAAAAATTGACCAAACTGATCTGGAAAATTCTAGAATCAGTTTGCTTGGTTAGAGGCTCACTTTTTTCTATAAATAGAATCCCTCCCCTTTGTTGAAACTTAATAGTGTTTTTGCACTGTTACCCTGCCTCTCCCAAGTGCCCAAAACAATGAATTTTACTCATAATTCATTAGTTTTTGACCTTCCGTCTTCCAAAAGATTGGTGGCCACTCTTGTCTCAAACAAGAGTTGAACCCTCAAACCATCAAGCCAAAGGAAAGCTCTCAAATTCATTAGTAAGTTGGTGATTCTTCTCTTTTCCATTTATTTTATGGTTTTTATGGTTTTTGTCTTCTCTAAAATTGCAAGTGATGTTATGCCTCATTACAAAAGGCATTCCCCTATCTTCTCTAGTAAATCCAACCATTCTTTATCCTAGGTGAATGATTAATGAATAAACTCAAGTTTTTCATAATGTTTCTCTTAAATAAGTAGAAAAATGTTACTTTAGAATGATTTAAATACTCTTGATGCATTTCTATTTAATTTTAAAGACTTAAAATTGAAAAATGGTCAGCCATACAAAGGAGGTTATGGTAAAATTTTTCAAAAATTTGAAAATAAGTATTATCTTTCATTATTCTAAAAGAGTAATCCTTATGAATTCTATATTCTAAAGTGGCATTTTCATGCATAGAAGATGCATTTTGATTATTTGTATAAAAGAAATTTAGTTTTATTATAAATGTATTACTTTCATTATTATTGATTTTTATGCATAAAAGATTATTTTTTTATTATAAAAGCATTACTTTTATCATATTTGATTTTCATGCATAGAGGTATGCATAAAAGATTATTATTTTATTGTAAAAGTGTTACTTTTATCATATTTGATTTTCATGCATAGAGGTATGCATAAAAGATTATTATTTTATTGTAAAAGTGTTACTTTTATCATATTTGATTTTCATGCATAGAGGTATGCATAAAAGATTATTATTTTATTGTAAAAGTGTTACTTTTATCATATTTGATTTTCATGCGTAGAGGTAGACATAAAAGATTATTATTTTATTGTGTAAAAGTGTTACTTTTATCATATTTGATTTTCATGCATAGATGTGTGCATAAAAGATTATTATTTTATTGTAAAAGTGTTACTTTTATCATATTTGATTTTCATGCATAGAGGTGTGCATAAAAGATTATTATTTTATTGTAAAAGTGTTACTTTTATCATATTTGATTTTCATGCATAGAGGTATGCATAAAAGATTATTATTTTATTGTAAAAGTGTTACTTTTATCATATTTGATTTTTATGCATAAATGGGTGCATAAAAGATATTTTTATATTAAAAGTGTGATTTTCATCATAAATGATTTTATGCTTAAATTAGATGCATAAGAAAATTCTTTTATTCTAAAAGTGTAATTCCTACTAAATCGGATTTATGAATGGAAAGTTGCATAAAGAATTTATTTTAATCCAAAAGTGCTATTCTCATCAAATTTAATTTCATGCATAGAAAGATGCATAAAGACATCTATTTTTAGTTCAAAAGAGTTATTTTCGTCAATTTTGATTTTATGCATAGGAAGATGCATAAAAGATTGATTTTTAATTCAAAAGTGTCATTCTCATTTAAAATGAATTTATGCATAGGAAGATGCATAAAAGATTGATTTTTATTTCGAAAGTGTTATTCTCCTTAAAATGGAATTTATGCATACATAGAAGCGTAAAGAAATCTTATATCAAAAATGAGAATTCTCTTGTATTCTATAAATAGATATGGGGCTGTGGATGTATGAAGGTGGATGTGGATGTATGAATGTGGATGTAGATGTGGATGTATGAATGTGAATGTGGATGTGAATGCATGAATGTGAATGGGGATGTGGATGTATGAAGGTGGATGTGGATGTATGAATGTGGATGTAGATGTGGATGTATGAATGTGAATGTGGATATGAATGTATGAATGTGGATGTGAAAATGGATGTATGGATGTGGATGTGGATGTATGAATGTGGATATAGATGTGGATGTATGAATGTGAATGTGGATATGAATGTATGAATGTGAATGGGGATGTGAATGTATGAAGGTGGATGCGGATGTATGAATGTGGATGTAGATGTGGATGTATGAATGTGAATGTGGATGCGAATGTATGAATGTGGATGTGAAAATGGATGTATGGATGTGGATGTGGATATATGAATGTGGATGTGGATGTGGATATATGAATGCGAATATGTATGTGATGGATATGAAGTCGATATAAACGAATGGATGAGATGAGATGTCAAGTGAATCAGAATGTGAAATGAATAATATAATATGTGAACGAATGAAATGTAATGAGAAATGGATGTGAAATAAATAATATAATATGTGAACGAATGAGATGTAATGAGAAATGGATGTGATGAGACGTAATGTAAAATAAGAAAGATAGGAATGGATGTTATGTGAAGTGAATGAATCTGATGAGATGCTTCTATCTGAGAATCCTCTGTTTCAGAACCATCTATGAAATCGGTTTCTGCAACTTTATCTTCATCCTTTGAAGAATTCTCTCGGATTAATTATCTCCCCTTAGCCATGTCAAAATCAGGTGCCCTCTCCACCAATCCTACCCTGCTCTCATTGCAATTAACCATGGTCTTCCCAAAATCAAAGGATAATCCTCTATCCTTTGCTGGCATGACATGCACATCTAGCTCAGCTTCTAACCCAAGGATAGTCACTTACAGCCTCCTCACCACTCCCAGATATCTAACCTTTGCATTATTGGCCATTCTTACTTTGAATTCTGATGGTGCAGTCACCTTAAGTCTTAAGGCTTCCATAGTTTACTAAGTCATAACACAAAGCTGGGCACCGCCATCAATGTACACTTTAGGCACTTTGAATTTATTTATCCAAGCATTCACGACAAGCAAATAATCTTTATCTCCTTTGACATGCACAATATTCAGCATTTCTACTTTCTTCTTTTGCTCCTTCTTGGAAATCCTTATACTAACTAGTTTGCTCCAGACTTTGGGGCACATCTATAGCAGCTGGGGCCAAGACAAAGAAGGCCCCTTCTACTAGAGGTTCTTCTTCAGGTCATACTCTTCCACTTGCATCCCTAGAGGAAAATCTTCCATGCATATACGTCTCCTAGGTCTGCTCTTTTTCTTATCTTCTTTGAACTGGTCCTCAATCTGCTTCCCCTTTTTCCTTTTGGATGGTCTAGCTTCATCTTCACCTTCTGCACCCTGGTTCTCTTGTTGGCTGGCATATCTGCTTCCTCATCTTTTTCTTCATCTCTTCAGATTCACCTCACCTAGTCTGGGCCCATTTGTAGGCTGTGGGCTGAACCTGAGGTCTTGGTGGGTGTGGAATTTCCTCTTCCCTTTTGACACCTGGCCTTTCCTCTCTTCTAGGTGCCAAAGAGTACCATCTCCACCCATCTCTTCTAGGAAAGGGGAGACATGTCCCCTTTCCATACAATTAAAGCATTGGACATTTAGGTTTGGGCCTCCTATGCCCCTGCCTCTCATCCCTTCTCTCTATCTCTTGCCCTTAGGGCAACAAATTTAAATTTAAATTTTCTATTTGTTGCGTGCGTTAATTGATTAATACCTTGCATTAATTGGTTAACAACCAATGGATTTAAATTTAAATTTTCTATTTGTTGCGTGCGTTAATTGATTAATACCTTGCATTAATTGCTCCAATGGAATTGGAGCAGTTCTCCCTTCCTCTGTCCTCCTCTCACCAATCATAACAAGTCTACTCTCAACTAGAACCTCCTTCTGCTTTTGAAACAATCTCTAAAGCTTCCACTCCTTTTCTCTTGCAATCCTCAATGCTTCATCAAAAGTACCCAGTCTCTTTAACTCAACCTTCTCCTTCAGATTAGGATGAAGAGATTGAATAAACATATCTTTTTTCAGAAGTACAGGTGGGTGTTCTTCTCCTAATGAAGCATCCCATCTGGCCCACAAATCCAGTCTTTAAACCAATCAAATACATCTGACAAACTATGCTTTAGTTTCTATATATCCTGCCAAATGGCATCCAGGGACTCACCTTTCTTGAAATGGTGCACTAGAGGTCCTCTAACATCCTCATATGTCTTCCCTTGATGTGGCTGAGTCCTCCATGTCTGAAACCACCTTTTTGCATCCCCTTTCAATAACATAGACAATAAGGTCAATTCGTCTTCATCTCTGTCCTTTCCATATGTAAAAGTTGCCAGCTCCATCCCGGCCAATAAATCTTCTAGATCCTCATTAGTGTGCCCATGAAACATAGGATAAGATAGCATTGTAGCCATATGACACTTCAACAGCCTGAAGGGTGCTTTCAAATCCCTCCTCAGTGGGGGGCACCAAAACAATGATGGCTTTAGGAAAACACTGCCTCTACAGCTCTGTCTGAAGCACACCACCATGAGAGGAGTCTATCACTAGCACCAAACCCCATCAAAAACAACACCAGCAGGCACTAGAGCACCCAACCTCCATCCCCTTAGTCCTCAGCTTCCCCAAAGGGATACTTCACTACCCTCCCAGTAGCCACCCTTATGACGTCATCTCTGTTGAGTTAGTTATCTTCTATGGTTATCATTGAACTCCAATGTCTTTGATCTATCACCTAACACCCTCTCCTAACCACGGTTGACTGTTAGTAGCTGACCATACATAGCCCTAGTGGCGACACAAAAATGCTCAAATCCTGCCTCCAAAGCCTTCACTTTGTATCCTATCCTCCGTAATCTACTCTTCAAAATCCCAAGGTGTCCTGCCCCATCCAATAGCCTCACAAACAGATCTTAAAACCTTTAAAATGTAGGCAGTTGACCTCTATCTAAAAATATACTCTCTTGGCTTCCCAAGACAAGTCAAAACACTTATTGTCACCTGTCTCTGAATTCAAATGGCTCTCCTAGTCTAGATTTGATTCTCCAATGTCCTCTATGACTCTCCGATGTCCCACGGACTTAATATCCACACTCCCAAGGCATTCGTGATCGTCCTACTATCCCTCTTCTGAGTTTCTTTTGACCTTCCTCCTATAGCCTCTACTTTCGAATTCTGCTAAAACAGAGTTGTTCTGTGTTCGAAGTTAACAGCAATTCTGACACTTCCCAAAGTGTCCTTTGACAGTTATAACCCCTCAAAGACTTCTAAACTAGGCAAGATATAACCTCCCAAGTTTTCTGCTAACTACTACCAACTCATAGCTGTGCCTCCGAATGGGCAGAATCTACCCAACTAACCAAGTTGACCTAGCTGACATAGATTCTAACTCCTTTGAGTCAACTAACCCCACATGGACTCAAAGCACTTAAACAACACCAGCTCTAAGCCTCATAAGCAATCAACTGATCTGTTGTGTCAGACTACTACCTTAGAAACATTGTAAAATAACAAGCTTTATGTCTGCTATCCTCAGACAAGTCCAGAATTGTCCAACTGATGTATAGAATCACTTTCCCTAGCTAATAATAGTCAGAACAACATCTCTATACCACCTGCTGATCATTCAGATGCCTGGATGACTCAGAATCAACCTTAACTTAGGCTAATTGTCCCAAGCCCAACTCAACCAGAGTTAGCTCTCACCTGCAACCTTATCACCAAAAGAACTCCATCCATATAACATAGAATTAAACCAAAAAATAGAAGAAAACCTTGATATCACACAATTTGATCCTCTAGATGTTCAAAGAAGATTGTGTAACACGTAATAAGCCTCAATCTTGAGCAGATGAAGGGAAAAAATATCAGATCAAAAGAAACTCTCTCAAATGACCACAAGGAAATCCAAACATGTATTCTCAAATATTCACAAGACTATCATCAATCATGCAATAGCAAAAATTATCTGCAAGCTTCACTGGCTGGTACAACGGGGCTAGCTTGAGCAATCCTCAAGACTGGTCCAAGTTCTAATAGTAGTGCTCCCGGGGAGGTTCTGGGACACCATCCACCACAAAGAATCCTCTCCCACTCCTGCAACTCCCTGCTCTAGACACACCTTAGTCTTCTCTCACAAGCCCACATCACTTTCAACACAGAAGAATCCGTGAGATAACCAATTTCAAAACAAACTCACAAGACCAGAGCAAGCTCTCTGAGCACAACACCAAGGCTCTCACATAGCTCTCTCATACCAAAGCTCTCTGAGCACAACACCAAGGCTCTCACACAGCTCTCTCATACCAAAGCTCTCACCAAAAAACTCCATCCACCTTTTTTCTTCATGCACAACAATACCCCTATCTCCATGCATGCTTTCACCTACTCTATCTAATTTTGTCGGCTAGCCACCATGCAACAAATCTAATAGCAGTTGATTACATCGAGTTATGAATATGCAACCGCCCATGCAAGATCCTAAGCTTCCTAAGGTTTTTGAATTATACCCAATACATTATTTTATTCTTCTTGGGGATGGGATGAGCATCCTCATAGGGCATATCCCCTTGGCCATACAAAATTCCATCAACGTCTCTCAACCCACCATCGAGAGATGGTTTGGGTTGTTTTTTTGGAGCATTTTGATTATTTTTTTTGGACTTGATGAGGGACGAATTTATAATCCTAATTAATGGTGGTTGTGCAAGTAATTAAGTGTTTTAGATTGTTTTCAATCAAATTTGCATGCTTCTAAGCTACCAATTCTATTAATGCATTAAAAATATGAAAGACATAAACAAAAAATAGTATTTCACTCTAATCCACATCTAATGGAGCTCAATGCTTATGCTTCTAAGCTACCAATTCTATTAATGCATTAAAAATATGAAAGACATAAACAAAAAATAGTATTTCACTCTAATCCACATCTAATGGAGCTCAATGCTTATGTTTTAGGAGTGGATTTTGCTCCTAATCACAAATGCTAAACTATTATTTGGATTAATGCTACAAGATCAAAGCCTTATGGGCATCAAAGTCATGCAAAAGACCAAGAAACGAGGGTTTAGAATGGAAATACGCTTCAAAACCAAATAAAAGACAACAAAACAAACACATCTAAAGCTCCAAAATTGAATGTCTTTTGGAGTGTAACCTCCTCCCTATTGACATCGAAAAATATTTTGGTGATCTTAATAGCTAGGAATGCATGGAAGATGTAAGATTCCTCCCTCCGTCTTTTGAGGTGTGCAGGTGTAAGAACCTCCCCTTCTGATCTTATAATTATTCCCCTCTCTGAAATTAAAAAAAATGTTGTTTTACCCTATTTGGCCTAGAGAGAGAAAATGTCTAGAGGGAGGTAATTTAAAATTGAGATATTTTTGGATATAAAAATCCTCCTAGTGTGTAAAATGGTTTCCCCTGAATCAAAAATTCAAAAAGAACTTTCCAATGTGCAATTGGAATTAATTGAAAATAGGTAAAAAGGACCTTAGCCTAAGGGTCCAGATTTTCAAAAAAATTTGAATTATGCTCCAATTAAGGTTCCTATGGACCAATAAGATTAATCCAAATGTAGGGAGGAGATAAATTGAAGAATAAAAGAAAATCCCCCAAAAATGAGTAAATGCTCACATAAGATGAAGAGTTGACTAAGAACAAGGTTTATTAGTTAAAAAAGAAGAGATATTTAGAGGAAATGATGCATTTTTGACACCTCAATGTGGGGATCTCTCCTCATGAAGGAGGCGCCTATTTCACTTGTGTGGAGGAGTTTCAAACTCATAAATAATGAGATATTTTCATCTCTCCTCTCTCCTGTTTCAACTAGATCCAAAAAGTGAGCTAAACTGACCAAAAAATGGTCAAAAATTGACCAAACTGATCTAGAAAATTCTAGAATCAGTTTGCTTAGTTAGAGGCTCATTTTTTCCTATAAATAGAAGCCCCCCCTTTCTAAAAGGTTAATAGTGTTTATGCACTATTACTCTACTCCTTCCCAGAGCCAAATACATTAAATTCACTTGATAATTCAATTGTTTTTTACTAAATCCTCTCCAAAAGAATTGGTGGCCACTCTTGATCCAACAAGAGTAGAACCCTCAATCCCTCAAGCCAAAGCAAAGCTCACAAAACTCCATGTAAGCTAAAACTTCTACTTTTTAATTTCAAATCTATGGGTTTTCTGATTTCCTTGTTTTTTTATATAATTGATTAAAGTGAATCCTGATGTTATGCCTTGATGAAAAGGCCACCCCCTTCACTTCCTTAAGAATTCAGCCTTTCTTTATCCTGAAATGAATAACAAATAAATTGATTTAAACTTTTCTTATTGTTTACTCTTTAGAAAGTGAAAATTGAGTAGATTAGAGTACTTTACTTCAAATTGGGATTAATTTTAAATTGATATTAGAATGTAAGAATTGAGACATGGTCAGCCATACAAAGGAGGTTATGGTAAAATTTTCTTGAATTTTGAGGAAAATAAAGTTTATTTTTATGTTATTCTAAAAGAGTAATTCCCACCGTTTGTGCATTCTAAAAGGAATATTTTTATTTATTCCATGTACATATTCACCTATGAATATGCATGGATATCATTGAAATTAATTTCTCTGCATAGAAAGATACATATTGGAAATCTTTTTATTATAAAAGTGTTATTTTCATTGATTTTAAATTCTTTGCATAGAAAGATGCATATTGGAAATCTTTTTATTATAAAAGTGTTGTTTTCATTGATTTTAAATTCTATGCATAGAAAGATGCATATTGGAAATCTTTTTATTATAAAAGTGTTGTTTTCATTGATTTTAAATTCTGCATAGAAAGATGCATATTGAAAATCTTTTTATTATAAAAGTGTTGTTTTCATTGATTTTAAATTCTATGCATAGAAAGATGCATATTGGAAATCTTTTTATTATAAAAGTGTTATTTTCATTAAATTTAATTTATATGCATAGAAAGATGCATAATGGAAATTTTTATTATAAAAGTATTGTTTTCATTAAAATTGATTTTATGCATAGAAAGATGCATAAAAGATTTATTTTTATTTCAAAAGTGTTATTCTCATTAAAATTGATTTTCATTAAATAATTATTTTAAAGACAGCTGATTCTGTGAAAAAGGCAATTTCATATTGGGTGTGTAAGTGGTGTGACTAATTTTAAGTTTGCATGAATACCCGGCTAGGGGACCTGGGAACTCTTTTCCCTGGTACCCGGGGCAAAACCTAACCAAGTTCTTAATTAGATCTGATCACTACAGTGCTTGGCTAACCCACGGGACTGGATGGGGTTAGGCTGGACTGATGGATCCCTAAATTGAGACTCAATTCTCTTATGATACGATAGATAAAGTAAATCCCGTACAAAAATTATTCTACGAAAAAGAATCAACGGCTCTGCCTCTCGATGAGGAAAAAAGCGTTGGTCTCTATGATCCAAGTATAATCTTTTCCTGATCTGACTATGGGACTTACGGGTTTGCTCAGATCAATTCAGTTAGTTAAGGCTTTTGACTATGCTAGAGTAAAAATTGTATCCTAGAGGAATCGCCCGTGCTTTTCGGGCGAGGGAAGTTTTTCCGGGTTCTGGAAGAACCAACCGATTAGTCTATTATCCGGATATCCATGGTAGGCAAGGCCCTGAGTGAGGGACCCTGCCCCATGCAAGAAGTGTTACTTCCGCTACTAGCACCCCTGAATTCGTTACGGTGGGGACATGGATCTCACAAAAGAATAGAGCTAAGTCTTAGGGACCAGGCATCACAAATATGTTCAAGTCAAGAACTTACCTAAACCTTGCCAAATCAAGTGTCATTAGGTCTTGCCTTTCAGCAGCATATGCAACTCTCGGATGTCAGTGTGCTAGCTTCTCCATCATGTCCTCACTCCACTATCACAACACAAGAGTACTCCATGGCTATGGGGGTGAAGGAAGAGGTCTCTATACCTAGATGGAAGCAATAAAAAAATGTCCTTTGTGGTGGCTCTCTAACACAAAAGGAAGATTAAGAATAAGCTAGAGAAGAAGAGGAGACTACAATAAAACCTATCTAGCATGCCTCCACCAAGCAAGGAAGATTTAATAGCATATAATCAGATGGAGAGAGTATGCATGCATCCCTACAAGTAAGCAAGAGTATAGGAGAGAAAAGCTCATAAGTATTCTATTGCAAGGGAATGCATGTGTATTAGTTATTGTCAAAATTGACTTATATACAAGTGACTAGGGTTCACACTAGGCTAGTCAAAACTTTAAAGTGGTTAAGCCACTATTACTACTCTTAAGTAAGTATATGTATACAAAGTTTTTAGATTTCCCCTATTTGACATTAAGCTCGAAGTAAGTATATGTATACAAAGTTCTTAGATTTTCCCTATTTGATATTAAGCTCATGGTAAATGCCGTTTTATATGTTCTTGTGTTGTCTTACAAAAGATAGGTGCCCATTAAAGTAGGTAAGATGGCAAAGTGCCTTATGGAAGGTCAAATGATGTAACCATGTTAACTAGAAAAGTGGTTAAGGACCTCCAACCTTCATCTCTTGCAAACCAATGAAATAAAGACTAAGGTTTATTTGCCTAAGCCAGGAGGAAAGTGTACTTGCTTCTCTAGAGGGGTAGGTGAGCCCCTAGGAATTGTAGAGGATAATAGCAAAGTAAGATTTTTAATCATTAGTTTTTAGAAAAGGAGTGGGCAGACTTGTCTCTCACTTTAGAGCTGGGGGGGAAGAAGAAATACCAACTTTATAAAATCTTACTTTGAGAGGATAAGTCTCTTGTTGTGATTTCCATGTTTGGGCTTCCCATGTAATTTCATTGTAGCTGGGACAAATTCTTCCTTAATCTTTTCTTCTTCCATCTCAATTTCTTTGCCTTTGTTAAGGGTATAAAAATCAACATCATCAACTTCATTGACTAGGATAGGAATGTTCTCTTTATTTGTTGAAGGGAGAGGATCCTTTAGCTTGCTTTTTGTCCATAATGTTCTCTTTATTTGTTGAAGGGAGAGGATCCTTTAGCTTTCTTTTTGTCCATCCAAACATTAAATTTACTTAGGGTAAAAATGAGTAAATTGCACAAGTTTCTAAAAAGAAATAGGCTTAGGAGGTAGAGAAGAGTCTTGGGAAGGAGAAGAGGGTTAATTTCTATCTTTTTTGCATGTGCATGTCTCCTAGGAAGACTTTTAATAAATGGCCTTAAATACCACCAAAAAAGGAGTTGGGGAGGTTCTTGTATAGACTTAAAAGATATGTATCCATTAAGAAAATTATTAGGTTTCTCCACATTCCAATCTTTGGTAGTCTAATTTGCCTCATACATTGATTATAAAGGTTTGATTTAAAAATAAATTGAGAATCATTAAATTTATTAAAATTCATGAATTAATTAGAAATTTAATTAATTATTAACTAAAGAACTAGTTTATGAATTTAATCTACAAATGATGGTAGCTTTTAATGATAATTAGCATAAAGTGCACATGGACTTAAACTTCAAGACAAAGCATTATATTATTCCAAAAGATGCATACATATTTATAGACCTTTTAATAAAGTGCTTCTCCCACATCTTTAACACAATCCTACTAGCTTCCTACTAGCTTATACATACACAAAAGTGCTAGCTAGTCTTTGTTGGAGATAACATGTGTTCTCTTGCCATTTATCATTGTATGGGTTCCAAAGTCAAAGGATAAGCATATAGCCAAAGGGTGTAAATACGTGTAAACCCTCCTCATCATGAGTGTACTAGTGTGTGTTTATATGTGAACAACCTCTAAGGTAGATATTATGTGAGTGTGTATGTAAGGAATGATGTCACAACTTTATGCCATGTGTCATTCTTTGTGTGTGTGTGTGTGTCTTAGTCAAAAGCTAAGGCTTTATGCCTACAAAAATCATGTACTTGTTGGTGAAGATGATACACACCAATAAAATCTATCATTGAGTTGTGCATATTCACTTAGATTTTGTCACACCTGTCTCTCTCTTCCACGTGCTATGGATAGCTTCGAACCTCTATAGCCTCTATGAGCTGCTAACCCTAGGATCTAACTCTATTAGTCTTTTTCATGCTTGTCATTTGCTATTTGTTTCATGCTTGATGACACATGCTAGATTTCTAAATTTTGGGCCAACTTCAAGGCCTAATCCAAGCTTGCACCTTTTTACCTTTTGAGCTTAGGAAAATACCACCACTCTGAGACTTAATATTTATGCTCACCTAGATACAAGGCATAGGATTCAAGATCACATTTATTTAAGTATCCCTCTTGACTTGGTAATCCTACGTAGGGATAAGAACTCATCTTAACATATAGGGTTATAGAGTAATGATCTTTACATGATGGCAAGACTCCAAAGCTCATTGCTTCAATCTCCATGCATATGCAAGAAAAGACTATATACAAGATCTCTTAAAACAAGAGTGTATATAAGATCTCTTTAAAAAAATGTTCATCGTGTGCTAGGATGGCGATGCTTCATAATCTCTAGTTCTCATGTTGTTGGTGGAGTGCTTCTCCTTCTTCCTTTTTGTCCAATAGTCCCTTTCACCCCTTGGTCAACCTTGTCATATTTGGTACTCATTATTCAATGTCCTCGTGGAGCTGTAACCCAAGAGGAGCTTGCATGGGGTAAATTAATGGTCAGTGAATGCTAAAAATCCCTATCGACATGCCAATGATCAATATGCTTAACCATCATAGACTTTTGAGGCAAAATTAGGATGATCCAATATGCTTAACCATCATAGACTTGTCATGCAAAAAAATGATGATCCATAGAAGAATGAGGTGCACATGAGGGTTTTAATTTTCAAATTTTAAAACTCGTGTCTTGCTTTGTTGGTGCTGAACAAAGTTCAAAGCTTTACCTTGGGAATGGTGGCTAGTGGGGCGGGTCGGGGGTGGTTGAAAAACAAATGGTTTGCATGTACATTACATTTTAAAGCATCGAGGCAATTATAATATGAAAAGGCTATGTGTGAATGAAGGTGTGTGAGATTGTGTTTGGTAATGCATTAAGGTTTATTGAGGAAATATGTCTAACGCAAAAGTAGGTGATGCCCAAGTTAATGATGAACATTCTGATTTCAATAGGCTCCTTGGAGATATATGTGATGATGAGATATGTATGTATGAATTACATTCAATAAAGGTGACAATGTGAAACTAACCAAAGCTAATTTTTTTGGCGTGACACACTAGAGGATGAACACTTTCAAAAAAAATCACCAAACAACCTCTAAAGCAATGTTGTGCATGTGAACAACTGCTAACCTTTTAAAAGCTAAAGGTAATGTTGTGCATGTGTGAACAAGTGTAAACCTTTTAAAAGCTAAAGGTAAAGTTGTTGTGCATGTGAACAACTTTTAAACCTTTGAAAAGCTAAGGGTAAGGTTTCAAATCTATAAAGATATTACTTGTAACTTGCCATGTGGCAAGCAAAGGAGAGCCCCACTTGGTAAGAGAAGGAGAGATCTTTCACATGAAGGAGAAAGGAGAATTTTTTTAATTTTTATAAGTATTTTTTACACATGCCTACATGCATTGGGGTTCATAACCAATTAGTTGTCACCATCAAGTCATGTGTTCATTGAATGAGTATATATGTATGTATGTATGTATAGGAGAGTTTCACATTTTTGAACTTTTAAAAAGGAACGTTCTTTTCCACAAGCCTAGATGCATTGGGGCTCACAATTAGTTGTCACCATCAAGTCATGTGCTCATTGAATGAGTATATATATATGTATGTATGTATAGGAGAGTTTCACATTTTTGAACTTTTAAAAAGGAACGTTCTTTTCCACAAGCCTAGATGCATTGGGGCTCACAATTAGTTGTCACCATCCAGTCATTTGCTCATTGAATGAGTTATATATATATATCTATACAAGATAAAGGATGACTGCCCCTCCCTCCACGTGGGCAAAAGAGGAGGCGTTAATTCAAATCTATCTTCTATACAAGATAAGGGAAGGGTGCCTACCCCTTTTATGTGGAAAAAGGAGAGGGAGAATTTTTGAAAAGGAGAAAGGAGAAGAGAAGACACACTTTGGGGGTTTCTTTCCCACATGCCTAGATGCATTAGGGCTCACAATTAATTGTCACCATCAAGCCATTTGCTCATTGAATGAGTTTCTTTTATATATATATATATATAATACATTAGAAAGAAAATAGCCCACCCTTCCACATACACACACATATATATCTTCTAATATTATATTATGTACATGTGTAAGAGAGAGAATATAAAAAACCAATGCATACATAGATAAATATACACACACACATATATTATGTACGTATGTATATATCTATAGGTATGTAAGCATATATATATATATATATATATATATATATATATATATATTTCTAATATTATATTATGTCTATCTGTAAGAGAGAGAATATAAAAAACCAATGCATACATAGATAAACACACACACACACACACACACATATATTATGTATGTATGTATGTATCTATAGGTATGTAAGCATGTATATATAAATAGATATATATATATATATATATATATATATATATATATATATATATATATATATATATATATACATACATTAAAAAGCAATCCCCCTCTCCTTCACATACACACACACATATATCTTCTAATATTATATTATGTGCATGTGTAAGTGAGAGAATATACATACCTATACATATATAGATAAATATATACATACACACACACACATATATAAATTCATACATACACACACACACACACACATATATTATGTATGTATGTATCTATAGGTATGTACGCATGTATATATAAATAGATCTATACACACACACGCACACCACACAAACACAATGATACGTGCACACACGCACACATACACACACTCGCATGCATGGACACACGTGCACACATAGAGAATTGTACACACATACACACACACAAGCTTACACATACACATATATGTGTATATAAACACACAAGCACATACATACGCTCACATACACAAGTACATGCCTGCACACATGTATACATAGATGGAAACGTATACACATTCGCACATGCTACATGCACACACTCACACAACGTACCCACACATAGACCCAAAGATGTACACACGGACATATTCACATGTTCACACACACGTATATGCACACACTCGCACATGTATACACACAAACATAAACATACACACCACGTACACATACATACACAAGCCATACGCACAATCAAGACACTTGCACGATGCATGAAGTCGAGTTTACACAATCACACACACGTATATATGTGCACACATAATCACACACATATGCATGCAAGTGTGTGTGTGTGGATAGAGAGAGAGAGAGAGAGAGAGAGAGAGAGAGAGAGAGAATGTGCATGTGTGTTTCTATGCGTGTGTGAGGGGGGTGAAGAGAGAGTGCATGTGCATGTGTATGCATAACAGAGGGGTGTGTGTGTATGTGTGTGTGTGTGTGAGAGAGAGAGAGAGGGAGAGGGAGAGGGAGAGGTATATTGCACATGTATGTGCATGCATGTGAGAAGATAAGATGTTTGTGTGTACGTGCGTGGGAGATTGTGTCTATGTGAGAGAGACACACACACATACACACATACATGCACACACATGAACGTACATGTATTCATGCACACACACACACACACACACACACACTTGAGCTTACACACACATATACATGCATATGCATGCACATAAGTATATACATATATATACACACATACACAAACTCACACACACAAGTACACGTGTGCACACATGGATGTGTAGACCCACATGCACATCCATGTATACATAGATGCACACACATACACATTTACACCTGTACATGCACACACATAGACACAAAGATACACACACAGACACATTCACATGCTCACAGAGAGAGAGAGGACGGGTGCATGTGCATGTGTATATGTGAGGATGTTTGTATGTGTATACGTGAGATTGAGTGTGTCTCTGTGAGAGACACACACACACACACACACACATGTACACATGCACACATATACACATGCACATGCATACATACACACATACACACTTGCACATGTAAACACATGTGTATACACATGGCATGCACACCACATAGAGTACATGCACACACACTTAGACGTACACACCACATAGAGTACATGCACACACACTTAGACGTACACACACTCACTCACATGTACACTTAGACGTACACACATGTATACACATACACTCACCTACACAAACACACACTTGCATACATGGACACGCATACACACACAGAGATATGCACACTTACACACACACACATACACTCAAGCTTGCACATACACATACACGCACAAATAGATACACACATACACACACTCACATACATAAGTACACATGTACACATATGTATACATAGACACACATGCATACACAATTGCACGTGTACATGCACACACTCACACACATATACACGTATATATGCACATACATCTATATCTGTACAAGATAAAGCAAGGATACTTACCCTATAAACCTAGCCTTTACGTGGAGAAAGGAGAGGGAGAACTTTTGAAAAGAAGAAAGGAGAAGAGAAGACAGTCTTTGGGGGTTTCTTTCCCATATGCCTAGCTACATTGGGGCTCACAATTATCACTATTAAGTCATTTTCTCATTAAATGAGTTTCTTACATATATATATATATAATACATTAAAAAGAAAATTACCCACCCCTCCCTCCTCCTCCTCCTCCTCCTCCACACACACACACACACACACACACACACACATATAATATGTATGTATCTATAGGTATGTAAGCATGTATATATAAATACATCTGTATGTATGTCGATGTACACCTGTATGTGCATGCACACACGCGCACATGATACATGCACACAAACACACACACTCACACTCATGGACACACGTGCATACATACAGATATGCGCACTTACATGCACACACACTCAAGCTTTCACATACACATACATGCGTGTACATGCACACAAGCACATACATACACTCACATTCACAAGTACATGTGCACACACATGCATGCAAACATGTATACATAAACATAATCTCATACACATTTGCACATGGTACATGCACACACTCACACACACATATGCACGTGCACGTACACACACAGATAAAAAAATATGTACATGGATATATTCACATGGTCACATACATGTACGTGCACACACTCGCAGATGGATACACATAAACACAAACATACACACCACATACACACACTCACACCATACACACACTAGCATATACACACAAGCAAGAGACTTGCACGACACATATGCACATGAAGTTGACATTCCACGATCACGTATACGTGTGTATGTGCACACACATTAGCGTGCAAAAGAAAACACAAAAGACATTGTATGTAAGATACACTTCTTTAAGAATGAGCACACCTCATCATGCATCCCTATGTATTAAAATTTATTATTAATTAAAAGTATACGTGTATGTGTGTTTATTTATTTTATAAATGCACGTGTATATATAGGTAAATGCACATGTGTATATAGGTATATGCACACACACTCACACATATATGTCTCTAAATATAATAAAACATAATATTATAGATAATATATATTTATATATATGTGTGAGTGTGTGTGTGCATGCGTGCATGAAAAAGAGAGTGTGTGTTTGTGTGTGTACATGTATGTATGAGAGAGAGAGAGAGAGAGAGAGAGAGAGAGAGAGAGAGAGAGAGAGAGTTTCTATATGTGAGAGAGTGTGTGTGAGAAGAGAGAGAGTGTGTGTGTGACTAGAGAGAGAGAGAGAGAGAGAGAGAGAGAGAGAGAGACACGGACATGGAAGTCTATGTGTGAGAGTGTGTGTGGGGGGGGGAAGAGTGTGTTTGCATTAGTGCATGTGCATGTGTGTACATGTGTGTACATGTGTGTGTGTGTGTGTGTGAGAGAGAGAGAGAGAGATAGAGAGTGTGTGTGTGTGTGTGCGCATGTATATGTGTGAGAGAGAGAGAGTGTTCATGTGCATGTGTGTGTGCACAAACCTCACCACGCATCCCCACCATTAAAATTTAATTAATTAAACTTGTGTGTGTGTGTGTGTGTGTGTGACACAGAGAGAGAGAGAGAGAGAGAGAGAGAGAGAGAGAGAGAGTTTCTACGTGTGAGAGAGAGTGTGTGTGTGAAGAGAGAGGGAGTGTGTTTGTGCGTGAGAGAGAGAGAGAATTTATATGTGTGAGATAGTTTGTGTGGGAGGAGAGAGTGTGTGTTTGAATTAGTGCATGTGCGATTGTTTACATATGTGTGTGTGTGTGTGTGTGTGTGTATGTGTGAGAGAGAGAGAGAGCATGCATGCGTGTGCGTACATCTGCATCTATGTGTGTGTGCTTGAGAGAGAGTGAGATGGGGCAAGCCTGGAAAGAGAGAGAGAGAGAGAGAGAGAGAGAGAGAGAGAGAGAGAGAGAGAGAGAGAGAGAGAGAGAGGTGCAAAGAGGGAGAAGGTGAAAAGAGAGAGAAAGAGAGCAAGAGATAGAGAATAAAAAGTAGCTTTTAATAAAATATAAATTAAATTAAAAATATATATGTATATGTGTGTATACATGTATGTGTGTTTTTATTTACATTTATACATACATACAGATATATATATGTGTGTGTATATACAGATGTGTGTGTGTGTGTGTGTGTGTGTGTGTGTGCATACATATATATATGTAAATGTATACACACACACACACACACACACACACACATATAGAAATATATATCTATGTGCATGTATGTGTTTGTGTCTGTGTGTATAATATGTCTATCTATATATTTAAAAGTAAGCACACCTTACCACCCATCTCCATACATTGAAATTTAATCAAAATTAATTAAAATTATGTATGTGTGTGTATTTATATTTTTAAATTCACCTATATATGTATGTATAAGTATATGTGTCTATGTATAGCTATATGTATCTAAAACATAATATTGTATATACTAATATTTACATGTGTGTGTGTGTGTGTGTGTGTGAGAGAGAGAGAGAGTATGTGTGTGAGTACGTGTGTGTGTGTGTGTGTGTGAGAGAGAGAGAGAGAGAGAGAGAGAGCTTTTATGTGTGGGAGAGTGAGAAGAGAGAGAGGGAGTGTGTGCATGTGTGTGTGTGTGTGTGTGTGTGTGTGAGAGAGAGAGAGAGAGAGAGAGAGAGAGAGCTTCTATGTGTGGGAGAGTGAGAAGAGAGAGGGAGTGTGTGCATGCATGCGTGCGTGCATGTGCATGTGCATGTGCATGTGTGCGTGTGTGTGTGTGGGTGTGTGTGTGTGTGTGTGTGTGAGAGAGAGAGAGAGAGAGAGAGAGAGAGAAGGGACATGCCTAGAGGGGGAAAGAGAGAGAGAGAGAGAGAGATGGGAGCTGTGTGTGTGTGTGTGATAGAGAGAGAGAGAGATGGGGGCTGTGTGTGTGTGTGTGTGATAGAGAGAGAGAGATGGCTATAGAGAGAGAACCAGTTCTTTTCTGGAACCTTAGTCGTCGCAAAGCAACGTGCGGGTCCAATACTAGTATATATATAAACACACACACACACACACATATCTACACATACGCACACACACATATTAGAGAGTTTCTCATTTGCTCATTTGTTTTCCCTAGCACACATAGATGCACACACACACATACATATATATATGTATTTATAGGTATGTATATATGTATATATAAATAGATCTATATGTATGCCAACATAAATACATGCATGTGCATGTACACAATGCACCACACACATAGACATGCACACAAAAAACACACACACGCACACAAGAAAACACATGCACACACACTCGCATGCACGTGCACATACACAAATATGCACACTTACATGCACACACTTACTTAACCTCACACATACACATACATGCATATAAACTTACATATATATACACACATACACACACTGAAATACACAAATACACGTGCAAACATATCGATAGGCACACATGTATACATAGATGCACATGCACACACACATTTGCACGTGTACATGCACACAATCTCACAAACATATGCACGTGCACGTGCACACACATAGACAAAAAAATATCCACATAAAAAATTTACATACCTGCACACACATATACTTTCGCATATGCACAAACGTTCATATATATATGTGTGTGTGTGTGTGTGTGTGTGTAAATAATATACATATATATTTATATATATTATATTATATTATATAAAGAGTATAATGTGTATATAACTATACGATATATAATATATAAATGTATGTATATATATATATGTATGTATGTATGTATGTATGTATGTATGTATGTATGTATGTATATATATATATATATAGATATATATATATATATATATATGTATATGTATATATATATATATATATATGTATATGTATATATATATGTATATGTATATATATATGTATATGTATATGTATATATATATACATATATATATGTATGTATGTATGTATGTATGTGTTTGTGTGTGTATGTGTGTAATTTTATGTTGATTTTTATTTAAAATAATTATATATATATATATGTGTGTGTGTGTGTGTGTGTGTGTGTGTGTATAGATTATATAAAGAGCATAATCTATATATATCTATAGCGGAGAGAGAGAGAGAGAGAGAGAGAGAGAGAGACAAAGAGAATATTCAAATACACACGTATATACATACGTACATATATATATATATATATATATATATATTATGTTTATTATTTAAATACATATATATTTAGAATATATATATATCTGTGTATATGTATGTGTGCACGTGCGTGGGTATGTGTGTGTTTTATTATATTAAATTTATAATAATTAAATATATATTATGAAAAAAAATTCATATGTGTGTATGTATGTATATACATATGTGTGTGTGTGTGTATATATATATATATGTGTATGTATGTATGTATGTATGTATGAATATATATATATACATACATATATGTATATGTATATATATGTATGTATGTATATACATACATATATGTCTGTATATAAATGTATGTATGTATATACATATATATGTGTGTGTATGTGTGTGTATATATATATATATAAACACCGGTTAACAATCAACATGCCGAAAGTAGGTCTCACCCACTCGTGTTTTCAAAAGCTCAAAAAAGGGCACCATAGATTTTTGAAACGTGGGGCTGTGGAGAGCTTTGAAGGGTTAAGGAGCTACAGAGGTCGGTTTTACTGTTTTGACGTGCTATAGAAAAAGCAAAGGGTCTCGGCTGCTTAAGGTTTGATTAAATCTTCGAAAACCTTTGAAAAAGAAAAATGGCCATTTTGCGGCTGTTCTAGGTTGCCTTCGCTGAAAATTGTGCTTTTTAGCACCTCATTAAACACTAAATAAACCTAATTAAACACTAAATGAACCCCTATTTGACACTGTTTGAAGCATAATTGAACAATTAGATATAATGCTTAGCTACTACTACTAAGACCTTCACTCTAGTACCAAGTTGAAATTAGAGACCTCGCAAGGATCAAAGACATTTGTGCTGCTAAGCATTGAGTAAAAAATTGAGCAATCGAATCTTAATGATTATTAGAGTAAAGTGCAACACATACAAACTTCAAAGAATTACATTATTCTAAACTAGTGGGTTGATATGTGCTTAAAGAATTACATTACTCTAAACTAGTGGGCTAATACGTGCTTCGCATGCTCGTATATAATTCTCAACTTGATATTTTTCAAATTCCTAGAGTAATAAGAGCCTACCTCTCCTTGAACCTCCAACTTGCCTCCCGAAGCTCCAAATTCTTGCCACATGGCAGCTTCACTCTTCCTTTATATAATATATATAGAGAAAATGCATACATATTTATAACGACATCTTTTGACACATGCCTACTAGCTTATGTATGACACACATGTGCCAGCTTATGTATGACACATATGTGCTAGCTAGCCTTTTTGCATGCTTTCCACATGCTAGCTATTTTATGCATGACACCACATGCTAGATTTCTACATTTTGCACCTTCTAAGCTTTATCTAAAGCTTGCACCTTGGTACCATTTGATTTTAGGAAAATACAACTACCAGTGTAATGTTCATGATGGTGTGTATATGGGGGTCTTAATCCTTGATTTTGTGACTCTCAAACTAGTGTCTACCCACCATTACAAAGTGTGAGGTGTAAGAAAATTTGACAAAATATAACTAAAAACTCTTAGATGTACATTTTCATGACTCTTAATGTGAAAAAATTGAGCTCCTACACAAACTGGCATATGAATAGCCTCTTGAATGGGGATATGTGTGAAGAATGCTCAAAAATAGCTTCACATCAAGGTGAAATAAGTCAAAAAATTTTACATAGAAATAACCTCAATAAAGGTAAGTTTCTTTAACCTACTAAAGAGTCAACCATCAAGGTTTGTTAAACAAGTTATTAAGAAAAAATTAGGCATTATAGATCTTTAAAGGATGTCATCTATTGTATAAACTTGGAAAATAACTTTGCAGCTACTGTGCTCAATGATCTATAGATATATGTGATGGTGCTTGTGTGCTAAGGAGGGTTATGCTTAAAGGTAAGAGTGCCTTGGTCACCATTTAAGATACTATCCAATGCTACAAACCTATACACTTACTATAAAGTTTATAATGGTTGGGTTGCAGAGAGATTGTCTATGCTACACCTGCTATTAATTTTTTGATGTTAAGTTTCTTGGTCATGCAGAGAGATTGCCTATGCTACAATGGTTATGGCTATTTATGATGATTAAGGATTAATAAGGCTTTTAAGATTACCTCATAATAAGGTAAGCAAAGTAACCTTACGTTGCCTTCAATATTGCTCAAAAAATAAGGCTGCCTATTTATGATGATTAAGGATTAATATGCCTTTTAAGATTACCTTATAATAAGGTAAGCAAAGTAACCTTATGTTGCCCTCAATATTGCTCGAAAAGAAAGGCTATCTATTTATGATGATTAAGGATTAATAAGCCTTCTAAGATTACCTTATAATAAGGTAAACAAAGTAACCTTACGTTGCCCTTAATATTGCTCAAAAAATAAGGCTACCTATATAAGATTTTTAAGTTACAATCATGCCTTAGTATAAGTTGTTTTGGTGAAGAATAGAGGGTTTATAGTTAGGAAATAGCACTGATGAATACTCTATTAGGAGCTAAATTCTCTCTAAAGAAGGTTATTTTTGTAAATTAGAAAATTAAGACTAGATCTACACAGGGAGATTATGTAGAGCTAAATGAAGATTAACATTTAGCATAAAGTGCATACATATAAACTTCAAGACAAAGTATTGATTATTTCAAAAGATGTATACTTATTTATAAATCTTTAATAAAGTGCTCTTCCACATCTTTTGACACTTGAAACTTGTCCACAAGCTTATGTACGATATATATATGTGTTAGCTTGCCACTTTATGCATGGCACTCGTTAGAGCTTTCTAGACTTTATACTTTTGTACCATTTGACCTTAGGAGAATATAGCCACCATTTAACCTTAGGAGAATATAGCCACCATTTAACCTTTGGAGAGTATAGCCACTTTTACACCTAAGGTTTGTGCTCACCTAAATACATAACACATCATTCAAGGTCATAATATTTTTAATAGGAAGAATATCCCCATTGCTATTGCTTGTTCTCTCACAAGTAGTAACATCTTAAAGCTTGTCTCTCCCCATTGCTACTTGGTCTTTTTCTCTCACAAGGCCAAGTAACATATTTAATCTTGTCTTCCATCTCATGATTCTAGGATCACCATCCTTTTGACAAAATCTTATTTCAACTTATAGAGAACAATAAGCTATCTAATTATCAATTCAAGATCTTTTGAGTGGTAAAGATTGCCTCTAATTATTCATGCATGATATCCCAGTGTTTATTTCTAACAGTTTAAGTAGATGGCATACACATTCCATAGTACACGTGCCTCCACAATCATAAGATTCCTGATACACATATGCCTTCTCTACAAAAGTGATATCATTCAAAGTGAATGAACAAAATCTCATAATACATACCAGTCGATTTTACTAATTTCTAAGTGCAACTATGCATCCCCAATTGTTCTTTTTGGTCCTCCAAAGTGAGTCTATAGTAATAAGAGATGTAAAAACTTAAATCATAAGATGAATGATCTTAGAGTATGGTAGTTCAATAGCTACATATGATTTTTTAAGCAACATTTTTTTTTATTTTGCTTATTTAATCCCTCTCTTTACAATACTCAATGGACTTGATTTGCGTCTTGCCACAATCAAGTCATTTTCTCTCAAAAGTGTATTCATTCTTATTAGAGAAATGGCCTACAAGGTGTCATATGCCTTGCTTTCCTTGGAAGAAAAATGAGTTGGCTAATAACAATCAAGTTTATAGCATCTTCACATCTCCTTCATATATGGTCCATCCAATATGGGATGAGCACATTAAGCATAGTTTTTAAACCCTTGTAGCAAGACCATTAGAGGCACAAGAAGGAAAAAAAAGAAAAAGATGAAGAATTCATCCCAAATGTATGTGAACGGCTTTCCTTTAGTAAACCAATCTTGAAGTTTAGTGAGGAACTTTCCTTTGTACTCGGCTACACTGCATGACATAACAAGATGTATCATAATCTGAGGATCTCTCAATTCAAAGTGGAGTTGATTCACAATGGAAAGTTTAAGAGATGAGAGAATTTAGGGATATTTATGCCTTAAACACCTTTAGACCACTTTGGTTAATATGGAAAGTTTAAGAGATGAGAGGATTTTAAGATATTTATGCCTACACATACACCTCTAAACCACTTTCATTAACATGGAGTTCTTCACCAACATGAATCTTTAGTTGACAATCTACAATCATAATGTTCAAATTGATTCAACCAAATATGTGTATCCATCCTGTCGCCATCTTTATATTATGAAGGCATATTTGCCATGTTTAAAACATCTAAAAATTGTATGCACATCTTGGGCATCATGTTTGTACCATGAGGAAACCAACAATTGAGGCCATATATAGATGACAAAGCGTCTTACAAAAGATAAGTGCCCATTTGAATAGGTAAGATGGCAACAAAGAGCCTTATGGTAGGTCGACTTGAGATTTGCATTTAGAGTTGAATAGGGTGTGTTGAAATAAATTAGAACGATGTCTTATTATGCTAATGATAAAAGTGAAGCATAATGAGACAAGGTAAGAGATTTAGCTCAATAGCTCATCTGTTTGATCCATTAGATAGAGTGCCTTTTTATAGGCTTGAGCACATCTCCATTAGCCACTAAACATGGCCTATAAGCTTAGTCTTTTCTAGATTTGAGCACCATATCCCTTGAAGTGAGTACCCATTTGGAATCCTTTTCCACTTCTTCTAGAGGCGCCTACTTTTGGCCTTCAAATGGGCTTGATGTTCCATATATTCTTCATTCTTTTGGTTCCCTTTGAACCTTTGAACCATAGTCTATGAATTATGTAACTCATACAAATGTTTGAGGGTCACATACCACTCCCTCTTCCTCTAAACATTTACCCCACCACTTGCTATTTCGATACTCCCCCTCAAGTGATGAACTACTACCATGATAAATAGACCTACACTCTTAGTCATTTGTTTTCGGCTCTATGAGCGGCATGGTTGATTGTGTCACGTAGGGTCCCACACCTACCACTGAGAGACTCACACTTCGAAGATAACTTGCAAAAATGTGTCACAATTATATTTCATGGAATGTCAGATTTGATGCCTTGTTGGGAATGAGGAAGACCTCTAGATGTACATTAGTCAGTATACACAATGAAATCTTATAATTTCAGATGCACCAGCTAATAAACACAATCCTTTAGATGATTCCATTGTTCTTGAAAACTTGCATAAACATAGTAGAAAGGCATCTACTAGATGAAAACCAATTAAGAAGAAGACTATTGTAAATTTTGTTGGTGGAGCTTAAGGATATTGAGAATGCTAGTTTAGTCATAGAGCAACAAGACTTATATAGATAATCAAAGTTAATAAAGATAAGATTCCATGTTATAACAAGAGAAGTGGAAAGACTCTCCTCCTCCACTTCTTTGGGGTGCATTGCCAAAAAGCCTCACTCTATGTACTACAAGTACAATCAACTGGCCCACTTTGCTGTGCTCGTCGATGTTGGAAGAATTCCAAATCTCTAGCCGCTCAGCTTCACAACATGCAAGCCGATGATAGTGGCTTACTTCAAAATTGTCCGCGGATGCATTACATGACAATGGAAACCAAAGTGATTTGCCAAGTAATCGTATTTTGACTTATTCATTAATTAAAATGAATGCTATAATTAAGGGTCATAATGTTATAGTGTTGTATGATGATGGGAGTACCCACGATTTCATTTTTTAATGTGTATTAAGACGTTAAATCATGATTAGTCCTTATAAAGAGAAAATAAATTTCTTAATTGCACCTTTGCACACTAGTGATATCATCTTAGGCATGCCTTTTTGTCATCAGTTTTACTTGCAAATCAATTATGACACACACAATGTGAATTACACATAATGATGAAACTTTAACACTCAAAAGTGATCTTACACATGAACTTCACTTCATTGTTATCACAGACACATGAAAAATGAGCACTAAGAAAATGTGAAAAAGCTTACTTGATTTATGTGAATGACATTGAAACAACTGAGCACAAATTATCACCTAGTTAGCAAGCTTTTCTTGATCAATTTTAAAGATTATTTTATCGATAATTTACAATCACACCTACCTATCTTTACAATACCATACTATTGAGCTCATTCTTAGTAGTCAACCTCCTCATAAAGCCCCATATAGAAAAAACTAGATTCTACCAAAAGAAAAGATCAATGGCAAATAGGAGAACTCTTAGACTGTAGACTTATACAACCTAGAAGTTTACCCTTTGGCACCCCGGACCTTTTAGTACATAAAAATAATAAATCCTATCGCATATATATAGACTATAGTGCATTGAATAAGATTACTGTGAAAATTTAAAATCCTAAATTACTCATGTTGTGGAGGATTTGTTAGATAAGCTTCATGGTGCCTATGTTTTTGGGAAGCTTCATGGTGTATATGTATAGACTATAGGGCATTGAATAAGATTACTATGAAAAATTAAAATCCTAAATTCCTCATGTGGAGGATTTGTTAGATAAGGTTCATGGTGCCTATGTGTTTGGTAAAATTAACTTGAAATCTGGATATCATCAAGTTTGTATACATGCTTTTGATGTGTATAAAACTACTTTCCACACACAAACAAGATACCATAAATTTATTGGAATGCCTTTTAGTCTCACAAACACACCTACTACATTTAGCTAAATAATGAATCACATATTATTGAAATACTAACATTTTTCATTGTCTTCTTCAATGATATTATTGTATTTAGTCAAAATAAAGAACAACACTTGAATATCATTTAGTGCTTATTTTGAGAATTTTGAAAGAAAAACAATTGTATGCCAATCCTAAGAAATGTTTCTTAGGATTTAGTGCTTATTTTGAGAATTTTGAAAGAAAAACAATTGTATGCCAATCCTAAGAAAAGTTTCTTCTTTTAGAAAGAAATCAAATATCTAGGTTACATTGTTTATGTCAAAGGTATTAAAGTAGACCCTAAAAAGGTTCAAGCTATAAAAACTTGGCCTAATCCCTAAGAATGTGAATGAGGTTTGCTCTTTTCTAGGTATTTATAATTGCTGTAGAATATTTATTTGTAATTTGAGCACTTGGAACCAACACCTTCATTTTCTCTAATTCGCTTCATTTTAGAAAGAAATCAAAAATCTAGGTCACATTGTTTATGTGGAAGGTATTAGAGTAGACCCCAAAAAGGTTCAAACTATAAGAACTTGGCCTAATCCCTAAGAATGTGGATGAGGTTTGCTCTTTTCTAGGTATTTATAGTTGTTATAGAATATTTACTTGTAATTTAAGCACTTGGAACCAACACCTTCATTTTCTCTAATTCACTTATAATAACACACCAGTCTATACTACTGGAGTCATTTATAGTAAGAGATCGTTACACGTCTCCACTCTCCGCTAAGTCTAGAAAAGTTCTTTTTAAAGTCATGGGAATAACACGAGTTCTATGTGAGGTTAAAGAGACTTCATGCATAAAGAGCTCTATGCAAGATTAAAGAAAGTTCATGCATAGAGAGCTTTACGTGAGATTAAAGACATGATTAAAGAGATTTCTAGTGATCTTAAAGAGAGCTCTAGTTAGCATAATGTAAGAGCTCTATGTGAGATTAGAGAGTCCTATTTGAGTTAAAGAGAGCTCTAGTGAGCATAGTATGCAAGCTCTATGTAGCATGCTCTAATGTACACACACACACACACACACACACACACACATATAACAAGAATATAAGATAAAGAGATAGTGTAAAGAGGTAGTGTAGAGCCTTACCATTACACAAGAGCGCTTGAGTAACTTGGAGAACCTGCAAAAAAAAAAAACGAAGAAAAGGGCAACAAGATTAATATATTTTTTAGAACAAAATATAAAAGCTTTTTAATGCTACCTAGCAAGAATAAAAGAAGCATGAAAGATTAGAAGAGCTTATTTTGAGCATAAGGATATCTTGCAAAGAGGAAACAAAAATAGTTTAGTGATTTCTACTTTCTTGGAGTAGGTGGCTTGATTGCTTGTGTGTTTATCTTCTTGTAAGCATATCCTTAATAAAAAAACAAAAGAATAAACTTCATTAGGCTTCTTTAACCTTGATGAGAAACAAAATTGTAATTGAGAAAAAAGGAATGATGGGGAAAGGACACGAGGTGGAGAGGAAGGCACATTAATATTTATGAAGGAAAGAGTGAAAGATGGGGCTAAAAGAGGTGTGCAAGGTTTCGTTATATAAAATATCCATAGAATTTTTACAATTACAATGACAATGATATGTTGCAAATCAACATAATTTTGTAAAGTTTATGATAATTACTATGATGATTATTGTGACATATCAAAATTACAATGATTACTAGGAGAAATATTACAACAATCTATATAAAAATAATATAATTGTCAAAATTTCACACAAATTAAACGTAATATAATTGTCAAAATTTCACACAAATTAAACGTATGTTGGCTTTAAATATGGTGGGTTTGGACTTGACACATGGCATCTCCACCCACAGTCACATGAAGGAACCTATCATGAGGAAACCATCCAAGCTTCGACTACCCAAGTCATATGTTTACAAAGGGAATGACCAACAAACACACGAGTAGTTATATGGAACAGTTGAGCTTCCTTTGATCCAATTGTTTGCGCATGGAATGGTATGTGTTATCTATGTGGGAATTATTTGCATCAGTTCTACATGCTTTAAGAAAAATCATCTAATGTAGTCTCTAAAGAATGAGGATTCTTCACCTTGTGAAGATATAATATATCAACCTCACTACTCAATTTAATTGGCACAATTTACGAGACGCACAGGCCAAGAAAGAAACTATGCATCTTCAAGCAAGCAAGCCGAAGATAGAAGTAAGTAGCTTTTCATGATGCAACATATACCTAGTTCCATGATTGTAGATGCACAAAATCCTAGAGATGTATGGTATGTTGATTCAGGTGCTTCTAACAGGACTAGTCGTGGGTGGGGTGAGTGGTTTATAGGTGTGCAAAAAATGGAAAAACCAGAGTCTATGGAAACAAGTAATGATACCACGGATCCTATTGCATATGTTGCTAAGGTACCACTGTCTATGCAAAAAATAGAACAACCAGGGTATGTAGAAATTTCAGTGGTGATGACACTATAGATTCTATTGTGTATGTTAGGAAGTGTAATGAAGTAGATTTAATATGCACATGCACATGGGGGATGGGGCCTAGGCACTGGGCTTAGGGTCATTCACACGTGTACTTTTGGGGGCCTTGGGGTACATTAGGCATAGGACTCATGGGCATTGTACCTTTTGTATATCCTTGAATATCACTTGACATTAGACACCTTTAGACATCTTCTTTAGCTTTCTCTCTAATCCAGGCTAATCAAGCTAATTAGGGTAAGCCTAACTAATCTAGATATTGCTTTCTCGCATTGGTATCAGAGCTCTTGGCTTATATCTCGATGCTTTAATTAGGGACTTTAATTAGGGATTAATTAGTACTTAATTATTTTCAAAAATTATCTTTACACAGTTTTTAGATTTGCTAGTGTCTTGATTTGAGAAGATTAGCAATGGAATTTGTGTTAACTATTTTTGAATTTGTATTAATCATTATTTTCAGAAACCCTAATCCACTTTAATGCTGAATTTCTTGATCTTCTTGCTCTTGATTTCTTGAAATTTATTGATCTTAATTTCTTGATCTTCTTGCCTTGATTTCTTGAAATTTTTTGGGATCCTAAAATTAGGGTTTATAGAAATTTCAACAACAATCAGTTTTGAGTGATTTCTTGCATTATCTTGCTTAGGGAGCATACTTTTTCAAAGATTAATCCTTAGAGCCTTAATTTCTTCAAGATTGAAGCCCTAGATTGCCATTTTTTTAGTTTTTGAAGGAGTACTACTGTGCAAGAAGAATGTTGCTATGCAAAATCTTTGTGTAGTTTCAATTAAGTGTGCAAAATACAGTTTGCTATGCAATTTCAAGTGCAAAGTTGAAGGACAATGAATATCTATTTCAAGATCAATGCAAAATTGAAGATTTAAGTGCAAGATTGGTACAAAGATTCACATTGTGTGTGATATTTATCAAAATCCTACACATTCTTTACATCTCTTTGCTATTTGTTGCAGTTCTTGTTGATTTCTTGCAAGAAAGAATTGAAATATCAAGAAACAATTGAAATATCAAGAAACAGTTAAAATACCAAGAAACAATTAAAAATGCTAAGAAATATTTATAAAGAAAGATTAAACTGTAGTGGTTTGTGAAGATTATCCTCAGATTAGGTTGTTTACAACTTAATCAAGTGGACTAGTATTAATCTTCAAGATTAGTGTTAATCTTGTGAAAGTTTAAGCAAACAAGATCATAGAAGTGTTGTCTTGATAAAGCAAATGCAATTTTAGAAAATATTGAGTGTAGATTATAGCTTAATGCAGAAAACATTACAAAATTATATATATTTGATGCAAATATAGAGTATGGCCCTATTAGGAATTGAATCCAATCCACTAGTGTGAGCCAATGTGCCCTATACACCACATGGTTCTAACTTGCATACAAGGATTCTTGAGTGGAAAGTTCTCTTGTAAGAATTGATTTGTCCTTCTGAAGCCATATCACAAAGCTTTGCAAAAGCTCTCAGCAAGCGCAGTAGTGCAAGCTAGCAATATAGTACCATTAAGTAATACAAGAAGATCAATATTGAAATACTAGCAGCACTAATGTTTTAAGTCATTACAAAGAAACACAACATATTAATGTATTTTCAACAATAAAATGGTATAGTGACAAGGTTTCAAACTCTTGCTTGATGCAACGAAAAGGAATAAGTTCAACAACCAACCTTAATAATGTATAAATATTATGGACTCTAGACAAATATCCTCTTTTAGCAGCAGTGGCTTTGATTACAGACTCTAGGGATGAACCTTGTCCAATTATAGAGACCAATAGTGATAATTCTATTAGCTTGAAGTGCACGCAAGTCCCCATGATATATATGAGAAGGTTACTATGTGTTCATTGATACTAAGCATGCAGAATCTCTTGGAGTGCACATAAAGAATTTGCTAATAGCCCAGCTTGATTGTTGCAGGGAGAAGTTGTAGGCTGGTACAAGGGGGACTTGCCGTCGCTTTTACAAAACAACAGACAACAAGTTGCAAAGGCAGCAAAGGCCAATGTCCACCCTAATAAGAAGACCCGAAAGGTGATAACCTCTGTGACATTTCATCAACCTAAGACTCTGAAGAGGGCCGCCCCAAAATACCCAAGGCTTATTGTGCCTCATAGGAACAAGCTCAATCATTTATGAGGTGCTCAAGTATCCACTCGTAATTACAACAGCAATGTACAGTAGCAGCGCTTCCATAGTTCAGCACAGCTTGACACCAAGCATGACGCTCAACCAACACTAGACCTCCTTTGCAGTGTAGCATTCATCACATTGTTTTTTAAAGTTCAGCATGACTACTAGCTATGAAGTTCCTAGCTGATGTACTTCATGTTTCAACCATTATGAAAGAACCTTGTTTCTATTGGAAAAATGGTTAAGAAGGGTCTACAACCTTGAGCTTTAATCCTCATTGATGCTATGTAGAAGATTTCAATAACTAGTGCTACACGGTTTGCGAAGGGCAACATAATTGGTAGAATATATATATTGGATGTAAACATGCGTGAATTAAAGGCTACAATGTTTGCAAACATTGTAGAATATTTATATTGGATGTAAACATGCGTGAATTAAAGGCTACAATGTTTGCAAATGGTATAGGTATGCTTGTCAACATTGACATTTGGCATAACCGCATTGGTCATGTCAATATTTAGTGGCTAAAAAATATGCAAATCCAAACTCGCTATTCTTCGTCATCATAATGGTTGTCACAATGGACATATATAATCATTCTTAGTTTATGACGATTATTATGCGACAGACATTGCAAAGCTTATTGTGACTCTGTGAATTTATGACAATTTTCCCACTGACTAAAGGGTAATTACTTTTATACTATTTAATGCTACTCATCTTTGGAAAATAACATACATATTTTTTCCATTATTCATGTAGATATAATAATGAAAATATTGAAAACTCATACAAAAAATGAGAACATAGGAAATAAATAGAATTGTTCTTATACAAAAGTTAAATAATTTGTAAGACAAAATGTCATATGGGTCTTTATTCATCCCACGGGATGATCATTGACATTCTATGCTAGATCCTAGAGACTATGTTTCTTGTGCAAAAGTTTTTAGTGGGGGGGTTATTATTTTGGAATCTTGTGGGAGAATTTGGTTCCCTTTTAATTTCATCAAACAATCCATTCAACATCATCTTGTAGATCTTGGTTCTCTACTTCCAATGTCGGTTATTGAGTGTAATCATTGTCTTCCATAGCTTCATATTTATTTTTGGATCATGACTTGATGCATGTGAGATCCTAATCTCCGTCATGTGTAGCATCCAGTACACCCTATAGGTCTCAATCCATAGAATCTAGTACACCCTCTAGATCCATCTCATTGTCTTCTAATTCTTAAAATGTACGTTTACTTCTTAGAGAAAATTTTATAGCATACCGCCATATTCGATCATTACGGTCCAAATGAAAACTACCTAATGTATACAAACACTTAGTGCAATATTACTATCTGGTAATGGATTTTTAGATTATCTACAATGAAATATTCATATCTAGTATGGGGATTTAGTTTTTATACCTGCTCACATTGTTTTGGGAGAAAATATGTGTCACCATGGAGAAAAAACGTTATTGTTTGTGGATACAAGTGATCAAAAATATTATGTTATTACCTTACTAAAGCACTCAACTTGTTTATAGCTTCTCCTATCTTCTCAGTCAAGTAATCCTTCTCCTATATTTTTAGTCAAGATAACCCTTTATTCATGTTGAGACAACATGTACTACATTTGTCACATGAGAAGTAATCAAGAAAATAAAGCATAGAGTGTAATAAGAATCAAAGGAAGGGATTTTTTAATATACATATAAAAACTTATGCTAATCGTGCAACTTAACCCAATTAGTTAATCATCCTTCTTTTCCCTTTAAATAATGTATATAGCTAGTTGGAGTGCAAAAGGAAGCTATCTCCTTCTCTATAGAAATTTCCTCAACTTTGCTCATGCCCATGGTGCATTTCGAAGCACCACCTTGTGGCTAATTTGTTGAGACCATAAATGAGGCATCTTACTTTTTTCCTTGATCTTCTCTTGCCGTGATTGTCTTTATAACCAATCAAATGTCCCCAAATGGAGGCCTTGAAATTCTTGAATATATGCATGAGATCTAGTGGATGATTTATTGATTTACTAATTACTCTCCCTAATAAGAAAGATGATGAAATATAGATAGCCTTTTTATCCACCATAAATGAGGCCAATTTGTTGAGAGTCAAGACCATAAATGAGGCATCTTACTTTTTTCCCTGGTCTTCTCTTGTCGTGATTGTCTGTGTAACCAATCAAATTTCCCCAAATGGAGCTCTTGAAATTCTTGAATATATGCATGGGATCTAATAGTAGATGATTTATTGATTTATTAATTACTCTCCCCAATAAGGAAGATGATGAAATATAGATAGCAAAAGATAGATAGCCTTTTCATCCATGTGTCTCTCCAATGTGAGGCTTTTCATCCATGTGTCTCTCCAATGTGAGGCTTTTCATCCATGTGTCTCTATAATGTGAGGATTTCATTGATGGTGGTTTCATGCCAACAATAAGACCCTCACCTAGAGGATGATCACGGGATAGGTATTGTTCTCATCACTCTCATGGACAACTTTCTTAAGGTGCTTTGAGTACACTTTGAGTATCATGCCTCAAAATGAGGGCCATAAATGAGGCATACATGGTAACCACTTGTAGTAAAAGCGATAACATTTAACAAATAGAAATGAGAAGGTTATATTACATTTTAACTTCTAACCAGTTCTTAATTCATAAATGTACCTGAGTTATTTGAGTATCCTAGATAACCATGCATAGTACACATCAAGATTCCTTTCATAAATGTTGATCTTTGTGTGACTTGCTTTCTAATGTTAGTGAATGCCATATCACAATGTTTTTAGCTCTTCTACCAAAGGAGCCATGTTTACATCCATGTTCTTTCTAATGTTTTTAGCTCTTCTACCAAAGAAGGTATGTTTAGATCCTTGTTCTTTGCCTTGTGCTTGCTTGGGATCCATGTACACATCCATTTTCTTTGCCTTGTGACCTTCCTTATTATGAGCCAAGGTGGGATGTTGTAGTTCTCACTAGAAATATGGGCCATGTGGGCCAAGTTATAGAGCATAACCTAAATGGATTCACTCTATTTGTGACTAGGATTAGCTGCTGCAAGTGACAAGGTTCCTCTTTAAAATGGAGAGGTTTCCTAGAGTTGGAGAAATTCATCCTCCTTATTCATGATGTGTGACAGCCTCTGCTCCTCCTCCATGTCAAAGAACACTCATGATGTGTGGCCTGTCCTCCAAGCCCAGAATGCTTCCATCATATCACCCATGTTATCTCCTACATTATTCCAATCATTATCCCAATGTAGTAGGGTTTTATTGTGCCTTTGTTCTGAATGTCTCATCCTCCCTTTTGATGTTTGTAATTTTCCACTTTTAATGTCATTTTTCTTTTCATAGTAGTCCTTTGCTATATGACCTAGTTTGCAACAACAATTATAGCACTCCATGCTTTTTTTACTCTAATTTCTTTGCCATCCACCTCGGTTGCTCTGGCCCTCTGCCTGTAGAGTGGCCTCTTTGACTTGTTTGTGCATTAGATTCTTGTTGTTATGCTGACCATGATTTTGTTTCCAAAACGGTCTCTGCACCTTGACCTCTAGATAAAGATCTACCTCTACCTCTACTTTTGTCCGTGTAAAAGGCCTAATCTTACATATTTTTGAAAAATGATTTACTCATGAAATTCATCTCCTTAATGATAGCAAGGTCTATAAGGTCCTCAAAGTTTGGAAGTTTCCTCGAGTTTGATAGGTGTTTAAAAATTAATCATATTCTTTACCTAGCCCATTCAATGTGACCGATAGCAAGTCATTGTCATCAACTAGAGCTCTAATAGAGGTAAGGGCATCTACCAACCCCTTCACTTTCAATGAGTAATCACTATTTCTCATCTTATTCCTATGCACATTATGTAGCTCTTGCTTTAACTACATCTTGCTTGCCTTGGTACTTGTGCTATACAACTTAACCAAGGTATCCCATGCATCCTTAAGTGTTGATGCATCCTATATATTAGTAGCTAACTACTATAAAGATTTGCTTCAAAGTCAAAGGGATAGAGATGGAGTTACACTTACCTATGTACTACATCATTTTCTTGCCTCTTGCTTGCTTCTTGAACTTTTCACATAAATCGGCACTCTGATACCATGAGAAGAATAAGGGGGAGAGGGTGAGCTTGAGCTTCTTGTAAGCATACACACATAAGATTAGACAAGCACACAAGAGATATGGATGGGTGGATTTTCTTCCTTTATCTTCTCTTCTCTATAATAATAACATAAAGATAAGAGTACATAATATAAGGGAAAGCACTCTTATACTAAAGCATTTAAGGTCGGTTTATAATGTGAACTTGTCTACATGAATTGGCACTATAACTATACCATATCTCTAATAAACAAACGTGGTTGCCACACAACCTATGAACCATTGGTAGCATATCATCCATAATCTCACCAACAATGCCATTAACATATGTGTGAAAATTGTATCCTTACCAAGTTGACCTTGCTATCTTAGCAAGAACTCTAGTGGCGCCCCTACCTCTAGTCCAAAGGCCAATCTAAAAAAGTGTTGACCTGTTAAGCTCAATATATCAACTACTAGAACTCTAGTTACACCATTTTCTCTAGTCTGAAGGCCAATCTAAAAGGTGTCTGACTTGTAGTGACATTGTAAGTAGTTTCATATAACCTTATAAAGTAGACCTTGTAAGTAGTTTCATATGCCTGTATGCCCATCATGTAATTTCATATAACCTTGTAAGCAGACCTTGTAAAGTAGTTTCATATGCCCGTATCCCCATCATGTAATTAGTAACTTCGTGTCCTAGTTTTATCTATATTCCTACATTTTTAGTCATAGATATCCCCTTCAGATGCTTATTTGTACTCTTTGCTTACCCATTACACTTGGAATAATCAGTAGTTATTTCATTTGTACTATTAGAAATTCCTACATGAGGACCTCAATTGTCTTATTTATAAAGTAACCACCTTGATTCGACACTATTTCAATGGAGAATATGATTCTAGTAATGATAGTGTCATACATGAAAATCATTGTACTTTGAGCTGTGTTGTCTTTTAGTGCCTTAGCTCTTGCCTATTTGGTAGTGTTTGTACAAAAAGAGAAGGGAGAAGGAGGAAGGAGGAAGGAGAAGGGAAGAGAAGAAGAAGGAGGAGGAGGAGGAGGAGGAGGAGGAGGAGGAAAGAAAGAAAGAAAGAAGAAAGAAGAAAGAAGAAGGATAGAAGAAGGAAAGAGAAAGAAGAAAAAAGGGACAAGGGACTCGAGATTTTATTTTTTTTTAAGAAGAAAGAGGGAGGAAAAGAAGAAAAGAGGGATATTTACCCTTGCCTATTTTTTAATAATTTTGCAAATATAGCGGCCATTAATTTAAAGGCAAGCACACATTTCAAGTGGGATTTCTAAATGGAGCCACAAAATACACTAATAGCCTTTTTTTTAAAATCCTAAGGGAGATCTCCCTTCTTCACTTAGTCTTCAACATACCTCGCTGTGTGCGCTCCCAACACCCAAAAAAAAAAAGGTCTCTCAAAAACGCTAATGGCATCAATGGTCTTGGTTTTCTAAAAGGGCTACCACCATGAACATCTTCAAGCAACAATGAGAATTTTTTGTCAATGCTCCCAAGAAAAAGAAGACCTTTGACCTAAGCACTCTGATACCATGAGAAGATTAAGGGGGAGAGGGTGAGCTTGAGCTCCTTGTAAGCAAACACACACAAGAGTAGACAAGCACACAAAAGAGATGGATGGCTAAATTTTCTTATTTTCTCCTCTTCTCTGGAACCATAACATGAAGATAAGAGTACATACTATAAGGGAACATACTCTCCTACTAAAGCATATAAGGTCGATCTATAATGTGAACTTGACTACATGAATTGGCACTATAACTATGCCATAACTCTAATAAAAAAAGTGGTTGTCATACAACTTATAAACCACTGATGGCATATCACCCATAATTTCACTAACCATGCCATTGGCATAAGTGCAAAAATGTCATCCTTGCCTACAAGAACTCTAGTGGCACCACTACCTCTAGTCCAAAGGCCAATCTAAAAAAGTGGTGACCTAGTGAGCTTGGTATCTCGACTAGAACTCTAGTGGCAACATTGTCTCTAGTCTAAAGGCCAATCTAAAAGTTGTTTAACTTGTAGTACCTTGTAAGCATACCTTGCAAGTAGTTTCGTAATCCCATCTAGGTCCTAATTTGCTATGTATTCCTATATTTTTAGTCATAGATATCCCCTTCAGAGTCTTATTTGTACTCTCTACTTGCCCATTGCACCTAGAATAATAAACAATGATTTCATGTGTATTATTGGAAATTCCTACGTAAGGACCTCAATCATCTTGTTTATAAAGTACCCACCTTGACTTGACACTATTTCAATGGGAAATCCGATTCTAGTAATGATATTATCATACATGAAAATCATTATACTCCAAGTTGTGTTGTTTTGTAGTGCCTTAGCTCTTGCCCATTTGGTAGTGTTTATACAAAAAGGGGGGAGAAGGAGGAAGGAGAAGAAGAAGAAGAAGAAGAAGAAGAAGAAAGAAGGAGGATAAAAAAGGGAGGAGAAGTTTTAAAAAAGAAGAAGAAGAAGAAAGGAGGAGGATTTAAAAAAAGAAGAAGAAGAAAGAGGGAGGGAAAAAAAAGAGACAGATATTTGCCCTTGCCTATTTACTAAAAATTTTGCAACTACAGCGGCCATTAAGTTAAAGGCAAGCATGCACTTCAATTGGTATTTTTAAATGGAGCCACAAAAAATACACTCATGGCCATTCTTTTTTTTGATACTAAAGGAGATCTCCCTTCTTCACCTAGTCTTCAATGAGTACCCCACTATGAGTGCCCCCAACACAAAAAAACAAAAGGAGATCTCTCATTAATGCTAATGGCATGAATGGTCTTGGTTTTTTGAAAGGGCTACCACCATGAACATCTTTAAGCAACAATGAGACCTTTTTGTTGGTGCTCCCAAAAAAAAGAAGACCTTTAACCTAAGCACTCTAACACCATGAGAAGATTAAGGGGGAGAGGGTGAGCTTGAGCTCCTTGTAAGAGAAAACACACAAGAGTAGACAAGAACACAAGAGAGATGGATGGCTGAATTTTCTTCTTTTTTCTTCTCTTCTCTATAACCATAACATAAAGATAAGAGTAAATACTATAAGGTAAAGTACTCTTCTACTAAAGCATATAAGGTCGATCTATAGTGTGAACTCGACTACATGAATTGGTGCTATGATTATGTCATAACTCTAATAAACAAAAGTGGTTGTCGCACAACCTATAAACTATTGGTGGTATATCACCCATAATCTCACTACCATGCCATTGGCAATAGTGTGGAAATGTCATCCTTGCCTAGTTGAGCTTGATATCTCAAAAAGAACTCTAGTGGCACCACTACCTCTAGTCTAAAGGCCAATCTAAAAAAGTGTGACCTGTTGAGCTCGGTATCTTAACTAGAACTCCAGTAGTCTAAAGGCTAATCTAAAAGGTGTTTGACTTGTAGTGACCTTGTAAGTAGTTTTGTATGATCATCAGGAAATTAGTAACTTTGTGTCCTAGTTTGCTGTATATTCCTACATTTTTAGTTATGCATATCCCCTTCAAAGTCTTATTTATACTCTCTACTTTCTCATTGCACCTGGGATAATAAGCAATTATTTCATGTGTACTATTAGAAATTCCTGCGTGAGAACCTCAATTGTCTTGTTTATAAAGTACCCACCTTTATTGGACACTATTTCAATGGGGAATCCAATTCCACTAATGATATTTTCATACATGAAAATCATTGTACCTCAAGATGTGTTATCTTGTAGTGCCTTAGCTCCTACGCATTTTGTAGTGTTTGTAGTGTGTTTTCTTGTAGTGCCTTAGCTCCTGTACATTTTGTAGTGTTTGTACAAAAAGAGAAGTGAGAAGGATGAAGGACAAAGGACGAAGGAGAAGGAAGAAGGAAGAAGAAGAAGAAGAAGAAGAAGAAGAAGAAGAGGAAGAAGAAGAAGAAGAAGGAAGGAGAAGGGAGAAAGAAGAAGAAGAAGAAGAAGAAAGAAGAAGAAGGAAGGAAGGAAGGAAGAAGGAGAGAAGACGAAAACAGAAAGAAGAAAAAAGGGAGAAGGGAGGATAAGCTTAAAAAGAAGAAGAAGAAGAAAGAGGGAGGACAAAGAAAAGAGAGGGATATTTACCCTTGCCTGTTTTTAAAAAATTTACAAATATAGCGGCCATTAATTTCAAGGCAAGCACGCACTTCAGCCAAGATTTATAAATGGAGCTGTAAAATATACTCTAATGGCCGTTATTTTTTTTAATAATAAGGGAGATCTCCCTTCTTCACCTAGTCTTCAATGAGTACCCCATTTGTGAGCGCTCCCAACATATAACAAAAGGGAGATCTCTCATTTACACTAACAGCATCAATGGTCCTGGTTTCTGAAAGGGCTACGTGAACATCTTCAAGCAACAATCAGACTTTTTTGGCAAGACTCCCAAAAGCAAAAGAAGACCTTTGACCTAAGCACGTCATTCGATAATGTGATGTTGTAGAAATTTTCACATAATCTCCATCTTCATCTCTAATTCACAAGAAACCAATGGCAAGCAAAGAAATTCAAGGCAAGCAAAGAAAGCTTGTCTCAAATGTGGGGTTTGAATGCATCTTCTTCATGCCCTGACAAATAGGTTATGCTATCATGCTCCACTACTCCACATCTGCAAATGACAAGCTGCCTCACTAACACTGGCGTAATCTCACCAAACTCCCATTATGGAGACCAAGGAATATGTACAAAACTCTCGTCAACAAAAAAAAGAGGGGTGCCATAAAAGCTTTGTAACCCTTGACTCCCCAAGAAAAGGGATGAAGGATAGATGTCGAGGAAAGAAAAAAGAGAGTCGAAGAAAGCAAGTACAAGATGGTTCAAACACTAACACATCATAAAAAAGAAAGTTGAGGTGTTGGAAAAATGAGTAATATGAGTTGGAGGAATTGTCATAAAGAGGAGCACAGATACGCGCATACTAGAAACCCACACAACCCATGCAACCCCCATACACATAAAACTTGTACTATTCCACTAAGGGCTTGGTACTTCATAGACATATCTTGCATGAATAGGTACTCATAATAACTAGCACTTGCATGCATCATCATCGACACCCATCTAGTTATATCTCTAGGATGGGGGGCATGGTGGGGCATAATCCTGATCTATGGTATGATCTATCACTTGGATTCCCTTTAAATGTGTAGGAACCTCCTAGATCTTCAAGAATACAACATCATTTCCCTCTGTGACCATACCAACCATTGAAAGAAAAAGCCTATATATCAAAGCTCTCCATTTCCAAACTATTTGAGTAAAGAGAGGTAGCCCAATCTCTTCAATAGCTATGACACATCAGGGAAGATTATGCTACCATGCTAAGAATTTTGGACCCAACTGATGTACATGCTAATCAATTCACAAGGGTCCTAGTACAACCGATGTACATGCTAATCAATTCATAAGGTTCGTACAAACTCAACAAAAGAAAGCCCCTTTAACAAATTTCCTTACTGTGAAGGGCCGAAGCCACTTACACATCAGGAAAGATTATGCTACCATGCTAAGAATTTTGGACCCAACTGATGTACATGCTAATCAATTCACAAGGGCCCTAGTACAACAGATATACATGCTAATCAATTCGTAAGGTTCTTGGTACAAACTCAACAAAAGAAATCCCCTTTAACAAATTTCCTTACTATGAAGGGCCGAAGCCACTTACAACCACCACCACAGGAGATGACCTAGTAGTAGTAGCCACATGCTGTCTTGATAAGCATCCTACTTGAAGGGCCCTCCAAAGTGTATCTCTATTAAGCCCTAACACAAGTCATGGGGATTGGTCCCTTGGCCAACCGCTTAACCTCACAAGACAACTTCACTAAATACCTTTTAGACTATCCACATACCTCTGAACCACATTTAGGAAGGGGATATTTTAACCACTTTGATCAACATGGTCCTAAAAAGGTCCAAACCATCAAAACTTAGCCTACTTCTAAGAATGTGAACGAGGTTTGCTATTTTCTAGGTGTTTATAGTTACTATGAAAAATTTATTTGCAAATTTTTGTTGATTGCATTGCCTTTGACTATGCTCGTTAAGAGGTAGACTATTTTTCTTTGGGATGAGCACTGACAAAAAATCCTTCGACATGCTCAAGCATATTTTGATGCATGTCCATGCCCCCGTGCTACAATTGCCAAACTTTTCTAAACCATTTTTTCTTGTAGTCAATGATGCTAGTGGATCAGGCGTCAATGCAGTCCTTAATGGGGATTTAATATGTAATCTGTTGAATGGTGACTCTTATGTAGTGGAGAGCTAACTGTGGGTTTGGAAAGTTTATGTAAAGCTGTCTTTTTCTTTTTTTATAATATATATATTATTGGTCCCAAAAAGAAGAAGAAGAAGATGAGATGGTCATCCTTTTACATATGAAAGATGAAAATTAAAACCTTCCAAGACTAATTACAACACTTATGACAAAGAACTTCTTACTGTTTTTTACGCACTTTGTATGTGGAAACATCAACAGAGTGTAAGATATTTACTTAGTCAACCTTTGATTTCTGATTGTCATATTAAATTGGCTTCATTTATTCTGAGTTTTCATCCTCTCATTCAATATCAGCCAAGTAAGGAAAATGTTGTAGCTCATGCATTAAGTAGACATCCTTCCCTTTGGTAAATATTTTAATTCTTGATATGCGTTTCTTTTGATGCTATGCACGATATGTATGAGAATGATCCTGATTTTCATAATGCATGGTTGAAAGGCAATCAAATCATTACTCACTTGTTGAATAATGCATGGTTGAAAGGCAATCAAATCATTACTCACTTGTTGAATAATGATGGATTTATTTTCTTTGAAAAGTATTTGTGCATCACTCTACCATTTAGACAATTGCTAGACTTGCATACTCCACCATATGTAGGTCATATAAGCATTCTTACTACTTCAAAAGCAATAGAAGATGATTTTTATTGCCCTTTAAATGCATCATCTATCAAAGAATCAAGAGGCATCATGGTAAACAACATGGCTTTCTCATGTCATTACCGCTTCTTGGGAAGAAATATCTATGGATTTCATTACTAGTTTTCCTGTTACATCTCCACGAAATGACGTGGACTATCATTGATAGATTTAGTAAGCAAGCATATTTCATTGCCTGCAAAAAGACATTATCGGCTTCACAAACTATACATGTTTATTGAGCATGTTTTCACACCCCATGGATTACCAAAAATTATCATTTTTTATCATGATTCTTGGTTTTGTTATCATTTTTGGATTACTTTATTTAGGCTCTAAAATTGATTATAGTTTTGCTTTTCATCCTGAGAGTAATGGTCAGATAGAAGTGACCAATAGCACTATTCTAGATGTGTTAAGGTCCTACACTATTTCTAGAGTAGGTACTTGAGACCAGCACCTTCAAAAACTCAAGTTTATGGCCTTTTAGTGGTACCCTTCCAACACTCCCAGTTTATGAGACGATACCCCTTTACTAGAGAAGACTTTGAGATAGTAGAGCCTAAAGTAATTTTAGACCATGAGTAGAAAACAACACAAAGAGGTCATGTTTATCATAGATATTTGTTGAAGTATAACGGCCACCCTATAGAAGAGGCTCAATGGCTCCTAGTTTATGCCCTCATCGCCTATCCATCTTTGATTACTTCTTATAGGGATACTCACCCATGATACTTTGAGATTCTTTTATGACAAATAAGGGCAGTTGCTTCTCACCCCCAAGGCATGTTATAAGGATTGATTCATATTCCCATGTTTTTATTTATTATTAACTCTCCTAGATGGGTTTAGATTGGGATGCCTTTCTAAATGTAAGTGATTGTAGCCTACTTTGGACATACATGGGTAACTCTCTATATACATGACAATATTGGTTGCATTGTTTCAATTATGTAAATTTTATGTGGATATTTGTGTTGGTAATTTAACTAATTAATTTATTAATTGATTGGTGTAGTTGCAAATTCTTGGGTTAGATAATGGAGGCAAGCTGATGGGGTCATGAAAATTTTGAGAACTTGACTTTGGGCATCGACGGATTATTATTTCATCATGTGGGACATCCGCTATTTAATTCATTTTGGGTGACATCTATATTATTCGCTTCCAAGGAGAAGACATTCCTCCACACACACACACACACGCACACACACACACACACATGCATGCACATGCGCATGCGTGTGCACGCACATGCACGTACACATTCATGCACGCACAAACCTCACACACGCATGCGTATACATACACACACACACACACACACTCACGCACTCACTCACACACACACACACACACACACACACACACACACACACACACACGTGCATGTGCACATGCATGGCATGTGTGTTGACATAGTATCGTTCAAGTTATCATATTAACCTCTTTATATTATCAAGCTCTTTACATGTGCATGGACTTGATATCATAAGTTTTTTAAGTGATACCCCATGTATTTTTAATGAATATATTGCCCTCCTCTTTTGAGCATTTTAATTTTAATATACTTGGCACATGTTTACAGATGACATATAAACAATCAAAATATGTACAATCTCTTATATGCTTTGAATGGTGAGACAACTTACCCATAATAGTGATTTTTGTTGCCTTCCCATGTCTCCACTTAATTTCAAAGTCTTGGACATATTTGTATCAAACTCTTCTATAACCAATGTTTCCTTGGAGGTTTTATATCCTTTCAACAAATTGACCTAGCATATTCAGTGAGCTTGAACAATAATTAATTATTGCCCTTATGAGAGCTAATTAATTATTCTACCCAAAGGTTTCAACCTTAGAAAAAATGAGAATTTTTTAAAGTCGTCTCCTTGCAACCCTCGCAACCGAAGCACACAGCCCAAAGGTTGGAACCAGTGCGGGGAAAAGTTTTTTTAAAGTCGTCTCCTCGCACCTGAAGCACACAACATAGGGCACACAGAGTGCAGCACAGAACTTTTAATCATCTCTCTCTCAGATAATGCGAAGTGCCCAAAAGAATGTCATTCATCGTCGTTGCTTTCTCTCTCTCTCCCCCGTTTATTTGCATCATGCTCTCTCTCTCTCTCTCTCTCTCTCTCTCTCTCTCTCTCTCTCTAATGGGCCACAACCTTATATAAAGAACGGACAAATTGAGACATAATCTAAATATAATATAAAGAATGGACAAATTGGGATATAGTGTAGATATAATATGGACATTCCCTCTCTTGATGATACCATGAACTTAATCTGCTATTTGACAAGTAGTCCTCACCCATGGCCATTCAATACTTGGTATCCACCATCATATCCTCTACCCATCTTTCAAGGGTATGTAAATAGCCAAGGTCGTTCCTTTTACTCCTATTTTCTTATTTACATGGTCATTTGTTGGTGATCCTACACTAACCATAACGGATGGGAACACCCTTCATTTTACTCTTATTTTCTTATTTACATGGTCATTTGTGGTGGGTGATCCTACACTAACCGTGATGGATGAGAACAACCTTCATTGTTTTGCCAATGATATGGAAAGAAGACATAATGCTGAAAGTTTGCATTAGCAGGCAAATATATGATCACATTTATGGAAGATTTATAGCTGTTTTGTAATATTGTTCCACACCTTCTCCTCCATCAAATCTTGACAATTTTATCGTAAAGAAGCCCATAATGTTTGAGATAACATAAATTCTAGTATGAAATCTACTACAAACCTTAACCCTTTTCATCCCTCCATTTGGTCTTCACTTCATTGAGGTTGCTTTATAAACCCACCCTGTATAGCCCACTTTGACAAATGTTGACACCTCTCACCTAAGTTCAAATCTAGCTTTGGTCGGTTAACGCTTCAAGGTATAGTTTCCTACGATGTGAAATATAACCCAAGGCGATTAGAATAGGAGAAAAAAATTATGTTGTCTCTCTTTATCTCTCTGGTCATGCATGCGATGCACAGTAGGGGAAAAAAATTTGTTCTCTCTCTTTGTCTATGGTACGCAACAGCGAAAGAGTGGAGAGGACATGGGCAAGGTTGAAACCTTAGTCTAGCTAATGAGCGAAAGAGTGGAGAGGACATGGGCAAGGTTGAAACCTTAGTCTAGCTAATGTTCTTAAATTAATTAACCAAGCCGGGAGGCTTGGTTAATTATTATATGTCTATATAGACTGAATATGTCTATATAAATATATACTTATTGTTCAAAAAAATTACACATACAAGAGGGATTAAATCAATAAAGGTAATATGATTTTTTTAAAATCTCGATTTTTGAATTTTAGAGAGTTGCTGAAATTACGAAAAAAGAATTGCATCGATTGCATCCACACCAAAAAAAAACTAAAATTAAAACCTTCATTTTAGACCTTAGAGTGTTCACAGTTCAAAACCTTAATTTTAGACCTTAGAAACGTCTCATCATATCAAAATCAACTCAGAGAGCTCAGCTCATTCCACGAGGGCAACAGCAGCCGCGGGCATCTCCTCACGCATTTTATTTTATATTTATTGGAATCAGTGCCAAATTTCACCAGCTTCGAATTTCCGCCAGCTCCCGAACATTTCATTTCATTTCATTTCATCAAACAGCAGAATCTCAACTGCCTTTTCTTTGCCTTTGCTTTTCATATCTAAAGATAAGACAAAGAAGAAGTCAAATTAAAGAACACATCAAAAATCAAGCCGTCTTTTTTTTCTCTCTCTCTCTCTCTCTTCCTCCCTTTTTTCTCCAAAGTGTAGTACTCAACTCACACGGCCGTAAAATACTCGCAAAATTTTAAAATGCCGTCAAAAATTACACTAAAATATAGAAAAAGTTGCTATGTTTCACCACACTTGTCAATTTTGAAGGGCAAGGGTGCCCGCCAAAAATCAAGCCTACCCCGAGGGGTAGGCGAGAATGGAACCTTTAAAGTTATGCCTTAGGTTAACCTTCAGCCGATTGAAAATACAAAGTGGCCCGTGCATTGAGATCTTCTAGAAAAGCTATTGACCCCGTTGAAAAGAACGCAATAATAGAGTGGGGCCAGAATGTGGCATTTTAGTCAAGGAGGACGTCGTATGGGCACCTTGTTCAATTCTCGTATAGGGACCTATAAGAATTGGAGCTTAGTGAGTTTTCTAGCTTCTATGCCAATTGTCGTCAACAATGTCAAGTTTAAATTCAACTAGTCGATTGACTTGTGCTTTGCACCTCTCCTCAAACCTCCAAATCCAAATTCTATCCCAACCTTCTCGAACTTTCTCAAACCTCCAAATTCGTGCCACGTGGCAGCTCTGTGAAACTCTTCCTTTATATAATATATAGAGATATAGAGAAGTTTTGAGAAGCTTGAGGCGGTCAGGAGACATTGGCCACTGAGGTTCTCATTTGGGCAAGTAAGCCAATGGTTGGTTGAGGGGGCTCCAAGATTCGGCCACCTAGAACTCGACACGAATAGCCCTTGGGCACTTTTGTGACCATGGGAACAGCCCCTATGTGAACAAGACCGATGAAGGGAGGTGGGGGCGGGCAGTCTTCGCCTTGGGCATGGGAACAACCCCAATCTGAACAAGACCTAGGTGGTGTGGTGCAAATTGTTTGAACTTTGAAACACAAGGAGTTCAAACAATTAGGACAATTGAGAAGTGGTCAAGACTCTCAAGAGTTCTGGACTCTGGAGACTCAAATGTTCATAACGTGGGCATGATCACAGTATTGCACTGTGTGTGTGTGTGAGAGAGAGAGAGAGAGAGAGAGAGAGAGAAGGAGAGAGAGGGGGGTAATAAGTGTGTGTGTGTGTGTGTAGTTAATGTGTTACTTACCGTATGGCCTAGTCTTCTCGCCTTTCCGATTTGGCCACACACTCTGCTTGTGCAAGCCTTTTTGAGTCACGCGTCTCAGGACCTTGTCACAGTCTGTGTTTGTAGTACGCTGTTTCCTCGATGCTGCTTCCGATGCAATGAAGACAGCAGTTCATCGCTTACCTTTAAGGCTCTAGTATTTACCCCCCTCCTATACGTTGCAACCTGCACCGCAAGCCGTCTGCTGTCACACACAGGACTGTTGAGCAGCCCAGCGGCCCACTGTGCTAGATGTATTTATCGTTGCAGAGAAGATGAAGAAGCGTGACTAGAGCAGATGGACACAAATGGCAACATGGGCGCCCGCCCAAATATGGCCAACATACAGTTAAAGATGAGAGAGAGAGAGAGCTGCTTCTTCTGATGTTCTTCGGAGATGCCTGTGTAAAAGGGTGGGTGTAGTTGGTGCCTCTTCGTCAGAGGGTTCTGAGTCTTCATCAGTACACTGAGTATCAATTCTTTCAAGGTATTGCAAGCTATGTATATCATACTGATGAAAAAGGGGTGTTTCATAAGCCTTGGTTTTGCTGTTGATTTGGCAAGCATAGCAGGTTGATCACACTTCAGAAAAGAAGCCAGTATTTTGGGGTCAATGAATTCAGAGCCACTTGTGAAGGTGCAGATTGATGCAGCATGATGTTCACCATCCTTTGTTCCATGTCCCCCTTGTCTTCTAGCTTGCAAACATGCCCAAGCCCCTTGTTCTCCTTGCAACTCTAGTATGTTTGATGCAGCATGATATGCACCATCCTTGGTTCCATCCCCCCCTGGTCTTCTTCTAGGTTACAAACATGCCAAAGCCCCATGTTCTCCTTGCAACTCTAGTATGCTTGCTTGCTGCTGCTGTCCTTTCTCCCTGCAAAGGCAAACAATGCAATCAGACGTGTGGGAAATTTGACATCATTTTCCCCTTCCATCTCAATGGTTCAGATTGCAGCCACGGCCTCAAAAGCTATGAACTTACATGTGAAAACTCAGCACCCTTTCTCACTTTGGGTACCAACCAAACGTATGAGGTTCTTAACCTCGTCCCAGGAGAGATCAGGATCAATCCCCTCCAATCTAACGACTGCATCTCAAACAACCTGCTCACATTCAACCTCTCCAACTCTCCCTTCAGACTCTCCACCGACAACATGCTGCAGCTTTACAATTGCAACAAAACATGTGACAATTGCACCATCCCTTTACCAGGGAATTACAGTAGTATCACTTCTTTACCACGGAGCTGCTTAAACCTTCAGCAGCAGTGCTGTGAGAGCCTCGATGACTCCTCCTTCTTCAACTCATCTCAAATACACATGCAAGATTTCACAGGGGGATATCAAAGCCTCAAGAATTACTCCACTAAGTACAGGTGTTCCAGCTTCACCAGCTGGGCATACAACTTCACGGGTGTATCATTCAATGCTGATTATGGGCTCAGTTTGGAATGGTTTGTGGAGGGAAATTGCTCATGCTCATCCCATGCCAGTTGTACCAATTATTCCAGTGGGTATATTTGCAAATGCAATTCAAATTATACTGGTGACGGATATCTCAACGGGACCGGATGTCAGCTAGGTAACAAATCCCTTCATGTAATTGTTTTTAGCATTAGCTATGCATGTGGATTGAGGCAAGGCTGGATATACAACAGGCCCCCCTGTCAACACAGGTGCCCATGAAAGGACGGGAAAGGTTGCCACCTCCTTTGGGGGGGGGTGGGGGAGAGTGTCCTATATCCAGCCTAGGAAGTTTTGTTTTGTTTTCTAGCATAACCACAAGCTTCATTTTTGTTCAGATCTATCAACTCATCGTGAGGAAAGTAACAAGACAAAGCCAATAACTGAGGAAAAGCATAAGATGTCTGGCATGCTAAAAACTGCAATTTTGGCATCTGGTAAACTCTTTGCCCTTACAAATTAACTGCTCTTTACAGATGTTAGTTTTTTTTGAAGGACGTTGGAAGAGTTGTAATTGTGGTGGATTTGTAACAGGGGTGATCGCCGCAGCGACCATCATAGGAGCGGCAGTGGTGGCAGGGGCGGTGGTATTTAGAAGAAGGAAAGGGAGCTACCTATCTAGGAGGATGATAGCAGGGAGCTACAGGAAAGGGGATACAGATGGGTTTGGAGCACTGCTATCTGGCATGGAGTTGTTCACTTACAAGCAACTGGACAGGGCGACAAAAGGTTTCGCGTCCAGTGAGAAGCTGGGCAATGGGGCATGTGGATCAGTGTATGCAGCAAACCTTGAAGATGGAAGGCGGGTTGCAGTGAAGAGGCTGCACCATTTTAACACTCAAATAGGGTACCAACAGACAGTCAATGAGCTCAGTGTATTGTCCACAGTGAAACACAGGAACCTAGTGAGGCTGTTGGGCTGCTGTATGGAGTCTGCAGACCCGCTCTTAGTCTTTGAGTATGTTTCCAATGGGACCCTAGCAGAGCATTTGCAAAGAGAGAGAGGAGAAGCACTTGATTGGTTCACGCGCCTCACCATCGCCGCAGAAACAGCCGATGCCCTTGCTTACCTCCACTCCATGGACCCCCCCATACTCCATAGGGATGTGAAATCGCGAAACATACTGCTTGATCATGATTTCAACACCAAAGTGGCCGATTTCGGGCTTTCCCGCATGGGGCTTAGCCCTTCTGCTGATAACTCCCAAATTTCCACCATCCCCCAGGGCACCCCTGGCTACCTAGACCCGGACTACCATCAAAACTTCCATCTCTCTGACAAAAGTGATGTCTACAGCTTTGGTGTTGTTCTCATTGAGATCATCACTGCTCTTAAACCAGTGGATTTCTCCAGGGAGAAGAAGGAAGTAAACCTTGCTGCCCTTGCCGTGGCCAAGATTGGTGGCGGGAGCCTTGATGACATCATCGACAGATCCCTGCAAGCCTACAGAAGGCCTAGTGTGAAAGCCATGGCACACAGGGTAGCAGAGCTTGCATTCAGATGTTTGGCTTATGAAAAGGATGCCCGGCCATCGATGTCAGAAGTATTGGAGGAGCTCCTTCTCATCAGGGGCTCAGGAACGTCGCCTCTTGCACACACGACGGGGGATAATTCTGTATGTTCTTCATGGATAGACGCACAGAGCTCACATCAGCATGACTCGGGTTCTTCACTATCATCATCAGAAGTTGACCGCTTCTTGCTGTCCAAGGCCCAGCCCCTCTCCCCTGCCGCAGTGGTGCATGCAAGCTGGGAGAGCAAGGGCAGATCCTATGATGATGCTTGACAGGTAAAAACTGTCAAACCCCACTGTGTTTTTCATAGTATATTATAATGGATATGTCACGCCTTATGTGACGCATATGATGTTGTACTATTATATGCCCCATGATCTGTTCATCATTAAATGATGCTCATCTAGGTCCCCCACAAAACCACCATGTCATGATCCGCCATATCATGATGTTTATGGAGCAGGGGAGGGGGGTAAAGTTTCGAACTCGTGCCCCAGCTTTCGGAGCTGGATGCTCTACCGCTGCAGTATTGCATGGGTGCCCTAGATGACATAAAAAATACAAGAAATGAAAGGACTTTTTGCATCAAAATGTTGTTTAACTATAATTTCTGAGTATTTTGAATGGAGGATCTACTTATTCTTCCGATTCTATTTGTAAAGGCGTATACTGCAGGGGTATTACTGGGGGAGAAAGTAGCAGAGAAGAGTTTTTTTATTAGGCCTTGTTACAGTTTTTACTATGGTTTCTAGCATATGAAACTCCAGTACCATTAATTAACGGATAATCAAAACCTTAGAATTGAAGAATATGGAAATGTAAGGTTCTTCTTGCCCTTCAAATTTTGACTGAATCAGATTTGCTGATGTCTAGCAGGTGGTTCTTAAGAAGTTTTTGTTGTCTCTTTGCATGGACCTAGTTCACATTCTCTGCCCCTCTCTCGTTCATGAAGACAAATACATCTCTCTCACGAGACAGTTTGGTCTCTAAAGAGTTCATGAACACAAATACCCCCCTCTCTCTCTCTCTTCCTCTCTCCCTCGCACTCTCTCTCTCTCTCTCTCTCACTCACACACACACACACACACACACATTTCTCTAGAGTTCATGAACACGAATACCCCCCTCTCTCTCTCTCCCTCTGTCTCTGTCTCTCTCTCTCTCTCTCTCTCTCTCTCACACACACACACACACGCATTTTTTTGTAAAAAGCTATGTTCCATCACACAATTTTTGGTAAAAAGCCATGTTCTATTACTTCAGTGCTCAAAGAAAAAAAACCCTCAAAAGTGAGTCAAACTTCTTGAAGATTAAAAACATTGAGCAAACAAGTTTTACTATAGTTGGTCCATCCCTTGTAGCCTATGGTAATCAAATATGGATTGGCTCAAAGATTGGAGGAAGTATGAGTAGAGTACTTGTCAATGTGGAGTGAAAAATCAGATGATTGCGGTTAATCCAAAGTCTCGAAAGTGCCTAAAAGCGTGTCCAAGCAAAGAAACTTGCATAATCAGCCAGTCTTTGATGACATATGCTTAGAGAAATAACATTTTGGAAATTTGGCATACAAAGAAACAAAAAATCTTTGATATCCAAACAATGTTGTAGAAAATGAGACACATTCTCATTTCGATTTAAACATAGAACACAAGAATTAGAAGCTATCCTTCTTTTGGCTAGAGTTTCACCAAAATAGGTAGCACTCCAACCAAGCATTGCCAAAGAAAAAACTCTTTGGTGTAATGGCAATATATTATAGTCCACATCTTTTGGAGATCTTGTTTTGATCATTTGGTTGTCTTATCCTTATGGTCCTCTAATCTCTAGCCAAGTTGCATTAAAAAGATATATCCAAAGAAGTCATTCATGATTCCAAAGCCTATTCGAATGAGTAGTAATTTATGGCATAGGATTTATCAATGTGTCTGTGAGCAATAATGAGTTGGCACATGGATACTTTGGGAAAACCAAGCTTCTCTCTAGGCCACATCCGATCCAACAATCTACTCTTGAGCGATAGGTGGGATCACTTCAAGTTGTTGTGATAAAGCTTTGATCTTTTGTTAGACAGGTCTGTCATGCATGCCTAAATTTTATAGAATTTTGTCATCCGGAGAGACATCTTGGATTAGATATATATATTTTAGTGGAAAAAAATAGGCTTTCCTTAGCTCTTGAATTGCAAGGGGTTCCATAAAAACTTTACTCCAATGAATGCTCTCCAATCTTATTGAGTTACTTGTCTTTGAAGATCTTCCAAACCAATGCAAATACTAGAGGAATTTTTTCCAAAAAGCAGTTAGTCTAGTAGTGAAAGGACAATATCTTCTTTGCAACTTACCCCCAAGGTGTACATTGCCATCTTGCCAAAGAATATATTTTAAGTGCAGTATACATAGTGACAATCATGACTATCCAAGGCTACTCCTAGGAAAAGAAGGCGGACACCAAAGTTGTTTTTCTTGCCAAAACATGATAATGAATATTCAAAATATTTAGTTCTCCATGCATCTTTGGTGAGTAAATCCATTCATATCTCAAGAGCCAAAGAGCTTCCTTTTAATGTTTGGTGGTTTTCCATAGTACTTCCACGGTTGAGACAAGAAAGTAGTAATATGTAGCTACTCCATTATATCCATGAAGCCTAATTTTAAAGAGGGAAGGATGAGAAAAAAAAATGGCTTTGTGAAAAACGATGGTATTTGCAGCCCACTAGTGTTTTCCGCACTCGTTTACCCTTTGGTCTTTCCCCAATAAACAAAAAACCTTGAAATTCTTTGAGATGGTTTTATCTAGCCTTCATTTATTCTTTGATAAACAAAATATTCTTCAATATTTGAAAAGGCCTTCAATTCTTCTAAGTTTGAAAAAGCCTTCAATTTCTTCAAATTGTACAAAATATTCTTCAATGTTTGAAAAAGCCTTCAATTTCTTCTACTTGTATAAGTACTTCTTGTTGTACGTGGCTCTAACACTATTATTGAAAGATAAAATACCCAACAGTATTAAATCACAAAATGACACTTCCAAGTATAGAGTAAGAAAAAACAGTACACAATATTCCGTCCAATTTGCCTCGACACAAGAGTGAGCCCATGCTTCCTCTTTGTGTATTAAAATTCGTAATACTTGAAATAGCTTATGGAGCTCAAAATAGCTTTACTTTACATACATGTCCATCTCAAGAAAAAATAGCTTGCTTTACTTTACGTGCATATCTTGACTTTACATGCATGTCTATCTACTCAAAATAGCTTTACTTTACATACATGTCCATCTCAAGAAAAAATAGCTTGCTTTACTTTACGTGCATATCTTTACTTTACATGCATGTCTATCTACTCAAAATTGGAGTATCCTTAACCAAATAAACATTTACAGCCTTTGTAGTAAAATCAAATGTCTATAAGAAAACTTTCATATGTCTAAATAAATATCTGTTGCCAATAAATATCCATCGTCAATAAATATGGATGTCGTCCACAATGGAATAAATGGCAAGCATTCGACAAAATAAAATAGTAATATACCGACGTCCAAAGTCGAGCATCTCAAAATTTTCATGACCTCCATCAGCTCGTCTCTATTATCCAACCCAAGGATCTGAACTTACATCAACTATGCTAATCAATTAATAAATTAATTGGTTAAATTTTCAATACAAATAGCCATATAAAACCCAACTAATCGAGGTAATATAACCAACATGATCAGTATACAAAGTCACCCATAAATATTCAAAGAGTAGGCTACAATCGCTTGGATTAAAAAAGGCATCCCAATCTAAACCCGTTTAGGAGAATTCATAATTCATGAAAAACATAGAAATCTAAATTTCATGAATTACTCCTCATAAGAAGAATATATACATCACATCGGAGACCTCTTATTTTTGTAGAGATGTTTCACATAAGGGGAAGGAGAGTGTTAAGGGGCATTCTCAACATGGTAGATTTACACATGAAGAGAGAGAGAGAGAGAGAGAGAGAGAGAGAGAGAGAGAGAGAGAACACCATTATTGTATTGCACATTTTCTCAAATGAAACTACATTGATATGTTTATATACGTGAGCAAGAGAAGATGGTAAGGTGGGATGTGAGAATGGCTGTAAAGTGAATGGGGGCATACGACTAAGATTAAAGAACCATGTAAGTTATTAAATGTCTGCACTAAGGCCTAAATTAATGTGTATATATACTTGGCACACCCAATGGTGGGCTGGATGCAAATCTGAAGTACCAACCCACAAAAGTGATCAGGGTAAATGATATACTAGGAGGTACATGGTGTACCATACACATTAAATCACACAATACAAAAATATACAAACATAATGAGATCTACACTCCAAGAACATGGAGTGAACCACATCCTGTTGTATGAAAATCTGTATATAAAAACACTAGCATCATCTAGCAACACATACTGCACTAAAAATTCGCATATTGAAACACCATCATCTAGCAACACATGCATCACCAAAAAGATATATCGATAAAGAACATGGTGATAAATCATCACCAAAGAGATCCACCAAATATGACAAAAGCATCTACATCAAATACGCAAACTTGTTCGGATCATCATGTAAAGAGAACCACAAAAAGAAGTATGATCTACCATATAAGGATTCACCATAAAAGCATCAACATCTAGAACATCCTCCTCATGTGTAAGAGACACATGATCAATAGGATCGAGAAGTGATATAAGGTTTTCATCACCAAGCCATAAGGCTGTTCGCAACATGTTATAGAGCCAGTGCACATATGTGCAGTGGCTAAGATACATTGAGGCTATAAAAGTGCATGAAGAATTTAGGGGAAGATCTAGAAAATATTACTACCTTTTGGTAAGGTACAAGAGGAACCCTAAACCCCAAAAAAAAGTTAAATTGTGATTTTCTAAATCAGAAAGGCATAAGAGAAACAAAGCCTTGGCAGAGGCAAGGAACCCTAGACCCCAAAAAAGTTAAACTGCGACTTTCTAAATGAAAAAGGTATAGGAGAAATAAAGCCTTGGCAGAGGAAGAGCAAGAAGCCAAGAAGATATTGGGAAAAACTAATGCCAAGGCAGATGATGTGATGGACTTATGAGACTAGTTTCGAAACATTATAAAACATATGCAGTGGGTGACCAAACAGTTGTCTGTCTTAAATCCCAATGCTCTAAGGAGGGGCAACAAGGAATCTCACATGATGGATTTGAAGAAGTCAAAGAGGTGGACTTAGCTGAATTGGGGAGGAGCCCAAACGTAGTGTTCATTGTGCTACGAACCTAACTCTTGAAGAAGAAAGGGAATTGGTTGAGTTGTTAAAAGAATTCAAGAATTGGTTTTCCTAGAAGTACACGTACATGAAGGGAGTATCGCAGAGGTACAGCACATGATCCCTATCATTGAGGGATCAAGATCAACCAGGCAAAGGCCTTATCATCGCAGTATGATGAACCCCAAGTATCTCGCTATTGTGTGTAAGAAGAAATTGACATATGCATGCGGGATTTATCTATGAAATCGAGCACATTGATTAGGTATCACCCATTGTCATTGTGTTGAAGAAAAATGGAAGCTACGAGTGTGTGTAGACTCGAAAAAAGTCAATGTGGCCACGCGAAAAGATCACTACTCATTGCCATATACTGAACATGTGTTAGAAAGAGTAGTTAGCAAAGAAGCTTATAGCTCCTTAGATGGCTTCTCTAGTTATAATCAAGCGTCTATTACACCTAAGGATCAAAGACCACATTTACGACAATAGGAGGCATGTTTACTTATTGGGTTATGCCCTTTGGACTAACCAATGGCCCTACAAGCGGCTAATGTACACAATGTTCAAAGACTACCTAACAGAAGTGGTTGGAAGTTTTTATTGATGATTTGTGTGCTCACTCCAAGTAGAAAGACCACCTAGCTTGCTTAAAAAGGTATTTCAAAGGTGTTAATTGTATCGAATATCCTTGAAACCATTTGGAATCCCAATTTTACGTCAAGTATAGTGTTACACTAGGACACGTTGTTTCTAAAAATGGTATCTCATGGATAAAAGAAAAGTCAAGTTGATTCTTAAAATACCTCCACCCATAAATTTTAAGGGAGTTAAAAGGTTTATGGGACACCTCGGAAAATGAAATACACCACCACCACAGAGATAGAAGGGTTGCAAATGGTTTATGCCGTAAAATGTACAAACACTATCTTTTGACTAACAAATTTATATTCTTCGTTGACCCACCAGGCCTTGTTATACCTTGTTCTAATAAGGTGTGCACTATGGGAAGGACTACAAGATGGTTGCTCCTACTCTTGGAGTTTGACTTCATAGTCTCACTGTAAGAAAAGGAACACAACATGTACTAGTTGATCATTTGTCATGGATTCCTAATGGTGGTGAGAGCTTGCCATAGGAATTGATGACAGTCTCCCTAATGTGTGCTTATTTAAGATCGACATAGTGCCTGAGTAGAGTGACAAAATATTTCAATATCTTGCTTATGGCTTTTTGCAAGATCGACCATTAAATAAAGATGAAGAAACTCATCAAGTTAGCAGCACCATATCAATTGATATAGTGGAGAACTATACAAGTTGGGTAAGGATGATGTTCTACAGAGTTATGTGTGAGAAGATGAATTTATGCAAGTATTGGAGGAATCACACTTCAAAGTTGCTAGAGGACACTTTGCTGGGGAAGTGATAGCATGGAAAGTTCTCCAAGTAGGGTTATGGTGGCCAATGTTTCTTGGTGATGTAGTTGAATTTGTCAAAGGTTATAATGACGAATGTCAACAATTCACTAGACCACAACAGAGGGACATGATGTCCCCCCTCACCCCAGTAATAGTCTAGCAACCCTTTGAAAAATGGGAAATTGATTTTGTAGGTCTCATTAGTCATGTCGCACAAAGAACCCAAGCCTACTACATCATAGCAACCATAGATTCACAAAGTGGCTATAACCACAAAGTGGTCAGAAGAAGCTAGGGCTACAAGGAAGGTTGATGCTTGTAGCATTGCTAAATATCTATATGAGCAAGTCATTTCTAGATTTGGATGTCCTTTAGAGATTGTGAATGACCAAGGATCAGACTTCATTGATTGATCACCTCATGAAAGGCTTTATGATAGTTTATAATAGTGCACAGAAAGTCTTCACCTACTATCCACAATCCAATGGTCAGATAGAGAGCACAAACAAGATCTTATGTGGCATTCCAACAAAAACCATTCAGGCAAGTAGAATGGACTAGGAGCACAAGCTTACAACTGCTTTATGGGATTACCAACAAACACCATATAAGGTAGCAATGGGTTACACCCCATTTTGGTTTTACCAATAGGGTTTACATAGTGATACCTATGGAGTACATAGTTCCCAACTCATTGAGAATTGCAGTTAGCGAAAGATTGAATGAGAATGCAATGACTGAAAGACTCATCTTTCATTACATCTTCAGGCATGACATGTACATTTTCAGCCACAAAGTTAGTTTGTATTAACTTTGATTTTTACCTAAGGATTACTATGTTTCATGTGACATCATGTTGTGACTTTGAGCCGTGAGTTCCTTCTTTACCCTTTGGTTTGTGGCATCTTTTCTTATCCGGTTTACGGAAGGATATTGTTGCGAAGTTCCTCTAGTTCCCTCTGTGAGTGCAATTGCATTCTTAGTGAGTCTTTTAGAAAAAGGGAGTAGATGAAAAAGTCAAGTTTGGCCATCCATAAAGGTGGCCCCAAGTGGAACAATACACAAGCCAAAAGTATCATACGTTCAAGGAAAACAATCTATGAATTCATGGACATGATATAATGTAAAGCAGTGGACGTGAACTCACGGTCGTGTGAGTAACTTGAGTTTTTCACTCCCAAAAAGTTCCTCCCTTAAGAGCAAGAAATGTATACCCAACAAGTCAATAGGAAATTCATAACTTTGATGTGAAAAACAAGTGGATACTCATGATCGTGAGTATCTCGAGTTTTTCATGCCCAAAAACCAGTGGCATGAAAAATTCATAATATTTTTTGATGTGAAAATTCATAACAAGTCAATAGGAAATCCATAATATTTTTTGATGTGAAAAACCAGTGGGGATACTCATGATCGTGAGTATCTCGAGTTTTTCATGCCCAAAAAAGTTAGTTCAAAGGTAAAAGAAATCATGCAAGCTAATTCAAATTGACCTTGGAATTTAGAAGCTAAGCTCAGAATTAAAAAAAATAGAAAAATTTTTATGTGAAAAACTAGTAGATGTCACGATCGTGAGTAACTTGAGTTTTTCACGCCCAAAAAAGTGTATCAAAATGATGATTTGAGGTAACAAGATGATTCCAGAGGGTGTGGAAAAGCTCTGCATGGGGTCAAAAGTAAAATAAAATCATAAATTCTTGGCGTAAAAAAATGATCGTGTAAAACCAAGGTTTTCACGCGATCATGAAAAATATTTTTCATGCGAAAATGAGACTGACCCCTAACCAACTGACACATGTCACCCATCCCTATGTATGAGTCATCTTCTCACTCATGGTTGCTATTATTTAAATATGCACGTCCTTGTTTTTTAGCTCATCTTTTACAAAATATCCTTGTATTCTTGCTCTTCATCGCCATCACTAGTGCTTGTCCTCGCTAAACTGTTCATCTTAAAATCGATGTTCACCCCCACATGTAAGGTAATCTCTTTGCCTTTTTATGATTCTTGCAAACTATGGATGGGATATGGCACTGTATATCTTGAGTTCCATGCCTTCTACTTTCCTACAGCTTATGTCCATGTGTCCATGCTTTATCCTCTCTTACAAGGAAACCTACTTTGACATGAACTAAAGGGGTAGGCCATCATCATGCCAAGCTCTTCTAACAAAGAAAAGGGGAACCCTAATAGAGTGGCAACCTGTAGATACCTCTAACACTTTAAAAAAACTTAATTTTTTCACTTTAAACATACATGAGAGCTACTCTATGTACCCCTCCTTTACTAGAAGCAGCTTTCTACAAAGTCTTGGATGTGACAAACTAGTTTGTTTTGTCACACCCATGAAAAACCAAATTGGTTTTTCATGCCGTATCAACAATCTCAGATGAGAGGGAAAATTCCCTAAATGAACCATTAGAGGATATTCATGATGATTTCATCCCTCAATTTTTGGCGTAAATATCCCTAATATATATTCATGCCTATGAAAAACCCTTGACTCGTTTCTCATGTCAATTTTGCTGACCAATTCTAGAACTAACAAAAAAACCTTCTATTGATGCATTTCTCATATCGACTACTGCTGACCCATTCCAAAACTAACAAAAAGCCTTATGTCACCTCTATTAAAACTTACTAACTTCATCTCTCACCAAAAACTAACCTTTTCTTAAACTTACTAACTTCATATCTCATTAAAAACTAACCTTTTCTTAGCTATGAATTTCTTCATTTAACTCGTGTGTGAAAACCCATGCTAGTTTTTTATCCCCTTATTCTAAACCTCATCCTTTCATAAGCATCACCATTGATGTTAACATGCATCAAATCTTTGTTTTTCAGCCTTTTTCTGGCATGAAAATCTCGTGATATTCACAACCATGAAAAACCAAGCAATTGGTTCCACCTCAAGCATTCTCAACAAGGACTAACACTAATATTTTTTAGGAATTAATATCTTAGATACTCACAACCATGAACAACTAGACTAGCTTTTCACATCACCAAAAGTTTTGTCAAATGGTACGTGTACTTAGTCCTTACTCATCAGTATGCATCTTTGAATCATTCTAACAAACTTCTAACGAGGGCTACTATTTTATCGGTGTTAATATCTCTAAATAGTCACAACCAAGAAAAACCCATACTGATTTTTCATGCATGACCAAACCCAATCTAGTGCAGCTCAGAGATTCCATAAAGTTGCACTAACATGTTCAGATATCACTAACCTACTAATTTTCCAAAAAAAAACATGGTAAGGAGGATTCCCTACCAAAGCTAGTGTGGTTGATTTTTAATTTTATAGGATAGCTTCCTCTGTAAAGGAGTACGAGGTTTGCAACAAAGGAGTACGAGGATTCTAACTATGCATCCTCTAATCCAAAGGCATCAGTGGGTGCACCAGCACTACCCCTATGAAAAAGAAAGGCAAGAAGAAGGTATCTCAAGTCGAGAAGTTGACCCATCTCGGACCATACTTACAGGACGTGGTTGGGACAAGGAGGTGCCCTTGACAAAGGGCAAGGTCTCTTTCTAATACCACTCCCCAGAATGCTTGCTCTTTTTGGAGATACCAAAGGTAAAAGAGAAGTTGCAAGCTATTGGATTGGACCAATACGCACAACAGCAGTTACCAAAAATCATAAATGCCCAAACTCTATGCCAAATTCATCAAGTCCTATGACAAGAGGGCAAATATTGGGGAGGTAATTATGCTAGATGGAACCATAAGGAAGGTGATGATCTGAGAAGATGACATCCATAAGGCCATGTAGCTACCCTCGACCACACCCGTACCCATTGAGGAAGGATCTACCATTTGACACCATGCTAAAGGAGAAAATATTCAACAAAATGATGGCATGTAGTATACAAATATTAGGGAAAAATTAGATGAGCTGATTGGAAGAGAAATATCCATGATCATGGAGATCAATTCATCGATAGGTATAACATGACTAAACATAATTGACCTTCACAAACTCTAGAAGATTCATATAAACTTAAAAGATGATTGGGAATATTACTACTTACATGTCCCACCATTAAAACAAGTTGGTCAACCCGTACCTCCTCACCAGGGTGCAAAGCCACATCCCATGTACACCACTTCAAGAGGAAGTCATAGTGGACCTGACACAAGTTACCCACCAAGAGGAACTCTTGGAGAATCTAGAGGAGACATATATACTTATTACCACCACAAAAGAGATCTGAAGACCCCCATCAAGCCAAGTCCTCAAGAGACCAAGTCCAACTAAGAAGGTACATCAAAAAAAATTGGACTTGCCTCCCTCCCCAATCATGGTCCCTGGGGACTAGAGCATGGTATATAGATTAAATTTGTTACTTTCATTGAGAGACAACCAACAAGCCACACCATCTATCGAACCATCCACAATCAATGCTGGAACAAGAAGCACTCCTATTTCATGTTTACCAACATGGTAGATGTGCTAGAGTAGAGGTACAGCCAATAACGCCCAGAGAATAGGTAGACCAAGTATCTTCCCCACCACCACAAGAACCTTTTGTGGAAGAACAAACAACAGAGGAAGAGGGGAAGAAAGTTGAAGAGGAAGGACCACAAGAGGGAAGCCCACAAACAGACACCACAACACTAGTACCTACTCACTTGCCAGAAGAGATCACAACCTTAGCCCCAACAATAGCAGACGAAATTGGCCCCTCCAAAAAGCATGACAAAACCGAGGACAAAGAGGAAACAAGATCAACTAAGATGCAAAGAAGTGTCTAGCTAAAGAATCCCACCTTACAAATGCCTGCCCCAAAGAGCTTCACGAGTCTACAGATGTTATCTCTCCAATCAAATAGAGTCGAGCTTTCTAAGCTACATGTCTTCTTTAAAGCACTATATGGGGGACATGTACAAGGATGTAGATTCATACAAAGGTAATATGCATGAGGATGAAGATAGTGAGAAATTGGTGATGGGATGTTACATGTTGGACCAATTACATCCTTACCTGAACCTAGACACTACAAAGACAAAGGTAAGAAAGATGTGAAGAAGAGATCCATAAACCTAAAGATGATCTGCTTGAGGAAGTCACAAGAAGAAGGGCAATAGACCAGGATCTACAAGTATAGAAACATGTATATCGAGTAACTTTAGAGGAGATCAATAGCCATATTAATGTTATGAAGGCAAACTTTGACAAAAATGTTTCCGAGTTTATGGTTCATGAAGAAGAATATCAAAGCCTACAAGCCCAGGTCAGTGAGAGCACATCAAAGAGTTGTAGGGTGAGAAGAAGGAATGTGAACAAAGGCTACAACAAGAGGTGGCATATTGGTGGCTTATCGCCGCCACATGGTCTTCCAACTCAGCTCTAATGGCCCGCCACTGACATAGTTGTGTGATGACCCATCATGATTAGGAGTTCGTGCGTGATAATAGTTTTTCTTTGTAATTGCCTTGGGGGGCCAACATGCAATAGTACTTAGTTGAGTCCATGTATATAGGAGAATAGAGTGTGTGGAGAAGGGACAAGGGAGAGCACGTGGAAGTTTGTGTCTAGTTGCTGCAGTCCTACATTGTATTGAACAAACAGGCTTAATTGAGAAATTCTTTGTTCTATCTAGTTTTATCTATGATCTAGAAAGTAGTCTACTATGTTGCACCTTGTATTGTGTCTCTTGGACATTTTTCTATAACATTCAAACTTATATTAATGAATGTTTTCACACTTTTATATCTCATCTCATCAACGCATCAGGACTCCAAACTAGACATCAAGAAGTTGACTAAGATAGCTCAGACAAACTGGTGTGGTGCCATCCCACCACCTTATTGCATTAGGCATAGTTGGATAGCATGGCTGGAAGATGCCGACTAGGTGGTCTAGAACCATTGAAGTGTCAGGTTTGACCAGACGATGACTCTTTTGGTGATCTTCATGGGAAAAGTACTACCAGGAGAGAGGGAGTTGAAAAAGTAGTGCCAGGAGAAAGGGAGTCAAGAAAACAAAGAAAGGTGGTAGTCTTAGCATGCATGAGCTACATGGATTTTGGGTGGATAGATAGTCTATGTTTGTTAGCCAAGCATTCTATTATCAAGAGTATCATTCACAATGGGAATATGTTACACTGATTGTTGCCAAGAAGGTTGCCTACTACAGAGCATTCTAACTATATGTATGAGTGGGTACTCTTTGTTGATGCATATTTGGTGTCATACATCAGTGACTATCCAAATCATCTACTTATCATTCAGGTAGCGAGTCATTGGCATCTAGTTGTGACCATGTAGAATTCAAGACTCTTTACTTTTCTAGTAGCTCTAGATATTGGGCTCATTCTAGTCGAGGAATCATCCCTCATTTGCATATTGTTTGAGGATTTATGGGTGTTTTTTCCTCTCTTAAGTGGAATGCCTACTTGTTTGATTTAGACTAAAAGGTAGCAAAGACAAGCCCCACTGTCAAAGTCAAGTGGTATAGTATCACCTCAGAATGCGCAAAAATATAGACAAGGAGGAGGTGGTAGATTTGGACCAAGAGGAGCAGGATTAACCTACTATTACTATAATGCGCCACACATAGAAGGGCTAACTATCCAGTTTGGCAAAGATACGAACCACAAGGCAATAGGGTGATGAAACCCAACCTGCATTAAACATGGTGAGAGTTGAAATTGTACCTTGGGAGATTGTAGGGGGAATCTCTAGAAGTAATGGCTATGACTAGATCACAAGGCCGAGTACAAAAGCACCAAAGGAAAAACCAAAACCAAGAAGGTTGAATCAAAAAGCATGGGCAGGGAAGCATAGATTCCATGAACGGGTGAGCAAGCTAGTAAAAGAAGCCCAAGGAGTGATCCGGACTATGTAGGAAAGACTACACCACCCAGAGCCAACTGAGAACAATCAGAGCAGGATGTCCTAAAAATAAAAGAAGATGCCCAAAAATAAATGCATGATAAGGGAAACTCATCGTAGAGGAGAGGTGTTAGAGTGCTAGAAAGAGCCCGAGCAACCTAAAGAGAGATGTGCAATAAACCCATCAACCTAGATATGTTGGGATAGAACTAGTAAGAAATAAAGAGAAGTACCACTTGGAGCAAGATGAAAATAGCAAGTCTTGCCAAGTGTAGGAAAGAAATGAGAAGAGCCTAGCAGGATATGAGCTATGGGAGGACCTCAACAAGATTAAGCGAAACATTACATTAGACTAACACTCGTAGAGAAGATTACAAATAGAAGATGCTCCAAAAGCTGGTATCTCATGTGAGAACTTGGCAAGATTGCTAATGATAGAGCTAGGTGTTAGTATCTCACTTTGATGTATAATGCACATTTGGTAGGCCCTCATTACATGAGTAGCCATGGAAAGAAATGAGAAGAGCCTAGCAGGATATGAGCTATGGGAGGACCTCAACAAGATTAAGCGAAACATTACATTAGACTAACACTCGTAGAGAAGATTACAAATAGAAGATGCTCCAAAAGCTGGTATCGCATGTGAGAACTTGGCAAGATTGCTAATGATAGAGCTAGGTGTTAGTATCTCACTTTGATGTATAATGCACATTTGGTAGGCCCTCATTAGAGGAGTAGCCATGGGGCATATGTCTTTAGTGGGAACCCCAGCCTAGACGCCGATGGGGTCATTATTATGACCATTGGTGATGGTTAGGAGACGGCCAAGGGTGCGAGCGTTAGTTGGGGCTCGGGGCATCGCCCCGGCTGGGGGGTCCCTGGGGGGCTAGCAGCCCCCCGGGGGTAGGAGCCCCTGAGGCTACGATATGAGGAATATTTCTTAGAATATTCCCTCAGATACTAGGTCCATCATTAGTGGGCGGTGGTCAGTGGACCGCGTTCTTGATACGTGGGCGGTGATCGTGTCTATGCAGTGTAACCGCCCTCGTTGTATACATGTCTACCGCACCGCCTACAGTACTATATATGGACATGGTTGCCATAAGCTAAGGCATCCAATGCTTGTGAGTATCCACCCCCTTCTACACTTCATACATCCTCCATCTAGAGTCTGTCTAAATCTCCATCTAAGCTCTACTTTTGAGAGCGCACGGGTGGACAGCACCATCACTTATACCTCTTTGGTATAATCAAAATTTTAAATTCTCTCCATTATGTATCTATTGCATTGTCTATTGTGCTTTATCTTGCTATCTCTTTTCGATGTGCCATATTCTTATACTAGGAGCCACAATAGCTAACTACACACTTGTGGAGAAGGTGGGAGACTGTGACATAGTAGTTTTGAAAGTCATGGTCAAGCTTAGAGGACAAACCGTACATGTCATTCTAGATGGAGGATCCAAAGTTACTACATTATCTAAAAATTTAGCCAAAAATATGGGCATAACTACAATATAACACCATTCTAAGTGACAATGTGGCAGATCAAAGGAGGGTCCGACCAGTGGGAATTATGAGAGGAGAGGAGATAGAAATAGCAAGATGAAAGAAATATCTAGAGCTTACCCAATGTTATTGGGAAAACCATGGCTAAAAGGAGTGGAAAGAATAAGCATAAAATGGCACAAGTGGGAGACATACCACATCACCATTTGAAAAGGAAAAAAAGAAAAGAGTCTATGTCAAAGCCAAGGTTAGACTGAACTAGACCTCTCTATATGCTAAAAGATTAAACTACCTAATAGAAGGAGTAAAGGAGGATGATGAAGAGTAGATCTTGAGGGGAAATATGAATCTATTGTAACTGTTTGAGGTGGATTCGAAAAAGGTCATTTAAAAAAATGATCATCATGAGGTATTGACAGTCCAAAAATAGTGGAGATAGATGGAAGCAACATGGACTTAGAGGTTCAAGAAGAGAAGTCCAAAAAACTGCTATACTAGAAGAAGAAGAAGAAGAAGAAGAAGAAGAAGTTAGGATATCAATCCTGAAATAAGAAAATGAAGGCACAAAGCATCACTTAAGAGTTCAAGAGGATGAACTCATCAAAATCAAATCTGGATGATGAGAATATGCCTAAGACTATTTGGGTAAGTTCAAAGCTAGGTCAAGAACTAAAAGATGAACCGACACAACTACTAACAACAACAAACAAGAATGTGTTTGCCTAGGACTACATAGACATGAAGGTATTGATCTAAGCTTCTATCATCACAAGATCAACCTTAAGGAAGATGCAATGCCTATCAAACAGAATAGATACAAAATGAACCCAAACTATACAAGACAAGTAAAGGATAAGTGAAGGAATAAATGGACAAGTTGCTCAAGGTAGGGTTCATTTATCCCATTGACGAAGGAAAATGGCTATCATCCATTGTGATAGTCCCAAAGAAGAATGGGAAGCTGAGAGTCTATATTGATTACAGAAAATTAAATGCAACAAATGTTCCCTTTTCACTTCCATTCATTGACGACTCACTTCCGGTAGGACATTCCGGATGGATTTAGTAGGTACAATCAAGTCTAGATGGCTCTGGAAGATCAAGAAAAGACTGTGTTTATCATAGATTAGGGGGCATTCGCATCAAATGTAATGACTTTTGGCCTCAAGAATGCGCCAACAACTTACCAATAGATGGTACAAGAAATCTTTTATAAATATCATTCATGAGTAGGGGGCATTTTCATTAAATGTAATGACTTCTGGCCTCAAGAATGCACTAGCAACTTTCCAATAGATGGTATAAGAAATCTTTCATAAATATCTCACCACATTCATGATGAGGATGTTCACTAATTATTTTAGTGTGCTTGGAAAGATGTCTGAGCATCTGCATCACCTAATGCTATGTTTGGAAAAGTACAAAAAAGTAAGGTTAAGTTTGAATCTGATAAAGTGTGCGTTTACAATGCCAGTGGATCCCTATTAGGCCATGTGATGTTGGCAAGTGGCTATGGATCCGGCCAAGGTGGAAGTGATTATGAAGCTACAATCACCAAGGAACATCAAGGAATTGTCCAGTAGGTTTCTAAGAGTTTCAGCAGATGATGTTGTAAAACCACTGTAGTGTCTAACTATAAAAAACACCAATCAAGGTGGAGGTGATTGTGAACCTACAATTACCAAGGAACATCAAGGAATTGTCTAGATTTCTTGGCCAAATCAAGTGGCATAGTAGGTTTCTCATATTTTTAACAGATAATGTTTCAAAACCACTGTGGTGTCTAACTATAAAGAAAACTAAGTACACCTATTCTGGAAGATGTCAAGAGGCATTTTGGAATTTGAAGAAGATGTTGGCCTCTACACCCATCCTATAGGAGCAACTCAACTTTGAGTGAGTTTTTCATGTGTTTATGTATATATCAAATGTGGCCATTAGGAGTGCAGGAAGCACAAAAAGGTTGGTTACGGCTAGTGTATTATGCACAAGAAAAAGAATTTCAAGGAACTACACCATGGAGAAGGAAGCATTAGGGAGGATGATCTACTTCATCAAAAAGTTTAAGCATTACATGTTAGGAAAGCTGTTTGAATTTCATGTGGATCACAAGGCACTACTGTACCTAGTGAATAGGCTAGATTTAGCAAGAAAATTGGCAAGGTGGATGCTGTTACTGCAAGAATTCACCTTCATCACATCAAGCATGCATGCCAAGAAAGGAACATGTGGTGGCAAACTTCTTATCCAGATTGGATCTTGAGATGAAGCCCCTGTGGGAGTAGATGATAATTTTTTTGATGCACAACATCTATTATTGGTGAAACCCTGCGCAAGTAGATGATAATTTTCCTAATGCATATCTATTCTTTGGTAGATCAAGATAAGAGCAACTGGTGATGAGACACTGTATTCTTGAAAGATCTCTCTTTTCTAGAAAAATCATAGGAAAAATATGGTCTTGAGGAGCAAGTCAGTCTTGAGGAGCACGTCAGTCTTGAGGATAACAAGGTAGCTATATAAAATTAGGATAGACCAAATATTGAGATGTATTCTGGATCATGAACAACAAGCTATCCTGGCCAAAGCACATCTACGAATAAGTGGGGTCACTTTTCTAGGAAAGCTGTATAAAACAAGAATATACCCAATATTATGAAGATGTATTTCGGATCATGAACAACAAGCTATCCTAGCGACAACACATCAAGGAATAAGTGGGGGTCCCTTTTGTAGACACATAACAGGAAAGAAGGTATTCCAAGTCAGACTTCCCTTGAGGATGCTCACAAATTTACAAAGGAATGTTACATATGCCATAGAGTGGGACAGCCTAATACAACAGACAACATGCCTCACTAACCCATATTACCTCTAGAACTAGATGTGGGGCTTGGACTTTGTAGGGTCATTCAAACCTACAACCCAAAAAAATAGAAAACAAATACATCTTAGTAACAATATATTATTGCATCAAATGGGTGGATGCAAATGCACGAGGGATTGCAAGGCAAACTTAGTTGTGCTAAGTTCTTGTATAAAGTTATCATGACAAATTTTGGGTGCCCAATTGAGCTAGTAAGTGATCAAGGCACCCACTTTCTAAATGAGGTGATCAAGAAGTTGAATAAATGACACATGGTCATGCTGCACAACAGATCCACATGTGGTATACTATCCATAAGAAAATGGCTAGGCCGAGTCAACCAACATGATCCTGAAAGGAATTTTGATTAAGATAGTGAATGAGAATAAGATTAATTGGGACAAGAAACCGCACTCTGCATTATGGACTTTTCGACTAAAAGAACATAACTGGCCTCACAACTTTGAGCATGGTGTATGGTCTAGAGGTAGTAGTACCCATGGAATTTTTTAGTTGCTAGTCTCAGGATAGCTGTCAGAGAAAGCTTGAGTCCAAAAGACTCAGAGAGCCACATACTTTAATAGTTATTGTTGGAACTGGATGAAGAAAGGCTGCTTATAGCAGCAGCTGGACCACTGAGATAGTACAAAAGAGAAGGAAGCTGCAAAGGAACAAGTTCATAATCTTTGAAGAAGGAGATGCAATCCTATTATTCAATTCAAGAATGAAGCCATATCCTAGCAAACTGAAAATGAGGTGGACATGACCTGGCAAATTGAAAATGAGGTAGTGGTACTACCCATGGAATTCTTAGTACCTAGTCTCAAGATAGCTATCACAGAGAAAGGTTGAGTCCAAAAGACTCACAAAGCCACTAAATTTGGTAGTTTGCTGGAACTGGATGAAGAAAGGTTGTTTATAGCACCTGGACCACTGAGATACTACGAAAGAGAAGGAAGCTACAAAGGAATAGCAAGTTTGGAATCTTTGAAGAAGCAGATGCAATCCTATTATTCAATTCAAGAATGGAGCCATATCTTGGCAAACTGAAAATAAGGTGGACATGACCTTACAGAATCCATGACGGGAAGCTAGGAAGGACTGGAACCTTTAAGCTACAAACATTGGATGGGGTAGTCCTAAACAAACCAATTAATGGGTACAAGCTCAAGCCATATCATGGTCTTATACTAGACAACAGGAGCACCGAAAACCCCAATCTAGACATCCCAAAAAGAGATGGGTGTGCTTATGGTTGAGGTATGTTGGAAAAGGAAGAGCTAGACGTCGGACTCACACCAATAATAGGGGAAGGGAGGGCCATATGCAAAATTTCTTAGATGGCAAGGAAAGAAAAAACGGTATTAAATGCCCATCTTTATCCACTTATTATTTTCTTAACTTTTTGTGCTATTTATCCAACAATCTTGAGGGACACAAAAATCATGGACTATCATAAAAGTCTTGATGTTGAGGGTTGGCACATGGTCCAAAAACCCACGGTCGTGGGTAGCACCAAAGAACCTCACTTAGTCTAGGTGAATAAACCCATTGTCGCTTTGTGCTTGCTAACTATCTTCACTCTCTATAACCTTTCCCTTGCTTGCTTTCTCTGTTCGATGCCCCATGTGAAAAAATGGTAGAGTTCGAGCATATCAGCTCAACCCTACCATAGGAAACAATAGAAAGGCACAAGGAGTGGTTGAAGAAAGTCAGCTTGAGAGAGTTCGTGGAATTGCCATGGGGAGAGCTCCAAATCAATCTCCATACAGAACAATTGGAGACGCTGTAGGAGAGAAAAAATATCAAGTTGTTGTCTGAGGAAACAGTCTCATTTATAGCAAGCTATGTGGTAGAAATATTCAAGAAGCTACTTGCAGAGAGGGCATGATAGACATAACCCAGGCAAGGAAGGGGCTCAATAAGGTAGTTAAGGGCTCTAAAAATAGCAAAAAAATACAAGATCATAGGAAACCCAGTTGAAGATTTTTAGAAGCACATGTGTTTTTGTAATAGAGATGATCAACCTAGTGCACAAGTCTTATTGCATGTCTTAGAGGAATTATGGAATCATCCAAGTAGCAAAGTCAAGGGACAAGGTGGCATGGATAAAGGTTCTCTACAAAAATTTGAAGGAGGATATAACTAACCTAAGGAGTAGTGAGCAAAACAAAAATAGGGGCACACCTAAAAGCACTCTTCCTAGGACTAGGCATTATCGAAGGACCAAAAGAGGGGCAACATGACAAACAGGAAACCCCCACTCCAAACCAAGAACATCAAGAAAAAATTGGAGAAGGAAGTCAAATCCAAGGAGAGGAGAACACAACAGCCTAGTAGAAGACTCAACCAGAACCCATAGTGGTAACAACTTCGGTCTCATCACCATTGTGGTGGAAATCCCTCCCTTGCCACCCCCAAGGAAAATTCCAGAAAAGATGGAGTTCACTAGAACCAAAACCCCACAAAAAAGAAAGTTCAACTTTGGAGATAAAGATTGGGTTACCTAGCAAGAAACAAGAGTAGTTGTGTAGAGGGAGGTGCACATAGAGCAAGAGAGGGAGGTGCCCACGCAACATCATAAATTGTGTAACATGACTCTCATGGACAACTTTCTTAAGGTGCTTTGAGTATCATGCCTCAAAATGAGGTCCACAAATGGGGCAAGCATGATAACCACTTGTCATAAAAACGACATCATTTAACAAATAGAAATGAGAAGGTTATATTAAATTTTAATTTTCAAACAATTCTTAATTTATAAATGTACCTAAGTAATTTGAGTATTCAAGATAATCATGCATAGTCCACATCAAGATTCCTTTCATAAATGTTGATCTTTGTATGACTTGCTTGCTAATGTTAGTAAATGTAATGGCATAATATTTTTAGCTCTTCTACCAAAGGAGCCATGTATACATCCATGTTCTTTGTCTTGTGCTTACTTGGGATTAGAAGGGAAGGATCCATGTATACATCCATGTTCTTTGACTTGTGCTTGCTTGGGATCCATATATACATCCATACTCTTTGCCTTGTGACCTTCCTTATTATAAGCCAAAGTGAAATGTTATATTTCACTACTAGCACTATGGGCCACATGGATCAATTTGTAGAGCATAACCCAAATGGATTCGCTCTATTTTGTTGAGAAATATGGTGCCATAGTGTAACAAGTGTAAAGCAAGGGGGAGAGCATGCACATTAAAAAGGGAAGAAGAAAAGACTAAGGGCCCTAGATACAAGGTTGATTTGTATGGTCACTTGTAAAAGGAGAAGTCAATTGTCAAAAAGGTAGCACATGGAAAGTACAAGGTGGCACATGGAAAGTACAAGGTGGCACATGGAGTGAGAGCATTTATTGACACATGGATGATGGCACAAGGGTGTACATATCTTGTGGACAAGGGCTCCTTGTGAG
>NC_141085.1:22585529-22638029 GCF_041138505.1 Cibotium barometz
GCCACCAACACCACGTAAAGAAACACACGTGGGGGTCATCCTCACGAGCCACCAACACCACGTAGGTGGAGAGCACCAGCAATGAAGCACAGGTACTCTTCTGAAAAAACATATTTCCCAAAAAGTGGAAAACCTTCTTATATAAAAATTGTGAAACTATTTATAAACTAGAATGCTTTGGTACCTTTACCCTCTTGATTGCTTGCACATGTGCGTTGTCAATGTACTTTGAAAGAACGTGTGCCTTTCCTTTCACGTATAAATCTTGAAGTGCTTGAATGAAGATGGACAATGCAATCCGTGCCATTTTTGCGGCACGTCTTCTTTGTATACGTGTCTATCTCAAGTTTATATGAACAACTTCTAGAACTCCAATGAGCATGAACATCAAGCCTATGATTATATTCGACGTGAGAAATCGATGGACATCGACAGAGATCTGAGAGTACATCGCAAGGTAGATAATTCCAAATTCATTACCACATTTGAATCTGAGTTACATATCATTCATCAAGTCATAGGATTTTCGTGTTCATTTGTGTGGGTGAAGTAAAAAAAAAACCATACATAAAGTATGGCGGGGAGTTGGCATAGTCCTCCTTGAAATTCTATAAACATAGGAGAACGTGCCCTTCCCCCGTTTCCCAATTAGCACTTTCGATATCGAAAGTAGACCAAAACACCTTCAGTGTTGAAAGCGGCCATTAGTCCTATATGTATTGATTCATGATACAGAACTCATTTTCAAATGTGGTAATGAATTTGTAATTTTCTAATTTGCAAGGTACTTTTGAATCCCCATCGAACATAAGAATCGGCTTCAAGCTCATCGACTTTTACAGATGTTAGTCTAGCATTGCTTTCAAGTATGCTTTCAAATTCATGTTCATTCGAGTATTTCAAATATGCTCTACACTACACGAAGTATGCTACCCAAGCACTTACGCAAAACACGGTAATGCGTTGTCCCTGGCAGGCGAGGGGCCTGGAAGAGGTAGTCAAAGGGGTGATTAAGGGGCCGTGGAGGTCGATATATAGAGTTCCGCTCGCTTATGCATATGCCTTGTTGAGATATGGGCATGTAATTATTTGAAGGAAGCGTTATTTGAAACAACCTATTTGACAAGTTGAAAGACCCAAATGGTATCACATGTCAATAATTGACTCAAATTAACCCATCATGAGACACACATAGGGATGCAATCCTTGAGAAAGATACCACATCTAAAGAGTGAATCCTATTTTACAAGTTGAAAGACCCAAATGGTATCACATATCAATAATTACCCTCCTATGCCTTCTTACAAAAGAAAGGTTGCCTAGACTTCAAGAAATTCCTCCTCACTCATGATGTGTCGGAGAAATTCCTCCTCCTCATGATGTGTGGTAGCCTCTGTGGCCTCCTCCTCCATGTCAAAGAACACTTGAATGCTCATGTTGTGTGGCCTCTCCTCCATGCGAAGAATGCATCCATCATATCACCCATGTCATCTCCTACTTTATTCCAATCATTATCCCAATGTAGTGGGTTAGGGGGTTCTAGTGCGCCTTCATTTCGAATGTGTCATCCTCCCTTTTTATGTTTAGGTTCTTGGCCTATGCCTTTCCTAAACCGTGCTAATTAAACCAAGTAGTGAGGTTGATACATTATATCTCCACAAGGTGAAGAATCATCATTCTCTGTAAAGACTACATTAGGCATTATATGATTTTCCCTAAAGCATGTAGAACTCATGCAAATAATACCCATATAGAAAACACATACCAATCCATGCACCAAGAATCGGTTCAAAGAAAGAATGTCATATAATTGCTCGTGTGTGTTTGTAAACATATGACTTGGGTAGCCAAATCTTTGATGGTTACCTCATGATCAATTCCTTCATGTGACTATGGTGGAGATGCCATCCGCCAAGTCCAAAGCCATCGTATTTTAAACTGACATAAATACACTTCTATTGTATGTGAAATTTTGATAATTATATTGCTTTTATGTAGATTGTTGTAACAATTATATTGCTTTTGTGTAGATTGTTGTAACAATTCTCCTAGTAATCCTTGGAATTTTGATATGTCTAATAACCATCATAGTAATTGTCGCAACTAAAATTCTATTTGTAACAAAAACTTGCACACCTCTTTTAAGCCCGTTTTTCACTCTTTCCTCCAGAAATATTAAATGTGCCTTCCTCTCCACCTCTTGTCCTTTCCCCATAATTCCTTGGCCTTCAACCTAGGTTTTCTCTTCCTCACTCTCTTACATGCTTATACCTAAATCTTTTTACCATGCATGGAAAGTACTTTGTCCTTTTTTCTCATTTAGGCTTTTGTTTCTCATCAAGGTTAAAGGAGACTAATCAAGCTTCATCTTTTGTTTTGTTTTTATATGCTATACTTACAACAATGAGATAAGCACAGAAGTACTCAAGCCACCTACTCTAAGCAAGCACTCAAGGTAAGAAATCACTAAGCTCTTTTTGTTTCCTCTTGGGGGAAGCTCTCCTTCTGCTCAAAATAAGCTCTTCTTGTCTTTCATGCTTCTTTTATTCTTGGTACATAGCATTAAAAAGCTTTTATATTTTTTTCTAAAAAATAAAGTAATGTTGTTGCCCTTTTCTTTGTTCTTTTGTTTAAAAACAGGTTCTTAAGCCCTCTTGTGTTATGGTATGGCTCCATAGTATCTCATTCTCTTATACTCTTGTTCTGTTTTTATTTTTGGGTTTTTATAATTAGTCTCTCTTTGGAAATTGGATGCCTGATTCTCTCTGGGGGGAGCATTCCCTTGCCTCCATATTCACAGGTTGCGGCTTGTCCTGTTGTCATCAGATTCCTATCATCTTCCTTGAAAATAATGAGCTCTCTATGGGTGGTGGTGGTGGTGGGTGCTTCCAGCACGGCTTTAAGCTTGTTGAAGTATTCCTACTACATTACTTTGAGTTCATCTGTATGTCCTTTCCATTCTTCAATTTTTGCAACGTGGCTCATACATGACTAGGGTGGTTTGCGCATCATAAACTGCCATTTTGGCCTCCACTTGGGCCACCTTGACTTGGCCTTTGTTGGCTCTTTTCTATATGCTTTAGACCACCTCCACATGTTCCGTTATTATGTTGTCTTCTGCTTTGGCAGTTACATCAGCTAGGCTGTCTTTGGTTTCCTGCTCCTACTTGGCCACATTCACCTTGAGGTCAGCTAATTCTGTGGTTATGTTTTTATTTGTTTCTTGTAGTCCTGCCACCTCTTCTTTGAGTTTTTGCCCTTGTTGTAGTTCAACCTTCATCTTAGCAAACAACAATTCCTATTTATTTCCCTGCCCGTTTCTACTATAGGCTCATCCTAATCTCTAAATCTCACTTGGGTCCTCTACAATGTACTTAAGCAAGTAAACCAGTGCTCCTTGTGCCCATCTAGCATCCAGTGTACTTGGAAATAAAGAAGTCCTAGTGGATGTCACCACCACTGCCTCAGAAAGTTATGTATGTTGGGAGAGAGGTAAGGGAGAGATATGGGTACCTTGAATTGGGCTTTGTAATAACAAGGGGTGTCCTTGATTATCTAGAATTCTTGAGCCATCCTACCCTATGTCGCCTTCCTTTTTGGGGAGAGTAATTAAACCATCTACTATATCCCATGCATATATTCAAGAATTCAAGAGCGTCATATGAGGGCATTTGATTAGTTATAAAGGCGATCAAGGCAAGAGAAGACTGAGAAAAAAAGTAGGGAAGATGCCTCATTTATGGTCTCAACACACACGAGGTGCTACTTCCAAATGCACCATGGGTGTTGAGCAAAGTCTATGAAAAGAGATAGCTTCCTTTTGCACTCCAATTAGCCAAATGTGTTATTTAAAGGGAAAAAAATTTAAAGGAAAATCAACTAATTGGGCTTAAGTCCCATGATTAGCACAAGTTTTTATAGGTATATTCCAAAAGCTCTTCCCTGCTTCTTATTACACGCTATGCTTTATTTTTCTTGATACTCCTTGTGTACGTGCTGTCCCAACATCAATAAAGTGTTGCTTGACCGAGAAAATAGGAGAAGCTTTATATAAGTTGAATGCTTTAGTAAGGTAATAATATAAGCAATGCTTTTATCCCCACCACAAACAATAACATTTTTTATCCATGGCTTGTAGATATATTTCTTCAAAAGAGATTTAGCAGGCCTCTTTCAAGATAAAGCAAGTATTGAGTCCATTGAAGTAGTGTGCCTTTTTTAGAAACATTTCCCCTCTAATATTTTGTGCACTTGGTGAGATGAGGTAGGTATGGCTAGAATGGTTAATTCAAGATGGATGTTCTATCTAGAGAGGTTTATGAAACTCTTAAAGGATTTTTAAGGCAAAGAGCAAGGTTAGAGGGGAGTATACATGAGGTTGGTTACTTCAAGATTCATTGGTCTACATCTCAAAATTTCTTTCTCAAATGGATCCTTCAATGCCTCGACCATGGAGTAGTGGGAACATTGGAATGAGAACACAAAACCTTACTACTACAAGCAAATGAAAAAGGTGTAAGATCACAAGAAGTAAAGGTTTTCAAATATTGTCTTCATAATTTGAGCAAAATGCAAAAACTGGATAAATACAAGCACAAAAAAGTAGAAAGAGGTGAAAAACCCATAGAGACTTTCAGAGAAGACACATAAACCAAGCATTTCCAATCAACCTTTGTCTTCTACCAAAGGATATGACAGTGGAATGGTTAACGAATGCTCTCACATATACAAAGTTCATTATAACAAAAAGGGAGTGGGAGTACTCAAGGGTTGTGATTTTCAATACCCTTGCATAACGCGTACACATATATATATATATATATATATACATCTTTTCCTCAACTTGTATATATATATATATATATATAGAGAGAGAGAGAGAGAGAGAGAGAGAGATGCATGCATGAATCTTTTCCTCAACTTGTATAAATAAGAATGCATAAATAGAAGTTATTTTACTCTTTTTATTTTCACACTATACACAATACTTCTCAATGTGGTCACAAGGGCACCATTCATGTGGAGTGTATAGATAAATGCAAATACACTTTTTAGAAATTGTATAAACAAGAATGTATCTTTTTCTCAACTTGTATACATAAGAATGCATATTCTTTTACTTGTGTTTTATTTTCACATTGTGCACCATACTCCTCAATGTGGTCACAAGGCTGATAATTTCATGTGGAGGGTATAGATAAATGCATATACACTTTTTATTAATAAGGAGTCATGGCATCTTTTATATAAGATTCAAGAGAGTTAGCACTAGAGATCCCAATATTGTGATGTATCAATTGGAATATACATGGAAAGATACAAGATATCATTGAGATGAATGTCATAGAGAGGTATTTTTATTTAATGTCAAGTGGTTTGAGATACAATGTAGAACACAGGGGATATTTTTTGGCCGAGCAGTTTCTAAATTTTTTGAGATACAATGTAGAACACAGGGGATATTTTTTGGCCAAGCAGTTTCTAAATTTGGCAAGCAATTTTCTAAAATCCCAATGTCTCATTCTCTTTCTAGGTCCCCTTTTCCCTCTACTGCTCTCTACCTCACTCAATAATCTTTCTCTGCCTCTCCCTACCTCACTCTACCCCTCCACCTCCCTCTCTCTATCTCTCTCTCCCTACGTTTCTATCTCCCCCTCTCCCTACCTCTCTCTACCCCTCCCTCCTCTTTCCACACACTTCTTTCTACCTCCTTCTATCCCCCTCTCTCTATCACCACTTCCTACCTCTCTCCACCTCTCTCTACCTCTACCTCCCTCTCTCTACCACAAACACACACGCACGCACATTACAATTCAAGTAAGTAATCAAATCGTCCCATTTTTTCAAATTATTATGGTCCTCGTTTTGATTAGCTAATTATATTTGTACCAAATGTATACTAATATAATACACATGAAAGCTCTCTCTCTCTCTCTCTCTCTCTCTCTCTCTCTCTCTCTCTCTCTCTCTCTCTCTCTCTCTCTCTCTCTCTCTCTCTCTCTCTCTCTGTAGAACACTAAACAATAACCAAAGATTTAAAAAAATCAAAATAACATAGTAAATTTCTAAATAAAATATATCACCATTTTTCTACAGTAAGAAAAGATTAAAAAACATCTTTTAAGTTAAAATAGTTGATTGAAAAGCCATGATACATCAATACACTCAATTGCCTCAAGGTCTCGTGGCCTCTAAGGTGGATCCATGCATGTAAAATGGTGATATTACACATGGGCGAATGGAGGATGCTTGTGTAAAACATCTTTTAAGTTAAAATAGTTGATTGAAAAGCCATGATACATCAATACACTCAATTGCCTCAAGGTCTCGTGGCCTCTTTAGAAGGTGGATCCATGCATGTAAAATGGTGATATTACACATGGGCGAATGGAGGATGCTTGTGTATGGCTCCCCCACAAGGTATATTGGAATTGGAGCCAAAATGGATGGGACGAATGCGGATGACTCATAGGGCATATTATAACCGGAATGGAGGATGCACGTGGATGACTCTCATAGGGTATATTGGAGCCTGAATAGAGGATGCCTGTGGATGACTTAACATTTATTGGAGCCCAAGCATGTATGAATGGTGGAGCAATAAGGCCCAATGCTTGTGGTGGAGTTGGATGTATGCTTTTTAAAGTTTCAACTAGTATCGCATAACTTTTGTGGCAAGGTAGCAAGTAACAATATTGATAACATTATCAAAATATTTTATGTTATCAATAATATTTTTGAAGAAACTTTGAATGTGTGAATATATATAATTATACCTTTTAAAAAAATGTGCGTGCGTGCGTGCGTGCGTGTATGCGTGTGTGCACGCGTGTGTCTTCATGCATTAGATAGAGGAATAAGCTAAGCGAAGCTTATGGTGGGTGAATCAAAAGGCAAAAACTTCATGATGACAATATATGCATGATTATGTAAACTAAAGCAAGATTAGTGAAGCATAATATAGCCCAATGAGGAATAATAACACATGCCTTTGCTTCATTAGAATGGCCTCTTATATAGACATGTACAAGATACAAGGAGCCAGGAAAGTTGACCCTTAATCATCTCCTTAATTCCCTCTTCTATCCCTACTATTCTCTCTCCTTGATTCTAGCTCCATAGATTTAAGGAGGGTTGATTGGCATTTACCACCAAGTTACATTTGTAGAGATTTCCTTGTAAATCTCTCTACTTCTATTAAATCTTTTACATAAATGTTTAACCTTAGAAAAATGGCATTAAAAGTTATTTTCCTCAAATCCCTTGTCCCCAAATACATTAATTTGTCCAATAATCCCTCCCTCAAATTGATGACCTCAACCTTAGATCTAATCTAGTTGCATTGGCAACATACTCATTTGGACCCTCTAGCTCCAACATGATCTCACTCCAAATCTAGTCTACTGGTTTACAAAATGAGAGGATTCAATTGACATTTATGACAATCATGAGTTAGGATGCACATGAGCAAAATCTAAAAATCACATTCATTATTATCAACAAGGTTGGCCTCAGTAGCTTCTTGATGTTCTTTTCTTCTCCTTCATTTCCTTCTGCAAGGTTGGCAGAAATCCTTTTCTTTGTGAAGCAATCCTTCTTATAATGACCAAGTTTGCCACAAAAGTGACAATGTTATCTTTGGTCTTGAAGGTATATCTTGATTATCATGGGAGTGATATTTTAGGATATAATTTTTGGTATTTTATAACCCAATTTTTGTAAAAGAAAGCCTATAGAGCAAGCTCGAGGCAGAAATAGCCTTGTAACCTATTTTTAGTAATAATAGAACTATAAATACTCAAGCGAGGATGCTTTTGGCACACGCTTGAGGGGGTAGTTGTACCCAATCTTGTGTTTTTCTCTTTTACGCTTGTTCTTCTGTTCAACACGCTTCTTGAGGTCTGTAGATTTTCTTCACATTGGTATCAGATCTAGGATATGCTCCGTTAAAAAAAGTGTGTGTGTGTGTGTGTGTAGGGTAACCACCATCCCGAAGAACTAAGCACGTCAGAGCAGGAAGCTCGAGACATGCCACACAGCGCTAAACCGCATCAAAGAACACTGCCAAGGCCTTTAAGGCCCATTAGCAAGATTGACCAGAGAGTACACTTTTTTGCTTGTTCTTCTATTTGTCACGCTTCTCGAGGTCTGTAGATTTACGTCCACATTGGTGTATCAGAGCCAAGATATGCTCCGTTAAAAGATATGTGTAGGCCAACCACCACCCTAGGTATGCTCCATTAAAAGGTGTGTGTAGGCCAACCATCGGCCCAAAGAAATGAGCAGGTGTGTGTGTGAGAAGAATGAGAGCATACGCCAACCGAGAAGCTTGACTAGTACATAGGCACGCCACACAGCGCGACCGTGTCAAAGAACATAGGCCAAGGCAAAGGCCCATTGCGTGAGGAGAACAAGAGCGTATGCCAATCGAGAAGCATGGCTAGTGCACACGCACAGTGTCTTTAGATGAGACAAATATAAAGACATCTTTTATTCTTTATACCCTTTTTCCTGACCCTTCCAAACACCATATGGGATAGAATAAAAGTTGCATGGTAATGAATGGTGAGCCACAAGAGGAGGAGAAGAAGAGGAGGAGGAGGAGGAGAGCAAAGAAGAAGGAGAAGAAGAAAAAGAAGAAGAAGAAGAGGGAGAAGAAGAAAGAAGATGAGGAGAGAGAAAAAGGAGAAGAAGAAGAGGAGGAGAGAGAAGAAGAGGAGGAGAGAGAAGAAGAAAAAGAAAAAGAGGAGGAGAAGGAAAAGAGGAAAAAGAAGAAGAGAAAGAAGAGGGAGAAGAAGAAAGAATAAGTAGAGCGATTATTGTCATATGATATCTTTAGCAAATCGTTTGGATTTAATGACTTTAGATGTGCCATTAGTTATGTAGGGATTTACAATTGGGATAAATTTTAGATTGTGCACCCAACGTTATTCTAGGCTGTGTGATTATTTCACTTAAGCAATTTATGTTGTAATCATGAAGACAATAGTCTTGAGGTTGTGCACGAGGGTAGTCATGTTGTTATGTGTGGCATAAGCATGATGTGCATGTTATACTAATGATTTCTACCATGGAGCCATGTTAAGCTTCCGATAATATCAGCTCGACTTACGTGCGATAAGTCCTCATCTTTATCGAATGACTACATTTCCAATTATTTACGAATTGTTTTAAATTCTCTATTTTTCTTAACTTTCTCATTTTTTAGCCAACAATACATCAATGTAAGACTTTCTTCCTTTTGTCAATTTTTATTAAATATTTTTTATTTAAGTTTATTTTTGTAGCAGCTTTTAAAAAGTTTCAAATACACATGTGATCTATTTTTCATCACTTGGTTTATATTAAGCTAACAAATTTTGTATAGATTTATACATGTTTTTTTAGTTTTAATTTATTTTGCTAGAACCTTAGAAAAACAAAATTTATATTCCAAATTCGCAATTCATGAATGAATTTGAACCAACTTATTAACATCTTGATCTTAGTGTTGTAATTTATTTTGTAGAAACAACGTGAATTTTTGATTTATACCATTGGATTCAGGTGTTACTCAATGAACTCTATGTCTGTCCAAGGAATTCCATGTCCATGAGAACGTCTAAGCCATGCCTGATTAGCCTCTGAGCCATGTTCGGACCTCTGAGTTTACTTCGCAAACCATGCTAATTTTCGCTTGAACCAAGGTTAACTGTGTTAACCAATAATGTACACTGGTATAATTTCGTCAGGATGATTAACTGCATGTTAATCGACTGTGTGCACTGACATATTTTAGTTTGAACCAAGATTAACTGTGTTAATCAACTGAGTGCAATGATATAATTTCATTCGGATTAACTGTGGTAATTAGCTGTGTGCACTGACAAGAGGGAATGTTAGTCATAACCTCTTTGATCAAATGGGGAGGCCTATGTGATCATTGCTTACACATGGGAACAATTAATGTGTTTAATCACTAGAACCAAACCTTTCTCTAAATCTCAAAATAGACAACCGAAGTGATTCTTGATCTTCTACTATGCTAAGCATTTGTGCACTGATATTTACAACCAGGGACCCAATTTTTATGAAAGAAAGCTTGTAGAGAAAGCTCGAGCAAAAATAGCCGTGTAACCTATTTTTGGTAATAATATAACTATAAATACTCAAGCGGGGATGCTTTTGGCACACGCTTGAGAGGGCAATTGTACCCAATCTAGTGTTTTTCTCTTTCACGCTTCTTTTTATGTTTGACACGCTTCTCGAGGTCTACAGATATTCGTCGCATTGATAAAGATCCTTTGAATGTCTTCTTTGTAAAGTAGGCTTCATCCTGGATGTAGTCACCTCGTCTTTGCTTGTTTTTGATCTTGTTCTTCTTCTCCAATCGGGATGCCTCAATTTCCACAAGCTTAGGAGATGGAATGTTGATGAGAGTAGTAACCAGACTAGCATAGTCCTCTTATGGAAGACTCTTGAGTAACACTACAATGTTGACATCTTCTTCTATAACCACTTTAATTCGTGCAAGTTGTGTAGTTAGACTTTTCATGTAGTTTAGATGAGCAAGAAAAGAGTCTCCATGATTCATTTAGAGTTTAAAGAACTCAATTAGCAAACAAATTTTAGAGCTCTTGGCTTGGGCACCAAAGAGTGGCTAGTTCCTCCCATGCCTCACAAGATGTGTCCCCCATTAATGTGGTGAATATAATGATCACTTAATCCCAAGGCTATGTTAGCTAAGGCTTTTTCATCTCTAGCTCCCCAAAGTGTCTCACCCTCCCTTGTATTAGGCTTCTCCTTTCCATTGGCTATGTTCCATAAAGCCTTTTTCATGAGAATGAACTTTATCTTGGTTTGCCATGTCTGGAAAATGTGCCCCTCTCTAGCTACCCAAAGTGCCTCACCTTCCCTTGTATTAGGCTTCTCCTTTCCATTGGCTATGTTCCATAAATCCTTTTTCATGAGAATGAACTTTATCTTGGTTTGCAATGTCTGGAAAATGTGCCCCTCAAACTTATACACTTTCATTGTAGCCATGATAATAATGCGATAAGGTCTTACTTTTTGAAAGGCAATGTTTAATCCCTTTACAATGAAAAAGCAATGGCTAAATCAAAGGGCTTTTGCGAAAAAAAATCATATAACATGATGAAGCAAGTCCCCAATGTTAGCTTTGAGTAGTCAATTACTAGAATTAGTGATGTTAATCACTAAATAATCAAGGATTACTAAAAAGTTATAAATTTGGGAAAAAAATACAATGTCAAGATTAAAGAGACAAAATTGATGAAACAAACTACATACACCTCTTCCCTTGACCCACAAGGTTGACTCCTTGCATCCTATTTTGAAGAGGATATGCAAAAAAACATTGTTTTCTAAAAAATAATAGTAGTCTAATGCACGTGCTGATTTGACGCAACCTAAGGTGATGGAGAGGGTCGCCCTAGAGTGAAGAAGCTTCCCCTAAAAGTGCTTGAGCTATGATTTCCAATGAAGTGAGAATTGAGGTCTTCCTCAAAAGGGAGCACTATAGAACACTCACTAATTATGATTGGTGAGATAATTAATGTGTTGTAGGATAATATTAAGTTAATAGAGGATCACGGCTTTGTTGGTGCAAGTTCTCCCTGAGAAGGGTAGAAGCTATTATCAAGCAAGTTTTGCCCTTATTCTTGAAAAGCCCCAATTTCTTGTGGCTTATGGAGCTTTAATCTGCTGATTATTTCCATATCTGAAAAAAACACTACAATAGCCTCAATTTTGCAATAAGATAAAGGAGCAATAATAAAAAAATTATCATATGTTACAAGCCCAAATAATTTGACGTAGCATACTGATGTTGGGACATGATTGACATGGATGAGATAGTATTTGTTGGAACACGCCAGCCTTTAACACAGCAATGTGAAGTTGTGGAATTCAATCGGTACAGCAATAGTGATATGAAATGCTGGCGTGGATACACCACAGAAGAAGATGCCCTTAGGAGCATTGCGAAAGAGAACTACAGGGGCAGCAACAAATGGAGACAGAGTGCAAGAAACTGCTAGCGAAGAAGATCGCTAGGCTCAAGGAAGATGGCTAGGCTCTAAACAACAACCGCCCTGCTCCACAGTGAGCAGCAACAAGGTGAAGAGATATGTGCACGTGCATTAGGTGCTCACGGAAAATTCCAATGCATGTAAAATTGGCAACTAGTGTGTGGACGCACGCGTGCGCATGTGTGGTGTGTGTGTGTGTGTGTGTGTGTGTGTGAGAGAGAGAGAGAGAGACCCTGCTTATTTGCCTATTTTAAAGCCAGGGATACTTCATTTTCTACCTCTTCACAAACAATGCAATTGCATATTCAGGCCTTCATACTCAACACTTTGAACAAAATCTAGAAGCCAACTACCAAAAATATCTTAAGAGATCCATCACTTAGCAAGCCACAAGAACAAACAGGATATGGTAGCATCACCCACCATTCCACCAACATTAGCTAAGGCAGACATTCATCTATATCACACTCCCTATCAGCCTGATATACAACGGGGTCATAGTCATCATGGGGTGAGAATAAAAGGTCTTGCCTAAAAAAGATATCAACCGAGAGAGAGAGAGAGAGTTCCATTTGGTCACCATTGATGAACAAATCCACACTCATCAGAATTTGCAAGTTTGGTGACACCACCTGAGAGATGTGGTGGTTCTGGCATTTGCTTTCTGAAGGGTAACTAAGGAGAAGTATCAATGCTCTTTATACACTCCCTCTCTCCCCTTCATCTCTTGCCAAATCCATAGCAGTAACCTATTTACCCAAGCAAGCAAAATAGATGTGGCTGGTAGATCAAACATCATGCAGGAGAGTAAGGTCTCTGACAATGGTGATATCCTTAGCTGAAAAGAAGCTTCGAGAAATCCCTCATTTGTTCCTCGTTTACAAAAAGTAAAGCAGATCACTTTAACTTTACACAAACCATTCAATATCAGCAAAATTGGCAAACTATTAGGGTGTCAAGTGCTGCAAAACTAGGAGCAGTCCAGCTGACAAAGCACAATAGGAGGCAGATGTCCAGAAATGCGTTCAAACAAAGAACATTGAAAGTAAACATCCATAAATGCTCAGCAAAATGCAAATAGCACAGCTGTAAATAGCATTGGACTGGGAAAGCAGAGGTGGCGGGCTCAATTCGCCTACACACATTTTGGGAAACATGTCTGGCTCGAGGGCCACCTGACGAACCCATGACAAAGATGATTAAGGAGGAAGTGATATGACATGTCCTGCTGGAGTCTGATGAACTGGTGTCTCTGCTGCCCCTGATTCAGCTGTGCAAAAGTTTGGTGCACACTTGTGAACCCACACTTACGTGTACCACAAATGACGAGGACACAGAATGAGAGAAGGAAAGCACCGGATCATGTTATTTTGCCGAGACATACTGAGTTCTGAGAGTGGAGAGGGCAACATACTAAAGAAGCCAGCAACTTCTATCAGTCCACCCACCAAAAGGCATGACACGTGATATCTTCTCATCATATTTGGCATGCAAAACCCCAAAACTCAAGCCATGCCCATGCACAGAGGCAGTTCAATACCACAGATCCCGGACATTAGGTCCAAGATTCTTAAGGAGTGTCACGACGCCCCTTCTACTGGACACCATGGGGTACACAGGACGCTATCGTTAGTGAAACACACTTTTTATTGGCCAAAGATGAAAGGGTATGTAGAAGATCATGTTCTCAAGTGTCAAGTTTGTCAAGCAAATAAAGCTGAACGCTTTAGACAGGCTGGGTTGGGGCATCCTTTGCAAATCCCAGGTAATAAATGGGAAAGTATTTCCATGGATTTTATTACCGGATTACGAAGAACACATCAAGGCCACGATTCTATTTAGGTTGTGGTAGATCGCTTGACAAAAATGGCTAGATTTTTACCAACCCGGAAGACTATTACAGCTACGCAATCAGCACGACAGTTTATCCAGCAATTGTTTAGACTGTACGGGTTACCGCAGGACATAGTCAGTGATAGGGACTGTAAGTTTGCGAGTGATTTTTGGAAACTTGTTTTGAGAAGTTGGAAACAACTTTGAATTTGAGTTCCTCAGATCATCCTCAATCTGATGGCCAGACTGAAAGAGTGAATCAAATTTTGGAGGATACGCTTCGAGCATATGTATCCAAAAGGCAGAATTCATGGGAGAATTATCTTCCTATGTTAGAATTTGCATATAACAGTACATGTTTCAGTCCTTTCATGCTTATGTATGGTTTTCAACCTAGATCACCTGTTACAGTGGGATTCTCATGACTTCAGCATGATGCAGCACGTAATTTTTTGCAAGATATGCAAGAAATGTTATAAGTTGCGAAGGAATCTATTAGAAGTACTCAAGACCGAGACAGATTTTATTCTAATAGACATCGTTCACCCAGAGAGTTCTCTGAAGGAACAATGGTGTATTTGTGAGTTCCGAAAGATTCCGAGACTTTACGGACAAGTCAATCTCTGACATTATCCCCTAGATACTGTGGACCATTTCATATTACACGAAGGATTGGTTCAGTTGCATATGAACTGGATTTGCCTTCTCATGTGAAAGTTCATCCGGTATTTCACGTCAGTAGACTTAAGGAAGTACTGGGTGTAACAGACCAGTTAGTTACTTCTCAAGAAATCATACATGTCGAGGACATGACATTTGTTCCACACAAACCTGAAAAGATTCTTGGATTTCGTGAAAGAAGATTGCGTAATACGCTTATCACGGAATACAAGATCAAGTGGAACGATCGTGTTGAAGAGGACGCTACATGGGAGACATTAACTACTCTTCAGAGAGATTACCCTGGCTTTTTAGTGAGCTTAGGAGTGAGCTCTTAGAGGAAGGGGAGTATGTCATGTGCACAGTGTGTATTACCATGTGCCACACGCACACAAGACTAGCTTCGAGGTTTGGGGAAGCTTGGAGCTAGGCAGGCTGATTGGCGAGCTGAGTTAGGGATAGACTAACGAGCGGGCACCCCAAGTATGGACAAACGGGCACCCAAGTGTGGACGCCCGATGACCGGCCAAGAGCCTATAAAAGGGTGGCCAAGGTTAGTCATTAGTCATATAGAGTCTCGCGTGATTTGTGAGAGCTCTATGGTCAAGAGCCTAGATCTAGTGCAAACGTGCACCTGCTTCATACAACCAAGGCCGGCAGCAGTCTTGAGGCCCGCGAGGGTAGCTTCGTGGCGGTATGGGACGTCACGAGGTAGAGATTGGTCGGTACGTCCATCTAGTTAGCTCAGCTCGTGGCTCAGTGGGGACAGCCAAGTCTGTGGGCTTGCCCACGACTGTCGAGGTTGGGAGGTGAGTCAAGCCTGCACCCCCTTCTTGTTTGTTTGTTTTGTTTGCAGGTTTCGAGTCCTGTACCAAGAGCGTTTCATGAGGAGATCCTTGGGGATTTGACACTAGCACACGACAACAAAAACACCTCAGACAGACTGAAGAACTCTTGAGTATTTACAGACTTGCAATCTTCCCCATCCATGGCCCCACCCATCAGTATTTCCAGGAAAGTGTGTAAACATCCTCAGCAGATCACCTAATCCAGTGCTTCCAGATTGCACAGATCTACCCTGTCTCAATAGAACCAAGAGAGGATAGTGCATGTACTCAGATGTAAGCCATTGACATGAATGGGCTACTAGGGCATGTTAGTAAAATAAACGGCACCCTTTGGAGGCCTCTGTAGGAGAGATGGATGGTGAAAGGATAATTAGGACTTAAAGTTGGCAAGCAGTGAGGGGAGTTCTAGGCAAGTGGCATGCTACTTCATGAAAGTCGGGTCACCCATGAAACAAAAAAGGCTGTTTTGAAGAGCCAATTGAGGGTCTACAGAAACCCAAGGCCAGTCTTGCTTAAAATGCCTCTCCTTCCCCCCATACCCATCTCTGCAGTTCAGCTTTGAAATCCACTGACATTTGTTTCCTCTTCTACAGGCTGTGAATCACAATTCTGCCCAGCACCTTACTACAGCGAAATGAATGTGGTTTCCGACTCCTAATGGCCAAAGGCCCCAGAGGATTTGGTTTACTAAATAGGAGTCAAAGGGTTTTCACTGTAAACCACTGAGAACAACCCTTGCACACAGTTAACAGTTTTCGCTTGTAACCAGCCTTACAAGGTGCCCAAAACTAAGACTAGAACTCAGCAACCAACTGCCAATCTCCAAAATTTCCAAGTTGCTGCAGAATTTGGGGTTCCAGTATAGTGATCACAGTCGCTCCCTGGAACAAGTAAGCATTCCTTTTTTTTTTCTTTTTTTTCTTTTTTTTGGGGGGGGGGGGGGGCTTTCCCAAGGAAGACTTTTCTCTTGTATGAACAGCAGACGTCTGCCATTGACCCACGATGTCACATAAGTCACGCAGCGGAAGAGTTAATTATAGATTACCGCTAAGCACATGAGAGATTAACAGCAAGACACAACAGAGAAGGAGAGATAGACCTAATCTTCAGTATATTGCCAAAACATGCTATATTTATAATGATGATCTTGGAGCTTAGATTTTGCTTATGGACACCTATCTACAGATGCATACAAAAGGTTACTGGCTGTCCTCCAAGTGTGATGCCCTAACACACAAGAACAGCTCAGCCTTGCTAATTCACAGCTTCTCTGGTAATCCAGATGCCTTGGTTGCTGCTGCTCTTGGTCTTGGCTCTTCAATCTCTCTCTCTGAATGTTTAAGAATGACCCTTGACTTGCCTTTATATAGGAATTGATAGCAAGTCGGGTTCAGGTCGCTTAGGGCTTTTAAGACCCCAAAAAGTCATCATGTCTTTTCTTGTGTTCATATTGTGCCCAAGTCCTGGGCACCTCCAGGCACCTTACTAGGCTGCCAAGCTGGTATGTGACACATGACCACTAGTGCAAATTGGATGCCTGGTTTGGGCTTCTTTCAAAAGCCCAAACAGCCCTCTAACTCATTGACTGCTCTTCCATGTCTATGGCTTTTTTGCTTGCCCCTAAGCTTCCCTGGTCCATCTCATAGCAGAGTGAAGTCCTAACCTAACTTGCACGTCCCTCTTGGTCTCTCACCAACATGTCTCTACAAAGTAGGGCTTAAAAGTTCACAATGGACATGTACCCCTTTGATAAACCCTATTCCTACAATGCATGAATTCTTGTATTTGTGGCTGATGTCTCCGGCATCCATTCTTGCGTACCTTGAAATGGTGGGGGAGGGACAATCATCCCTGAAACACACGTGAATCTTGAACACCTTCAGACCTTCAATCTAGTGCAAGCACTAAAACCCTTCTGAAGTCAATGGAAAAACAGAAACCTCTGAGGTGGTCAGAACCTCTCAATCTTCTCAGGTTTGTGCAATAATCTCCAACCAAGGATGATAGTCGATCTGCCTAAAAACCGGAAAGAAACAGAAACAGAAACAGAAAAGGAAACAGTTTTGCCATGCATTCCTCTTCCTAACATAAAAGAGGCAATTAAGTCCATGCTACTCTAATCAAAAGGTAACTTATTAAAACCTCTTCAAGCAATCACCCACAACAGCCCTTGAACAGTAGTGCACAAAAGCTGCCTCAAAAAGCCCTCAAGATGTGGCAGAACTCAGCAACTCTTGCAGCTTGAGCTCCAGTGCTCTATCCTGCCCCTTAACTAGGATACATGGTGAAGATTAGCTTGCACAGAGCACTGAAGATTTCTAAGCTGTAACTCCTTCAACAAAGCAAAGTTCTTTGGATCACATGAACACACTACATACATGCATTCATTTGTCCGTGTACATACAATTGCACACACAAATACAAATATTCACTATGAAGCAATCTTGAGACGTGCACTCTTGAGCTCATTGTTGACACATGTTACATTGCAAAAGCCCAATGAACATAAAACGTATAATAGCAATCCTCATAAGAAGCTGCATGCGCTCACACATGATTTGACCATATAATGCAATACTACTTGGACGGCATTTATATATATATTTTAAAAAAACCAGAAATCACATGTTCTGCGCAAACTTGTAGTGGCAATTTGGGCATTCATAAAAAACCGTCTGCCCTTCGTCTGCCGACCGTAGCTGCAAGAAACAGAGGGGGAAATAATTGAGCGTCAGAAAAGTACATGTGAACAAAATGACAAGGCCGCCTATGTAAACAACTATTGTGACCGAAGGATCACCCTGGCCCCTCACCTGTCTAGTGTAGTACTCAAGTTGTGGGTTGTGGCACTTCGGACACTCGTCATTGACCTTTGAGCACAACAGAGGGGCCATGTATGTAAGCAAACATCAACATCCAAATTGATTATGTAAAAGTAAATGTGTATTCAATCAAAGGTTGGGATTTGGAAGAAAAAACACACAAATATTACCACAGCACGCTGTGGAGCTTCTTCCGAGTCTTCTTCTGTGATCTTGTTCTGACTGGATGGCTTTACAAGAGGCTCAATACCAAGCCGTCTTACTAGATCCTAGGTGTTTAAAGCAACAAGAAAATTGGTGATGTGCCATCAAGACATAACAACTGGTACACAACTTGACAAGCATCATCTTCTAGATTCAAAGAAGACATTGAGTCTACAATCACTTGCATGTCCATATGTGTGCATATACATATGTTTGAATGTGTACATACATGTATACATGGTATCACACACGTAAGTGTTTGTATATGTATATATGCATACACTTATGTGCAGATGTATGAAATACATAAGAATATATATCTATATACATGTTTGGTAATGGTAATGGTGACGGTAATGGTGATGTATGTATGGATATACAACAGAACATGGATTCAATCTCTCTTATAGATATGTGTCTTATCTGTACAGGGTATACATAACATGTACATACACCCCTGTGAGGATTTGATTCCCGCCCTTAAATGAGGCGAGCCCTTCGTGGTTGTATCTAGCCCTTTGTGGCTGTTTTTTCATTAACTAATAGAAGGATCTTTTTCCCAAAAAAAAAAACATGTACATACACATGAACATGCTTCCATACATACATCATGCATGCATATGCACTCATTCATGCACGTATACAAACATGCTTGCAGGCAAACCAACATACATACAAATGCATATGTAGTGTTGAAGGAAGACAGGATGGCATACCTCGGAGGTAGTCCTATACCAAAACTGTTTGTTCTGAATGCCTGGCAAAACACACACACACACACACATACACGACCTTTTGTGTCAACATGGACGTGCGTAACACAAAACGGGAAAAGTTTAAAGAGAAGGGGGAACGTAGACCTTTGGTGTCCTTTTGGGATCGGCAGAGAGGGCAGGTTGCAGCTGTCTCGGATTCGAAGGAGAGAAGCGTACCGCATAGACTGCAGAAGAGGGCACCGTAGCTGTCCATGAAAATGGCTGAGTGGCCTCGTTTTCAGACCTGGCCTCCCCGACACCGTGACAGACCCTACGCGACCATGGTTACATAGACTTTGAATGTGAATCGAGAGAGCCCGAGGAGAGGGAGAGAGAGAGAGAGGGAGTGCGTGTGTGTGTGTGAGAGAGAGAGAGAGAGTGTAGTGTGTGTGTGTGAGAGAGAGAGAGAGAGCGTGTGTGTGTGTGTGTGTGTGTGTGAGAGAGAGAGAGAGAGAGAGAGAGTGGCCAATCTGATTATTATTTTTTAACTCATTTCGCAACCTTACAAAACCTTATCAAGTCTTTAATTGTAACCTTTAAGCAACATAAAGCATTTGCTTACATACGAAAATACATTTTGCCAACTTCATTTGTGTTCCAACCCACCAACGGATCTCTCTATCGCACATTTTTCCCGGCATGAGAATTTTCTACAATGTTTTTATTCTTGATAAGAATTTCTATATATGGGACTCTTCAGTTGGCTCTAGAAGGGCATTTGAGATCTTTCTGCTCGAGTTTAGAGAACTTATTATTAGTTCTATGATCTCCCAGATAGATATGTTTGTATGTTCTTGTTACAAGCACTTCCTCGTGATTTATCAGAATGAAGTGCGGAGAAACACAATCAGGACTTATGGGATTATGTGTTAATTGGAACATGTGTTGGACCACTATGAGATACTTTGGAAGACATGTGAACACCTTTTATGGTTTTATATTTAAGTACAAATATTTTTGTAAGGCTAAGGCCTCATACCTTTGTACATACCAAATAGTATTTTATACTTTTGGTATGCCCAAGACTTTTTAATTATAGCTTGCTATATTTTTGTAGAGCTTTTACGCTTACAAACTCAAAAGCACTTATGCTTTGTTTTTTGAAGTTATCTTTTTAAAAAACAAGCTTTTTCTAATACATATAAATATGGGTGAGTGGTACAAGGGCCACACTCATCCAGGGGAGATTTAACCCAACCTTGCGTCGAGGATGACCTCTACTCTATTCTCCATCTTTCTTTGTTTATCTAACTTTGTTTATTAAGGTTTATGCTTTTAATTTGTGCAAGTCTAATTTTCGTGATTGAAAATTAGAGTTTCTCTCCAAGTATCATAAAGGTCCTGACAGTGATAAACCATCACAATATTCTCGTGCTTTCCCTCTTATTTAGAAACCTGGTGGTGGTAGTGGTGAAGGTCGTAGCAAATCTGTGCAACCACAGCACACGTGTATTTTATTCAGTGCAGACAAGGCCCCTTAGTACCAACTTGTCTCCCAGTTGTGTTCACGCCAATGTGCGCTTAACTTGTGGGAAACTCTTATACATGTTTTATTTGGGAGTACTCACAATTTCATTAATGCTTCTCTTATCCAGATATTTCTTATTCTAGTGGCATCTAGTATATGGAACTTGGCAAGGCATAACACAATATTAGCAAGGCAAGTTGAAGATTTAAGGCTATGAAGAGGATCTTCCAATATGAATTGATAGCATAGATTGGTTTCTAGGGCAAAGAGTGGGTTTTCCATAAAAACATGAATGTAAATATTATGATTATGTTCATCATATATGATGACTTTTTCATTGTATTGTGATCTTTCTTGTCCAATGAGAAAGGGATATTCTATTATTAAGTATCTAATTGTATCGCATGATGGTAGTCTCTTTTAAAATTCAACTTACAAATTGATGATAAATTAACTTGTATTCAATTCAAAGCGCTACACGATATGAGTATTTTTTTGCGCTTAGCCAGTTGTTCATTTAATGTTAAAGTCTTGGATTTAACTTTGAACCAGAGAGGAGTGAGCGATCCACTTCCTTTAGAGAAGAACACCAATAAGCAGGTTTGAGTGCTTGAGCCATGGATGTAGCTAGATTAAAAGATTCTAATTGTTGGAGTGTGGAATCTCGTAAGGGACAACTCTCGAGAGAGATTATGTTTAAGTGTTTAGTTGTGCCTCCAAAGAATTGCTGCATAGTTTATCTCCACAAAGGAGGGTGGATTCTCCTAAGGGTCAACTCTTTTGAGAGATTATGTCTGGGTTTAAGCATGTCTCCAAAGGATTCTGTAGAGTTTCCCTTCACAAAGGGGTGTAGACCATAGGATTGACTTTGTACCTACTAGCAATGTTTAGGCTTATGGGTTGAGTCAATCTATGGAGGAGGATGGTTTGTACCTAGGGCACAATCAATGTTTAGGCTTATAGGTTAAGTCAATCTAAGGAGGAGGATGTTGCTAGACAGATCTAGCCCACACGGGGCATGTGAGGCCTAGTAAATCACCTTGGTGAGTGCTAATACTTTTAGTGGATACGAAAGATAAACCAAGAGGATGTGTGTTAACTATCTAGTTTAAATAAATTTATAATAAAGAAGAAGTACCAAGGATGGATGATCTCATCTATAAAATTGCAGTTCAAACTAGGTATGTGCATTATGAACCTTTAGTATCAACTTTTAAACTCACTAGTGTGCCAACTGCTTTTCAGATGTCAAAAATCCATATCTACGAAAGTTTGTTGATATTTCTAGATGACATCTTAGTACATAGTAAAACCCTTAAGGAAACATGGTCAACACTTGAGATGTTAGTGATTCTCATGAGAGAGCTATTATTTATTCATAAAAGAAAATAAATGTGATTTCTTTAAGCAAGAGCTTTTGTACCTTGGACATGATATAATAATTAACATTGTTCGATGGCACCAAGGGAAGTCTTTAGGCAATTGGGATGTCAAGTGGGCATTGGTATTACCACTAGACATGTATTTGAATGTATCTTCTCTAAAATACAGGGTGTTCAAGTCAAGAGCTTACCTTAGCCTCACCAAAGCATGTGTTGTTGGGCCTACCTTAGAGCTGCAATTACAACTCCATGATGTGGGTTCACTAGCTCATCCGTCACGTCCTCACTCCATTATCACACCATAATACTCCTTGCCAATGGGGTAAAGGTAGATCTCTCATCGCCTAGATGGAAGAAAATCAAGACCTATTTTTGTGTGGTGGTTCTCTCTCATAAAAGGTGGGGAAAGAAGAAGAAGCTAATGCAAGATGGAAACCTACAAACAATCCTATCTAACAAACATCCATCAAGCATGTCAGATTCAATAGAACACCAACAATCAAGAAGAAGGGGAGCTCACAAGTATTTGTAAGGGAATGATTGTGTATTGCTTAGTGTCAAAAATGACACATATATAAGTGTCTAGTTTTCACACTAGGTTGGCCAAACTAAAAAATGGTCTAACCTTTATTACTAGCCATAAGTAAGTATATACATGGAGTCCTTAGACTTTCCCTATTTGACATTAAGGCCGTTTTATATGTTCCAGCACTGTCTTATAAAAGAAAGTGCCCATTCAAAAAGCGGGTAAGATGACAAAGCATCTTACAAAAGATAAGTGCCCATTCGAATAGGTAAGATGGCAAAGAGTCTTATGGTAGGCTGACTTGAGATTTGCATTTAGAGTTGAATAGGGTGTGTTGAAATAAATTAGAACAATGTCTTAGTATGCTAGAAAGTAAGAAAGAGATCAACACTAATGATAATGCTAATGATAAAAGTGAAGTATAATGAGACAAGGTAAGAGATTTAGCTCAATAGCTCATATGTTTGGTCCATTAGATAGAGTGCCTGTTTATAGGCTTGAGCGCATCTCCATTAGCCATTAAACATGGCCTATAAGCTTGGTCTTTTCTAGATTTGAGCACCATATCCCTTGAAGTGAGTACCCATTTGGAATCCTTTCCCACTTCTTCTAGAGGCACCTACTTTTGGCCTTCAAATGGGCTTGATGTTCCATATATTCTTCATTCTTTTGGTTCCTTTGAACCTTTGAACCATTGTCTATGACTTATGTAACTCATACAAATGTTTAAGGGTCACATACCACTCCCCCTTGCTCTAAACATTTACCCCACCACTTGCTATTTCGATACTCCCCCTCAAGTGATGAACTACTACCACTCTTAGTCATTTGCTAGATTGGTCTATCATAGATGCCTCATAAGCTATAATGTTGTCTTAGAGCCTATAGTTTTACACAAGGATAGAATACAATGAGTGGGTATAAAAATGAGGTGGGAGAGGTGCCTTGCTCCATCGACTCGAAGAATCTTTTTGTTATTTGGCATCCTTCATAAAAATTCCCTTCATTTCGCTCTTCTTTCGTCATGATGTTTGCTTGTTTGGAGTCTCCTTCTTGCTCCAACAATCTCTCTCTATGTGGCCTAGCTTGCCAAAAGTTACACTTCACTATGGCTCTTGGTCCTTTGGTGAAGAAAAATTTCTCTTCATATTGTGATGTAGATCCACCTTCTTTGACTTTGAGTCTCTTTTCTTCCTCAATTAAGTCTGGTCAGGTTGGTTCTTCAAGGTAGCCACCACCAACATGTTGAATGCTTCCAAGTTCATGCTTTTAAGAAGGATGCTATGGCATCCTCCTCTTCCACTAGAGATTTCCATTAATGTTTGGGGATGATGCATTGGAAGAACCGACATGTGGTGACTATAGCAGGGTCGAGGTCCTTCATGTAGTAGAGGTCATTAAAGTTCTTCATTTGGAGCCACAACTCCATGACGGTGAGGGGGGTGGGGCCATAGGGTCTAACAAAAAAGCCATAGGTTGGTGACCATGAGAGAAGCTCATCATCACAGAAGTATGCCAAGCTTCCTTTGGTCACACCCTTCCAATGGGGCGTCATCCAAGGTAGGGGTTTCCATCTTATGGATTTAGACGTGCCTGGGTGTGATGAGGGCTTTTTTGTGGTGGAGGAGGTCTTGGTAGGCTGCTTCCCAAGCACCCCCTTTGTAGTACTTGATTGTAATTTTAATGGAATTCAATGAGAGCATTGGTTTCCTCATTGGTTGTTGTTGCGGGTGAAGGTAGCATCACACTCCTTTGTAAATTGATTAGCCACACAAACTACTTGGGCTTCTTCATCTTTAGCTTGCTTGAGCTCATCTAGGAGTTGGCCTCTTTGGGCTTCTTGTGCCTGGGTTGCTGCAATCTAAGCGGTCTCTAGTGCTTGATATTGAAGGTGGAGGGCATCCATGTCCTACTTATGAGTGTGGGCCAACTCTTCCTAAGTGGCTTTGCCAGAGCTCATTCGAAAGCCGATGGATTTTGTGCTTTTCTTTCTTGACCTCAACTCAGAGGATGTGGCACTTTGAAGTCTTGGCTACATGGTCAAAAAGCTCAGCACTAACTTTTGTGAACTGTTTAGGGGAGGTGCAAAGTCATATGAGGGGTTGGTTTTGGTAGAATGAAATGGTATGCGGGTATGGGATGGTCCCAAGTGTAGAAAGGCCGACCAAAGTAGATGTGGTAAAGGTTGGGATGATGTAAGAGTGGGTGACAGATTTGGGGAGGCTGCTGGTGGGAGCCTGCTCATGGGTCACTTGCCCGACTCTCTTAATCGGCATCTTCAGTTTGGGATGCGGACCTCTTCAATAGAGAGAGCTTCCTCTTTAGTGGACTAGGGCATGGGGATAAAGGTTATGGGAGGTGTTATGGCTCGCCCTAACCCCCCTTGAAACACATCCACCAACAAGAGATTACCTGGAGAACCACAACTGTCATGAGGATCTTTCCAATGGCCGAGCTCGTAACCCTTGAGGTCTCCAAGCTCTACAAGTCCTTGAGAAGCAATTCCACCACGTCTCCCGCGAGTGTTGTTACACCGTCGCATTACACTATGTGTACTCGTCCCTCCCACTATGTGTACTCGTCCCTCCTTTCACCTCATTGCACTCACACACACTCACTAGCATGCATTAGAGAGAGAGATTAGCAAGAGGAAGACTCTATTGCAAAATGGGGGAGAGTTCCTTGATAATGAGATATTTTCACTTATATACATGGCCATAAGTGTTCACACTCACTTAAATTATGGCCGCCCGGGCACTTTAGGCTCATAAGAAGCCTAATGCTATTACAATTACTCCTCTCATAATATATCCATGAAGTACATCACTTGGGACTTCATCCTAACTTACTACCACACACACTTAAAGCAGAAATTGGGACTTCATCCTAACTTACTACCACACACACTTAAAGCGGAAATTTGCCATAAGTAATCCATAGGACCATTACGGGCGCCCATCCAAGTTGTAGATTTGGACACCATTACTTCATATCTTGAATGTATGACCTTTTGGTAGAAGCTTGATATATTCATCCATGGGATTAAACATGAAGCAATCTATAATGGCTTAGTCATTAGAGGGATCACTATGTGGGATGAATTCATAACAAATTTCATTCAACTAGAAGATAATCTGATGATCAAGGGAGCCAAACCATCGGATTCTAAGTTTGTTGCTTTCGGAATCACGAGACATAACACTTCTACAGTTAAACGCATTGCTAAGGGTAACACCTTAGCGTAGACGAATTTCATGGAATTGATGAAAGCGCTCCAAGCGGGCATGAAGACCAATAAAGCTCTAGAAAACATAAATATGTATCCAAGGAGAGAGCTTCAATCTACCGACAAGGGAATTTGACTAGTGAGTATACGGCGAGTCCTACCTTGAGTCCTTGATATAAGATAATGGTAGTAGCTCTTGTTAAACCTAGGAATGGGTTAACATTCCCCCCTTCCTGATGCCGATCGTGTCCTCATGATCGCGTTGAAGACCTTTGTGTGGGGAGAATTGACAAGCTTTGTCGAGGTCTTTGATGTTCAATGATGTTCAATGGTCTTTGTTCCTCCGGAAGGAATAAGAAAGGCTAGTTAGTAAATGAAAAAGTTAGATATTAGCGGGAATTTCTAACAGGTGGGAGTGGTGGGGTTTTTGTGAGTGATTGCATTTTTTATTTTTATTTTTTGGTTGGACATTTTTTGCTCATGTTGTTTTTTATCAATCATAGGCAAAGTTACATGCGATTTGTGCTAGTGGGGAAGCTAAGAGATGTTAATGATGGGGGAGAAGAGAAGGAAGGATTCGGAGGAACGTAGACATAATCATCAGAACGAGATTGTGTCTCATTTTCTCATTTTATTCATTGAAGCGACATTCATCATTTGAAGATATTGGTTTCGATGATGTCCATTTTTATGGCAAGATTATTGTCAAATGTTGTAGATTAGGACCTATTCTTGCATGCTTCTTCCCATGTGCTTTTTATGCTTTTATGTATATTTAAGTGCTCTATGAAGCAAAGAGACACGAAGTACATTAAATGAGTCAAAATAGACTCTTATGGAGCTGTTGCTTGTTGACGTAGCCACTTGTTGGTGAGGCATGAAAGAATTACGTTGACTTGCGAGGCTAATATAGATATCTTCACTAAGGATTAGAGATCAATGTGTTATGAAGATTTTTTGTTTTTGTTTGGAGAGGCTTGCAATTTTGAAGAAAATTCTAGGTGACGAGTTGTACCATTGACCAGGCTTACGCCCACCATGGCTCCCCCATCCAAAGATATACTTGGAAAGTTGTTGATGATGAGGCCTTGGTGCAAATGTCCTCCAGTGCATAAGCATGGATATGTACTCATGGAGTGGATGCTACATTAACTTAGCCAAAAGAATAGTAAGCTATAAGCTTAACAAAGATGTAATCGCTATTGAAGATCGTTGGGAGTTGCTTGGAATATTCTACCATTTTTAGGTAGCCCATATATGTGACTCCCTTGTGTTTATTTGTTTTTTTTCCTCTTTTTTTTAATCTGGTGAGGCTGTCTTCACTTTGTTTGATTTTGGTAACCATATGAGTGATTACCATCATAGTATCCTTGTGTTGAAGCACATGCACAGGCACCCATCTTTGATGAACATTATAAATTGGTGGCTGATGCTTTTGGTGCTGAGGTTTCTTTCTTTGTGTATGCTAAGGAGAATTTTTGATGTGCTTGGGAATCCAAGCTTTGGTATTACCTTGGTAGTACCCTTGTGCTTGTAGTAATCTTTTTGGTACCCACACTTGTTAAGTTGCCGGAGTTCTTTGAGGAACTCGCATCGGCTTTTGTGGAGGTTGTTGTGGAGTACTTTTAGTTTTCCTTGGCCTCTGAGTGCTATGTTGAGTAAGAGGCTTTGATGATCGAGGCACCCAAATTGGATTGGTGCCTTCATAGTAGCCTTGGGCTACAAGTAGCTGCTTCTCCACCCACATTTTGGTACCATTAAGATATCTTAAATTCGGTTGTCTTGGTGGAGTTTTCTTTTTGGTGGAAGTGGAAGGTTGTGGGTCCTCCTTCACATTGGTTGGTGCGGAGGTTATGGGTTTAAGACTCATAGGCGTTGTTGATGATAAGGCTAGAGTCTCTTGTGAAGTGGCTGTCAATGATGATGTTGAGGCTTTTGAGTATGTAGTCGTCTCTTGTGGTGAGGGTGGTAAAAACGAGGAGTTGTCAAGGTTGAGGCTTTTTCTTTCAGTTCCTTTTTAGAGATAGATAGTTACACTTGGGAAACTTTTTCAGGACTATCTACTGCTGATTGCGAGGTTGTGGTATTAGACTTTGTTGGTGAGAATGGAGCTAAAGGGGTAGATGCTTTATCAAAGTCGGTCATTGATGTAGCTAGCAGTTCATTGTGTGGAGGGGCTTTTGTGGAAGAGGCTTGTAACTTTTTGCATTCAGTATCGTAGAAATCCATTAGGTCTAGATCCTCTTCCGTACAGTATCGTACTGTCAACTTTGTGTTGTTGACCATCATGATTACCCTATCGCTAACAAAGCACAATGATGCTTGGGTAGCAATAGTCCATTTATGCCCCAAGATCAAATCTGCTTCCAACACATACTCAACCACAAAAAACTTGCAAGTAAGGAGGTTAGTTTTAATATACATTGTATGTTTAAAGTACCCCAAACATGGCATGTTCAAATCTTTTGTAAATGGAATTCTTTCAAGATGAGCCATAAGTGTCGATTGACCTAACAAATCCCATAACTCGAGGGTCATCAAATTTTGCTCTTGTGTTGGATGAAGTTGTGCTTGAATTGTGGTGAGTCTAGTGGAAAGTTCTAATCTAACCATAATTCTTGGGATATTCTCAGTAAAATATGTTGAAAGTTCTAGTTCCTGTGCACATTGCATGTAGGAGTGTTCAAGGTGATTGTTTGCATGGATTCATCAATTGAATACAAGAAGTCACTTACCCAAGTTCCACCCAAGATGACATTATACTCAAGAGGCTTTGGGGTAACATGGAATTGAAATTCCACATTTCCACCAATTGTTTGACTAGCATAGCTAAAGTAACCTGGAACTTCCATGTTTTGTCCATTGGCACCTCTTGCAAGACCATTGGCACCTCTTGCAAGACCATTGTCTTTAGGAATGATTTTAGTTTGTCCCAATGACACCCAAGTGTCTATTGTCATAATGTTATGACTAGTAGCTCAAGGGCTAACTAACGCGCGCGTTTGCGCTTAACATCATTGCCTGTAGGGAAATACAACCATACCATGATAGAATCTTTGAGAGGAACCATGGAGGTTTCAACATTTGTTTTAGCTTCAGATCCCGTTTCGGTTTCATATTCCCATTCACTTTCAGCCTCTTCTTAGCTTTCAACTTTTTCAAGAGTACCCAATGTGTATAATGGCACACTTGGTCCTCTGATAATTCTAACTGAGGTCTGTTTGGAAACTTGTGAATCCTCACAGTCATGTTCTATGTAGCTCTTGATGTCTTGGTATAACTCATGTTTAGCCTTTAAAGGTGCAAATGCTGACGCTATGCTGACTTCACCATCATGAGAGAAGAGAACTCCTCCAAATGAGGATTTAAGAGATTGCTTTAATTTTGTAAGGGATTCATCGAATTCCTGACATGCTTTTTCAACCGCATCATTTGTGCAATCTGCCTCTAATGACTCTTCTTTAGAGAGTACGTCTTCCTCTTGAAAGGAGAAGCGTAAGGAGAAGCGATACTCCTCTGGTTTTTATATTTTGGTTACTTTTTTAGATTTGGCATTATGAGGTTCAATCACAACCGATGATTCTATATGACACTTAGCAATGTTAAGCATCCTCTCCTGAGCTTGCTTTTTACATTCCGTATATGTCATGTGATCATGATTTTTAGTTTGGGTGGTTGGGCGAGTTCTAGTTTCTTGATTGGTCTATGAGGTGCCTTAGTGACAAATCAGATATTGTTTCATCCTCACTAAGCCCCGTTGGAGTATTTTATTACCCAAGGAGAATAATATCATGTACAAGCTTTGAGGGCCTTACTCTCCCCACGGGAGATGCCGGATTATCCATATACAAATGCCATATCACAACCCAACATGAGGCAACCAAGCCGGAACATAGGCTGTAGAAATGCTTTTTGGTTGGCTACCACCTTGCGAACAACAAGTTCTTGTGGCTACTCTCCTTTTTGAGAGAATAGGCTCTTATGTCTGTCGTGTAGCATCTGCACTTATGCTTCACATCTAGAGGGATGAAAAGAGCATTGTGAGTTTGTCTTTGATGCACTCCTAAGTATTTGTTGCAAATATGGGAATTGATTCTTGCATTTTTGGTTCAAGTGTTGTTGAGGCAGTAGGTACAACTTTTGGTTGGTTACCATTGGGGTTGATTGAACACATAAGCTCTTATGTAGGTTGTGAATGCACGAGAAGGGTTGGTGGTTTTGCTTGGTGTTAGTTGGGCCTCCATTCTTGTCGAATCTCAGGTGAAGCAACTTGTATCATCTTCTAGGGGATGGTCACCGAGGGAGCTTGGTGGAGGGAGCTTTGGAGGGATGCCCTCTCTCTCTCTACTTGAACAATCTCTCTCTAACTATTACCACCACCATCTCCACCCACCACCGCCCAGCCTAGCCCATCCCACACTACCCTCTCTCTCCTTCTCCCACCCTCTTCCCTCCCCCCCTCTCTCTCTTCCTTCCCTTTCCCTCTCCCACCCTCCCTCTCTCACTCTCTCTATAGGAGAGAGAGTGTGGTATGAGCTATATCCATCTCTATATCCTCCTCTCTCCTTCTCCCACCCTCTGTCTCTCTCTCGCTTTCATTCTCCCACCCCTCTCCTTCTCCCACCCCTCTCTCTCCTTTCTCTCCCTCCCTTTCACTCTCTCACCCCCCCTCTCTCTCCTCTCTCTCCCTCCCTTTCACTCTCCCACCCTCCCTCTCTATCATCTCCACCCTCTTCCCTCTCTCTATCTCCTTGTCCCACCACCGCCCAGCCCACCCTCTAACTCCTTCTCCCAGCCTCTCCCCTCCCTTTCCCTTGTTGAAAATACAAGTGAATACGGTGTGTGCGGGAACAAGCCCTTGGTTAGAGGCTGTAAAAGAGGATGTGTAAATGTGAAATAACCTGTGAAAAGGTGAGAAGAATCTACTGGGAGAGAATAAAGGGTAGCATGAGAGAATTTAGGAAGTGTGGAGATATTATGGGAAGTGTGGAGTTATTCTGGGAGATATTCAGGGAAAAGAGAAAGGGTGGAGAGAATCAAGCAAGAGGTGGAGATATTCTGGGAGTGAATCATGGAGAAATCAATGGGATTTGATGCTTGATGTAAACTCTATAAATTGAGGCATAGCCCTAATGAGAATTTACTGGTTTTTTAGTATCCATGCCTACATTAATCTATTTGTTAATTATCCACTAATTACGTCTTAATTATTTGCTAATCACTTTATCAATGATATTGATTCGAGTGTTTGATCCACCATAGCTCATCATAATGCTCAAATTTCAACATGGTATCAGAACCATGCCTAGAATCAATTAGGTTTATGAGCCCATTAGTTAATTAATTAGGATTAGTAGATGATTAGCAAAAAATCAAATTTTTAGTTAGTTTTTCACTTCCCCCTTCACCCCCAGCCAGTGGAGGATCTCTAGCACCTTGCACACATAGAATTAGGGCAAAAGCTTCTAACCATAGCTAGCTAACACACTTGGCTACAAGCCCATGCAAACGGCGCAGCAAACCGCCAAGCAACGAAGGAGCATTTTGCGTTTTTTCCAGCGCAGATTTTTCTGAGTGATTTGCATATCTTGTGCTCATCAAGTCAAATCCTTCTAATTTCTCCTAGCCCAAGGGGTAATCAAGCATGCTCTACAAGCTGGTCAAGACAGAATTGAGTTTCATCAAGTCTACAGTGAGATCCAAGCTCTTCATCAAATCTGCAGGTGACTTTGGTAAAACAGAGATTAAGCTTTCAATATTTGGTCAAATCTTGTGTTTCTTGGCTTAATCGTCTACTAGACTCATTGCTATTGATGCCTTTGAAAGCATTTGAGCTCATTTGAAGTGGAAGGCACCAGATCTGGACTCCCCACATACTCTATTTTTTGCACACAAAACAGAGCATTAATTTGCTAATCAGTGATTAATCAGTGCTAATCATTATATTTTGGTGCAATTGTTGAGGGTTCAAATTAACCAGGTATCTAATACAAATCCCTATAACTTCAAATTGCAAATCGGAGTTGGTTTGATACTCCAACCATCCCTTGATTTAATGTAATTTCTGGGAAAATTGTGCTGATATATTTGTGAAAATCATCATTTTGCATTTAACACTTGGTTAATGCCTGTAAATCTCACTCAAATTCAAGATTATTCACAGCCAGAGTTGCATTTGGAATGTGCATGAGAATGAATGCTATACGCATTATGTATTAGGCACATTGCATCAGTGTAAAACATCAAAAATCCAAAGGAACTGTCAGCAAAACATTGAAACATGTTGCTCACATGGAGCAAAAAGACCTGATGGACAAGCTCATGGTCCCAGCCATGAAAGAAGAAGAATATCTCTTTCCAAGAGGAAGATCCACACCAAGAAGAATTGAAGGAAGACATGGACACGAGAAGAGAAGCTGCCACCACGAGAAGAGAAGCTGCCCCAAGAAGACTGAAAGAAGAGACGGACGCGTGGAGAGAAGCTGCCACGACAAGAAGACTGAAGAGAAGAGAAGATGTGAGGCTCCAAAGAGTGAGGAGCCATGTGAAAATCTTTGAGAGAGAGAGAGAGAGACCCCACAACGCAATGTAACCTGCCCCAACAAAGTAAAACCACCTCTGAGCCACCGATGATGTAGGCCACGTGGTAGATGTATGTGTGAGCACTTTAGTCAAGGTCGCGGGCACTTATAGTAGCCTTGGACACATAGAGAGAGAGAGTGTCAAGGACTATGGAGTATAGGGACTTGAGGCACTGGTCGCGGACTGTCAAGTAAGAAAGAAACTTGATACAGGGTCCAGGTGTGCTGAGATAACTGGAGGGGAGGAGTAGACACTGGTCGCGGACTATCAACAAGTAAGGGGAGGCAAACTTGGTATAGGGTCTAGGTGTGCTAGGATTATTCACTTGAGGGGAGGTGTTGAAAATACAAGTGAATACGGTGTGTGCGGGAACAAGCCCTTAGTTAAAGAGGATGTGTAAATGTGAAAGAACCTGTGAAAAGGTGAGAAGAATCTACTGGGAGAGAATAAAGGGTGGCATGAGAGAATTTAGGAAGATTCGAGATATTCTGGGAAGTGTGGAGTTATTCTGGGAGATATTCAGGGAAAAGAGAAGAGGTGGCGAGAATCAAGCAAAAGGTGGAGATATTTTGGGAGTGAATCATGGAGAAATCAATGGGATTTGATGCTTGATGTAAACTCTATAAATTGAGGCATAGCCCTAATGAGAATTTGCTGGTTTTTGAGTATCCATGCCTACATTAATCTATTTGTTAATTATCTACTAATTACGTCTTAATTATTTGCTAATCACTTTGTTAATGATGTTGATTCTAGTGTTTGATCCACCATAGCTCATCATAATGCTCAAATTTCAACATCCCTCTCCCACCATCACTCTTCTATTACCCTTTCCCTCTCCCACCCTCCCTCTCTCACTCCTTGTCTCTCTTTGCTAACACTTTCTCTCTCTTCTATTACCACCATCCATTTCTCTCCCTCCCTTTCACTCTCCCATCCTCCCTCTCTATCCTTCTCCTATCCTCCTTCCCTCTCTCTCTCTATATCCTCGTCTCCCTCTCTATCCTTCTCTTACCTCTTATGACCCTTCCCTCTCTCGCTCTCTGTATTCTCCTCTCTCTCTGTATCCACCTCTCTGCTCACTCTCTCTATCCTTCTCTTTACTCTCTCTCTCTCTCTCTCTCTTTGCTCACTCTTCAGTCCTTCTCTTTGCTCACTCTAGCCTCCCTCTCTCTCTCTACCCTTCTCTTTGATCTCGCTCCCTCTCTCCCTTTCTCTCACTCTTTTAGTCCTTCTCTTTGCTCTTGCTCCCTCTCTCCCTTTCTCTCACTCTTTTAGTCCCTTTTTTTGCTCTCTCTCTATCTTCCCTCTCTCTCCCTCTCTACCCTTCTCCCTCACCTTTCTCTTTGCTCACTCTTGCCTCCCTCCCTCTCTCTCTCTCTCTCTCTACCCTTCTCTTTACTCTCGCTCCCTCTCTCTAACTCTTTCATTCCTTTTTTTTCTCACTCTCTCTATCTTCCCTCTCTCTCTCTCCCTCTCTCCCTTCTCTCTCACTCTTTTAGTCCCTTTCTTTGCTCACTCTCTTTATCCTCCCTCTCTCTCTTCCCTTCTCTTTGCTCTCGCTTCCTCTCTCTCACTCACTCTTTCTGTCCTTCTATTTGCTCACTCTCTCTATATTTCTTTCTCATTTCTCAACAAAGCTTACTTAACTCATGTTTTGCATATAGATCATCAAGTGTACAAATGCTTCATTACCTTATTCATTCACACAAAACAAAAAATGTCAATTCTTTATTGGTTTGTACGACGTATATAAGTATTGTTGCAGAGGGGAATGATATCATTATCATCCTCTTCATCTTTATCATCCCCTTCATCTTTCATGAGACCTTTACCTTTGCCTTGGATATGTGATTTGTCACGTAGGCTTCTAGGCTTCATAATAGAATTCACCATTCGAAAAGATATAAGAAACAATATTTAAATTAAAGTGAAATATCTAATTGTATAGTTCATACCATGGTTGATTGCTTTGCTTTACAAACCCGAGTATACATCTCCTTCTCGCTCATGGAAAATTTGCCACTTGGAAAGTCAAGGAACAATGGTGGGCATCTCTTATATATCGCTGCATCCCAAAGATCTCGAAGTTGTTGCTGTGTATACATAGTGCTTTTATGTTTTAGATTATGCCTTTCTTTTAAGATTGCAGGCACATCTGGTGGGCATCTCTCGTATATCTCTGCATCCCAAAGGTCTCGAAGTTGTTGCTGTGTTGTATACATAGTGCTTTCATGTTTTGGATTACAACATTCTTTTAAGATTGCAGCAAGCACATCTGCAAATAGATCTCTTTGCATGGCACTTACAAATCCATCTACACATTATTACGTCAGTTCAGTTTACAAATATAAGAGTATAACCAAGTAGTAATAAGTACACTTTATGGATTGTTACGCACCTGAACATAGCATGCTTGGTAGCCTTCACAATAGTAGGGTCACAATAGTAGGGTTCGAGGCTACCACACCTTGTTTCTTTTAGGGATCCCACCATTTCCTTGAACAGCTTCCCAAAATACATTCTCTTAAGATAGGCGAGGTCATCAAGGAATGTATCTGGAAAAAAATACGTTGTACTTTTTTTATATTTCTGCAAGGACAATTACACCCTACGCTCCAATCTCATGCCATATGACTTCTCTTCAAAGCCAGTCCCTGAATAAACTTGCATTTGTTGCATTACCATTGAAATTGTTATTCAAACAAAATGCAGTACTTTGTAAATATCAAGAAGATAAGAAAATTTGTTATTACATACTTTTAGGGATTTGTGAATCCTTCAGCCTCTGCAAATTGCCATCAATCAAAATATCTAAAATCTGTGCTTTGTGGTCATTTGGCAACAAGCTAGCTGCCAAGGTGTTCCTCTGTCAAACAATCTGGTTTCTTGTCCTAATTAACTTACACTAGTCGCCTGCAACACAACACCATAATTAAACCACAACATTAAAACCATCAAATATTATTACCTACTACGAAATAGATAAAGGAAATAGTGTAGGATTTCTTACTCAAAGAAACCTTCCCCTTGTGCAGGGTTTGCAATCACCACCAACTGCCTTGTAGCATGCCTCCACTTTCTTTCATCTTTATAAAATGTCGTTCTCCATCTCTCTTCAAACTCTTGTGCAGACAAACTATCTACTAGGGGGTTAATATCTCGGGTGGCTACGAGAGGTACTCATCCTATTATTCACGAATTGCAACATTAGTGGATGATATGAAAATGTTTATCATATATTGCAGGTGTCTAAAGATTGAAGGTTTACCTGGAATACTATTTGGGAAAGTTATGAAAGCTCGCAGTTATACCAAGATGGGTGGTCCTTTTTTTCTTGTGTTGAGGCATGCTTGTCCATCCATACCTTGTTCATCTCTCTCTCTAGTGTGCTTCATAATTGTTTCTTTGTTTGCAAGCCCAAGTGCCCTTATGAGGCACACTTTATCCACAAGGGAAGAAGAAACATACCCCACTTCATTCATCCTATGGCAACAAAAATTAAGGTTATGATGAAAGATTGAAATATAGTACATCGAATATTCCTAATTCAAAGAGTCTTAAAACATATATTCTCTTACTTATTTAAGGCGAGCGATTATTGTGAGAACCTCCCCTCACTATCCTCATTGAATTCAATAAGGATAGCATCAACACAAGGATATCTTGATGCGATTCTCTTCAAAGCTAGTCCCTGAATAAACTTGCATTTGTTGCATTACCATTGAAATTGTTATTCAAACAAAATACAGTACTTTGTAAATATCAAGAAGATAAGAAAATTTGTTATTACATACTTTTAGGGATTTGTGAATTCTTCAGCCTCTGCAAATTGCCATCAATCAAAATATCTAAAATCTGTGCTTTGTGGTCATTTGGCAACAAGCTAGCTGCCAAGGTGTTCCTCTGTCAAACAATCTGGTTTCTTGTCCTAATTAACTTACACTAGTCGCCTGCAACACAACACCATAATTAAACCACAACATTAAAACCATCAAATATTATTACCTACTACGAAATAGATAAAGGAAATAGTGTAGGATTTCTTACTCAAAGAAACCTTCCCCTTGTGCAGGGTTTGCAATCACCACTCTTCTACTTCAGCCATCACCAACTCATAAAGGCCACCCTCACACACTCTTCTGGTCACGGCGGTTCCCCTCTATAGTGCCATCTCCTCTCTCTACTGTCGTTGGCGTACTCAGAGGGCCTCGTCCGGTGCAGTCATCGCTCCAATAGCCTGTAGTTGAAACGGCTCCTCAGCCCATCGCTAGCCGTCAGTCAACACTTACCCAACTCTCTCTCCACACTATCGCCAACCCTCTATCTCCTTAGCGGCTGTGCCAACCACTACGCCTGCAGCTCTCCAATACCTCTTGCAGCTCTCTGTACCTGCAGACCACTCCAACTCTCTTTATTTTTGGCGAGCCACTCTTCTCTTGCTGTCGAGTCCAGAAATTCCCCTCTGTTTCCTCTCTGCACTTACCACCTGCCAGGCAACACACGCTCCTAGCGACCAGCTCTCCTCTATGCTCCAGAGCCTTTCTGGTCGACCTTAGGCGGCTCTCTCTCTATACCCGTCTGTCGTCTGCACACACCCAGAGCGACCCCCACTTCCTCTACTCCTTCCTTTCTGTACCGGCCCCTCCTCTTTCTATCGGTTAGCACCTTCTACACCCTCTTCACGCCGTCGCCTTCCTTCGAGATATCAAGCTGGCGGCCAAAAGATCTTCCACTTGGCTATTTATAAAGTGGCCAAGTGTATCATATATTTTATTTATTTATTTCTTCAAAATAATGGCCACCACTTACAATAGCCTCTCCTTCTCCTTGTGTTTCGGGTTATCACACCCAGCCCATAACCTTTCCAAAATTATGCGAGAGTTGCCCACAGCTTCATGATCAGCATCATCATACCAAGATGGCCATTCCAAACCTGAAAGATTCTCAAACTCAAGCATAAAAGCAATTATATTTTGCTGGCGTCGCCTGAGGGATTTCAACATTTACCGTCTGAATTGAGCTCTCTCTCCACATAAACCAGTATATCTACATTATTTTTACCAAAAGCTCATCAAAACCCATCATTGATATCCTCATGCTCATCCACCTCTTATTTACACATCCCAGACACCTTCTTGATGACTAAAAAGCTCATACAAATAAAAACTCCAAGTCTCCAACAGCTGTTCCGAAGAAAAATGCATTCACTGACTCACTCCAAAGCCATTCCATCTGTACACTTGCCAGGGCATTCAGGGCAAAATTTATTTGCAAACCATCCACACCATATGTACACTGACTCAAAACAGCTTTACAGAAAAAAACCTGACATCAGGCATCAATGTGATGAACCATCGGCTAACCTTTTCCACTAAGCAAAGGTTCAATGCATGTACCTTGGTGGGGCAATTTGGATTTCCAAAGGCTTTGCATCATTGTTCATGAATTGAACAGGATCACTCATTCCATCATATTTGCCCATGATTTTGAAAATCTGTATAGCCGTATTTTTGTATGAGGTCACTGAGGCCATGTGTGGGTGCTAATGTGGGTAGGGACTCACTTAGTTCTTGGGCAACTCCCCTTCTTAGATTAGTCAATATATTCAAGGTGTGGGAATCTAAGGGTTTCAGAGGGTTGGTACCTAACATGTCTAAAGGCTTAGGACTTGTGATAGTGCTAGGTAGGGGACCAAATCCCGGTGGGATTGATGTGACAGGGGGTGTGAAACCCGATGTGATTTGACAGGGGATGTAAAACCCGATGACACGCTTGTTGTAGGCATGGAAAATGGTATTGGGAGGTGCATTAGGAGCATTGGCCTTAATGGCTTGAAGAAATCAGCCCCATTGGGTTCAGTTGGGTCCACGTAGGCCCTCTATCGTTGCCATGTCTTGACGCTGCTAATTGCTCCTTAATGAGCAAGCACACGTGTTTTTTTTTTCTTTTCCTTAAAAACAAAAAAGGTTTTATAACAGCTTGTTACAGCCTAAGGAGGCTTGGCGTACTCTTCGTTGGGTTAAACGAGTGTCTGTTTGCCTTAATTAGCTTAGGTGCTACACATATGTGAATGATCTCTTAAAGATATTTTTTCGGAGAAAGTGCTTGCTGCTGTGATAACATCCCAAATGGAAGAGGAGGTCTCAAAACCCATTTTCCATCACTATTTGAAGACGAAATTTTTTCATGAAAATATTTTTCTTGTTTCACAGCCTGTTTTTAAAGGTGTTCCAAAAAGAATTTTGATGTGAAAAACTTTGTATGAGAGGATTGTAGTATTTTTGGAGTACTATAACTTTGTCTCTTTGAGTTTTTCTCGGTGATTTTGTCGTTTAGACCCTCAAAAAGTAGCTCGAATATGGTTCACATGTTTTGGCCGATTTTAATTGCATTAAGGACCATTTTTTGCCTCGATTTTTGGGTCAAATTTTGAGGCTATTAGTCAAAGGCCAAAATGATGGAATTTGCCCTCGAACGCTCAAGACCAATTTCAAAGAGCTCGAAGCCGACTTTTCGATGTGAGCACTCATCGGATTCATGGTTTAGGAGATACGAGCCTCCAAACATGGCTTCTTCTCCTTTTTTTTTGCTGATGGACCTCTTTTCATATCGTGAACTAGCAAGGTGCAGTTCACGACGTGAAACGGACTTTATGAAAAAAAAAATTTAATTATTATTATTTTTTGGCGTGAAACCCTTACGACGTGAAACCCTTAAGGCGTGAAACGTCTTTTTTTTTGTTTTTTTGCGGAGATTGTTTCACGACGTGAAAGTTTAGGAATGGTTCATGGCGTGAAACACATGGCTTATGGGAATTTTTTTTTTCACGGGGACTGTTTCCAAACGTAAAAGTTCAAGAATGGTTCACGGCATGAAACATGTGGCTCATGAAATTTGAATTATTATTATTATTTTGGGTCTAGAGGAAAATTCACAATTCCTTGTTTGGGGGGGTATTTTTTGAATTTTAAATTAGGGAGATACTAGCATTTTTCCAAAAAAGTAAGTGGGAAGCAAAAAAGTCAACCTTTTTATGACACACCCTTACACCCATCATAAATGATCCCCAAAATGGATAATTTGACAACTCATTTGCATCCTTTCATTCAATGCTCATTAACCTTAATGATTTATGTAAAAAAGTATTTAGGAATTAATCAAAGATTAATCCTTCTATTAATATTTCCCTCTTTCAGACTAATCAAGGGCTCTAACTAACCACTAATCACTAATTTATTCACACCATTGAGCACATCATTGGATAGAGCAAGGAATTGCTAAGCTATGTGCATCAACTAATGTGTAAATTAATGTATAATTAGAGATTAATTAAATTCTTAATTTTGGTCTTTTCTTTTAATACAAAATTAAGCAAAACATAGCCGAATTCCTCTTATTGATAAAGAAATTAATGTAATTAGGTGTTTTGATGCATCTAGATGCCCTCAAAATACTCAAAAACACTAATTTTAACCTCTTCCACGATCAATTTTGAACCCAAAAAACACATTTTCTAAATTTCTTGCCTCTTGAATTGGATTAATCACCCTTAATGACAAAAACCAGTCAATTAAGAAAGATTAGTCATTTTCATAGATTTTTTTATGGTTTTGATAAATTTTTTAAATGATTAAGCTACTCCTAATGCTTGCTAACACTCTAATGCATACTAATCAAACAAAAAACATACAAATCAAGCAAAAATTAATGATTCTAATTCTAGATTTAACTCTAAAGAGAGCTAAAAATCACTAGAAGTTGCATTCTATCGAATTGCTTGATGCAATGGATGCAAACTAGACCTAATACACTTTGTGTACGTCTTAGGAACATTAAAAACCACATTAACAACAACAAAAACAATAAATTAAGCTACAAAATCATTCTTTCAAAAAATAAAAAAGAGAGCTATTTTACACCAAATCACACACAACTCACCATCAAATCCACATCTTTTTCATGGGAAACCATTAATGAAGGCAATGGCTAATGGGTAATGTGTAGATAAGAGAATAATCAAGCCAAGGGATATGGCTCACCCTAACCCCCCTTACATTAGGGGCGCCCATTCAAGTTGTAGATTTGGACACCATTACTTCATATCTTGAATGTATAACCTTTTGGTGTATCTACCTTGATTCCTTGATATAAGATAATGGTAGGAGCTCTTGTTAATCCTAGGAATAGGTTAACAAGAGGTTGAGGTTGCAGTTGTGGTTGGTGGGCTGATGCCAACACGATATGTGGGTAATTATTGGAGATTCCTTCATGGTTGGCCTTGGGGAAGCAATGGATGGGTTTTGCAGGATGTCACTCATTAGTGTTTCTTTGGGGGGAGATTGGGGTTTATGGTTATCATTGAGACATTACACCATAAACCAGGAATGGGCTAGAAAAGGTACAAGGGGTGGAGTCTCTTTGCCAATGGCATGATAAAGGATCTTTGTGAGCGTATGGATGCAATGTTCCTTGCCCACTAGGTTCTTACAAGAGATTTGGAGTTCAGTGGAATAAAGGCTTCAACCCAATTTGCCAGTTGGTTGGAAAATAGCTTAGCTAGGATGGTAAGGGACACCATGTTGTGTCACTTCTCGAGCATTCTCACGAGTGAGGAAGGTGAGCACACGGGCCAGTGGCACCCATTGATGAAGGGACTATGATATTGTCAAATTTGGCCCCATTGGAATTGGGACATAATGCGCTCCGTATGAGATCCTCGGTGTGAGGGATTCAATGATGTGACCCATCTGGCACCTTAACCTCCCCTAAATTATCCATATTGTGGTAGGACTTAATGTAGTACAAGGTGAGAGGGAGATCTAAGCCCCATGGTGATCGGTTATGGAAGGCCCCGTGAGACCAACTTTGTAGAGGTAAGGGGCTACTTTGGGTAAGTGGAACACATGGCATGACACTCTAATGGGTAGTTATTTCCCAGGGGTGTTTTGACTTGGGCATGAATGGGGGTTCCTTGGATAGTGTGTAGAGCATCTCAGGATCTAGGCCCTTGAACCTTTTGGGAGAAACAAAACCCAAATTTACTAGCTCTACCCTCCATGGGGGTTGGTCTACACACTCGGTAAAGGGAGCCATAATAAGCAATAAAAGGGTAGGGTTTGCCTTCACTTATCGGTTTGTCAGGAAGAGAATAGGGAACATCAAAGTGGCACTTGTAGGAATGCTAGTGGTTTCTAGATGCATTTCCTCTTCTCCTTGCTCCTTGTTGTTCGATTATGACATTACCAACATTCAATTTAGCATGCCAGTTGATTGGTTGTTATGGGTTTACCAGTTGTTATATGGTTCTTTAAGCTTTATTGTGGGTTGATTTCTTCTTTGTAGGGGGGGCAGCTTGTTGCGGGTTTGCCAGTGTCTTTATCGGTTCTTGGCCCTTGAGGGTGTCTTAGCACTATGGCGGGCTTCTTGATGTGTTGCATTGTGTTGATCTTCTTGTCGCGGTAGTTTTGTTACTAGTGGAGCTGTTGGGACATCGGTTTGTGCTTCGAGTTGCGAGGGACGTGGGATCGTTAAACCCATTTTTAATGGTTAACTAGGTGGATGACTTTGGTGGGGCCCACCAAAATATTTTTATCGTAAGATTTGTGTAAAAAACGCTTGAGTATCAAGAGATACCAACATTTCATCGATAGTTTGTAATAATGTTTGACCAAGGCAAGGCACTAGCCAATGGTGATTAATGAGCTGGATGGCTTTGGATTCCTACAACACATGTTTTACAATCTTGAAGTCATCAACAACTCTATTCATTTGGATCACTGTAATTTTCCCCACCCGAGTGATTTTTAGCACCTCATGTAAATCTATTAACTTTTCCCCTTTAATGCACTCATAATGATGTAATAAGGGATGACCGAGGTAAGTGTAATGCCAACACCAAGTACATCAGTGAGCTTGGGACACAAATAACCACAATTTGGAGTAAGGCCAGAAGCCAAGTTTGGGTGCTTAAGCACTTAGTAAATTATATAAAAGATAACTTCTCTAATGAGTATGGACACTTTCCTTGTATAAGATTAAGAGCACTAGCTTCTCTACTCTACCTTATCTTATGAGAGTGTGTATGGTGAGAGTGAGTGTAGGTGTGAGAGCACTAGCTTCTCTACTCTACCTTATCTCTTGAGAGTGTGTATGGTGAGAGTGAGTGTGAGAGCTTGCAGGTTATTAGCTTTGCACTAGGCCTCTCGTTTCATTACAGCCTCTTTTATTTTTTTCTCTTTCTTTTGGTGTGAATGGCCTTCAAAGCATTTTGCAGGCTAAAGGGCCATAGTAGCATCTAAGTTTGTTAATGTTGAATAATCCTTTCATCTAAGTTTGTTAATGTTGAATAATCCTTTCATCTTCACATTGTCAAGTGTTTTGATACATGTGAATCCTTGAGGTGCGAGTTCACAAACTAGGAATGGTCCCATTTCTTTGTACTTCAGCTTGTGCTTTTGGTTCTTTGTGTTGTACATAAGAACCATGTCCCCAACTTTTATTTCTTTGTACTTTAGCTTGTGTGTTTGGTTCTTTATGTTGTATATAAGAACCATGTCCTTGACTTTGATTTCTTTATCATTGAGCTTTTTATCAAAGCATTACTTGCACCTCAACTTTTTGATGATCATTCCATAAACTACACGCAATCATGCTTCTCCTAAGCATTTAAGCTTGAATAATCGATTGGTCTATATATTTCATGTCTACTTGTCCTTAAGATAGCAATTCTTAAAATTAGTACTAAAATTTCTACGGGTATGAGGATATCTATTTTGTATGTTAAGTTGAAAGGTGTCGTGTGGATGACCTTGTAGGTGGTTCTGTAAGCCCAAAGAGAAGCTAATAACTTGTTAGTAAAAGAACTTGATCACATCATTGATGAAATGGGACAATCTACATGCCTACTAGTTTGAGTGAACACCTAAATCTAGTAATCATATTGTCATAAAGGAATTTGGATGTTGCTCTAGCATTAGCCTTTATGGTAGCATGGGCCTTAATCCATTTGGTACAGTAGTCCATTGCCGGCAATGATAAATCGTGCTTGAGTTCCTCGAGCAGCAGCTAGACCAATTGGTTCGATAAAGTCAATATCCCATTTCTCAAATGTAGTAGAGACACTACATTGTGTGCAGGGGCATTTTGTCATGGTTGTGAATCCCAGCAAATCGATGACATTTATCACAATCTTTTATAGTCTTTTATGAATTTTGTTACACTTGATTTGGTTTGTCTGAGCTGGAGGGAAATGGACTTGAGTCATAGCTGACTGTCAGATGTCTATCAGTTGTCACAACAGTCAGACAATCAGATGGGTTAGTGGTATGATGAGTGATCCAGAGTCAGTTGTATGTCAACTACAATTAGCCGAGTGTTTATAGTGGTGAATCTTTGTGAGGATCAAGTGTTTTGAGGAGCTGAGAGTGTTAGAGGACACAGAGGAGAGGAATTCTGATCCAATATGGTTGACTGCATCAGTTTTAGTTAGTATGGTCAAAGAGGTGTTAGCAGAAGGTCAGCAGCGGCAGGCAGGGAGTCAGCAAGAATGCTGTTGGGTTCAGTGAAGCTCTAAGGCAAGGTACTGAGGTTTGCTAATAGTAGTTGGACATTTTGGAAGTCAGGCAAACAATATTCTGATTGGGGTCAGCAACAACAGGCATCCAAATATAATCAAATTTTGGTTAGCTGAGTGTTAGCTAGGATCAACTTGTCCCCCTTTGTTCTCTTGCCCTCCATGACCCCCTTGTCCCCCATGTCCCTTGTCATTTCAAAAAAAAATTCTTTTAAATTTTGATGCCCCACCCTCCCCAAATTGCTATTTGCAAATTCACTCCAATCTACGTGATATATCATCATATGTATGAGCATACTTGATCACTTCATCGAGGTCTTTAGGTTCTTTAGGTTGCACATAACTTTCTTACTCGGGTTCTAAACCATGCATAAATCCATGCAAAATTTAGAACACATCGATTCCCTTCAATTTCAAAACTATCTCGTGATAGTTTAAAATATAATGTGAGTGTTATGAACCTCATGGAGAATCTATTCCACTCACACCATGACCTTTGAAGCTCGTTCAATAGGTAAAAATTTCTTGCAGATTGTGCTCTCAAACTCAACCCAAGTGCAAGGATATCTAGAACTATCAGCTAGGCTCATCCACCATTTGGATGCCTTGCCTGACAATGTCAGGCTAGTCTCAACTGCTCTATATTCCTCAAGTGTACGGCTAAGGTTATGTAGGTTAAACCATTTGTGTAAAAATATATTTACTACATCTTTTTGCGTTCTTCCCCCCCCCAAATACTAGATCTTTTAAGATGTTCGGAGAGCCAATTGCGTGGCAGACACTATGGACTGCCTTCATGGGGATCGCATGGAATCTCATCAAGTAGAGTTGAAATTCACTCTGCTTGGTTGAGGGAACTCAATAGAAAAAATGGTGGGGCTATTGAATGGCCCCCCAAATGGTGGTGTATGCCCCAAAGGACTTTTAAGATATCTCGTTGGTTTTGCTCTCTAGTCTAGGTTCTTTTAAACAACTACAAGAGGGTTTCATTCAAAAACTCCTTTGCGGGAACCTCATCGAGTTGTGCATTTACGATATCCTCCTCCTCAGTTTCTGAGAGGTTCTCATCCATATCTAAGTTCATTTGGGTAGTGTTTAGATCTACGTCGTCCACTCAGCACCACAGAAAGGGAAGGACTCTTAATGATCTATGCTATAAAGAAATATTGCCACTATCTTTTGTGGTGAACAAATTCTTGTTTTTCACAAACCATCACACACTTCTTTACTTGGTCAACAAGCCTTGTATTATGGAAAGGATAACTCCTTTATGGCTTTTGATCTTACTAAAGTCTGATTTCACTATGGCTGTGCATAAGAGCTCATAATAAATGCCGACCACTTGTCATGCATCCCTAATGGAGAACTATTAAATCTCTACATTGTTCCAGAATGGGTAGAAGAAATTGTCCATTATTTGGCTAATGGTCTTCCTCTAGAGAAAGAGCACGATGCCTTATTGAAAAGGTGGCCCCCTACCAAGGGGTAATTATACAAGCTAGGACAAGATGGAATCATGAGGCAATGTCCTCATGAATTATAATATGTCGATGTCCTTGAGCAAGCCCCCCCTAGTGTGGCTTGTGAACATTTCTTAGTAGATACCACCACCAAGAAAGTTCTAACAGTAGGCTTGTGGTGGCCTACCTTATTTGATGTGGGTCATCTTCAGCCTACGGATTGATCTATGGGGTCGTCAAATAATAATGGTAAGGTCTGAGTCGCACCATGAGAACTACCAGTCTCATGCATGCCAAGTCATGTTGTCAAGGGAGGACGAATGGCCTCTGTCTAATGTGCATGTATTTCTTGCCACATACGAGCAAGCTTGGCTTGTGTCAAGCCGGAGAAAGGTGACAAGACCCTAGAAACACCCCTGAAGGTACCCCTTGAGGTCAGAGTTGAGCTATCACTCGATGCCATGGGAGAAAATGATGAATAATGCAAAAAGAATGATGCAAAAATTAACACAAGTGCTGGATTACTAGATTTCTTGTGAGTGTACCGGCGGGTAATGTGATATCGATGCCGAGGATGAGCTACGTTGTCTTGGGTGCCCTCACTTCTTAGTCTTCGACGGACTATGAGCTGCTATCATTTCCTAAACACTATCGCACTGTATCTGGCATGCCTTCTCTAAGCTTTGAGTGCTTGCTTCTTCTGGCTAATACATGCCTCCACAAGCTAGGTTGGTGGATTGTGCTTCAAGCTTGGTGAACCACCTCCAATAGTGCACTTAGAATTATGGGGTATGTAGGCTTTAAACAATATGGCTTTGTATGATGCTGTTGCAGTGGACGCTAGAAAGATGACCTCGATAGCAATGAAGGGACACCCGTGAAGCAAAGCCCATGAAGTGAAGCCCACAAGCTCTTTCTTGAGGAAAAGGAGGGATATCCTCAAATATCACATAAACTCGAATAGTTGTGTGAGTCCAGACAATACTTGAAGGGATGTGTCTGGTAATAGCAACAAAGAGTTGTAAGTGATTGGATGTAACTCCAGACACCCGTAGTGGTGCAAGAATCTTTATCAAACATCTCCACATACTATATGTTCTGCCCGCAGATATAGTATGGCATAAGAGATAGGAAGTTTGATTGTTATATTTGAAGGGAAATTTTCAAAACTTACATTTACTCTAAGTTAGAGTGGAGTTTAACCATCCGTAGATTGATGGTAGTTAGAAACTCAACAAGATTCTAGAGCATATGCTTGTGCAAAGATGTTACTCTAAGAGAGAAAGTATCTCTCAGCTTTGGAACTAATCCTTGTGATGCATGATTAGATTGGCTCTAGTTTATTTCTCCTATGGCCGTAGAGCTTTTTGTACTACTGTCCATAATTCTAAAGCTAACCTAAGTGCTTACATTCGATGCCTATCTTGCTTCTGCTTTGGCCACTAGCTTCCCACGTACACATATACACTCCCCACACCATAACTAGTGTGTTGCTTATTGGCTTACAAAGGTAGCAACTGAGGTGCTGTCTTCTTGTCATCGACCAAAAACGTCTTTACTGAAAGTACAATCTAAACATTAGCTTTCTTCAAGATGCGTAATTTCTTACCTTGAAGTTCTATAATATGCACAGATTTCTTTAGCATTAGTTTCTTCGGTGCCACATTTTGTCTAGGCGCTGAAGGTGCTATAGCTCCATTCAAAGGACATAAATTCTTCATGTGTCCCTTTTCCTTGCATTTGAAACATGTGATATTATCCTTGCTCATAAATTTTTGCTTCTTGTTGGCATTATTAGAATTTTTTTGTTTTGGTTGAAAACCAACTTTCTTTTTTGTCCACTATTTGAAAAAGTGAACGTGGATTTCTTTTCGTTAGATGATGATCTTGAAGTGTTGGCACTGACCATAGTCTTATGAAAAACATGAGCTGCCTGAATAACATCCTAAGCCATTTTGACCTTGCATTTTTTTACCTCGTACTGATAGTCTCACGAGCTAAACCATTGATGAAAATCCCACACAAGGTATGATCATTAGACTTGGCTTTGGCAGCCAATTGTCTAAACTTCTACACATAATTGTCAAAAGACTGATTTCCCATGCTATTTTTAACAAACTTGGTAATTATTTCAAATTCATCCTCTGGTTGGACAAACTCTTTTTTGAAAGCTTCCTCAAAACTTTGCCAAGTGGTAGGAATGGAATCATCTTTGAGATCCTTCCACCAAGTTAATGCCTTTCCTTTCAATAATCCCTGCGTCATCTGTGCAGCTTTTACGCATCAGTGAATGGATGAAAGGTAAAATGTGTAGTCCACCTATTGAGCCAGGCATCTACACATTCCTGATTCTTCTCCTTTTTCTCACCAATGTACACCTTTGGTGCAAACGACGGAGTAACTGCTTTGGTAACAGTAGGAGGTGCTGCCAAAAGAGCTTTTTGCAAAGTTAAGATCTACATCTTCAATGACTCCATGATGACTCCATGTCATCATGGCACTTGGCAATAGTTACCTCTAGACGCTCTGTCACTTCCAAAAATTCACTCTTTCCAATAGCCTCCTCTTCTTCAACTTGGAATTTAAGATTTTCTGTACCTGAGTTGGGATGATCACTCATCTCATCGACATTATCTTGACTGAGAATACAATATGATCCATGGTAATAACGTTCTTCAAAAATCACGATTCACTCGAACCAACTTCACTTGCCCACTCTTAACCAAAATTATCTAGCAAATCAATTCGCTAGAACTGACTACACATAAGAAAAAATGCTTTAAATTAGCATTTAGGTAAAAAATCATTAAAACACCATCTAGAATTAATCCAAATGGAAATAACTACAAATACGAGGCACACTCGCATTAATTATTTGCAAATAACCCGCATCTATCTAATGTTAGCACATAAAAAAAGTACTTCAACATTAAATAACCATCAAAAATATTAAAATCTCAAGAAAAAAGAATTATCATGATTTTTCCTATTTTTTTAGGGCCTTAAAATTTACTAATTTTGAAATCCACCAAATTCTATCTTATGGCACTCCAAATCTAATTTTTTCTAGAAAATTTTAACAGTAAAATTTACCAAAATACAATTGATATTTCAAAAATATCAATTTTTAGGATTTCTAAAATACTTTCTAGAATTTTCCTAAGTTTGGTAATTATTAAAAAAATTACCTCGAGAATCCGATCGATCACAAAAATTTTCAATTCCGTCGCCCGACAATTCTCAAATCCAATCAAAATCTCCAATTTTAATGGAATTACTAATTTTTTGGGTTAATTTTTTTTATAAAAGGAATTCAAATAGTCACAGGTGCTCGAACAAACATGCCACATGCCAATCAACAAACCCGGATATTCCAAAAATTGAAAATAACCTTTGTCTAATTTTCCATGAATTTTTTGATTTTTTCTAAATTTTTTATTGTACACCGAACGCATTAGAATACGAATGGTCAAAAAATTTCAAAACTCGAAGAGTCACCCCGAGAATGTGGACAACCAAGGGTTGCAAAAAATGAAGAGACAAAAAACTCCAAAATTTGAAAGGTCAAAAAACATTTGGACCCCAAAGGCCAAAGGGCTCAACGTTATTTTTTTTAATATCATGAATTTAAAGTTTCTTTTTTTAAATAAAAGATTTTGAAAGTTTTTTTTTAAAGAAAACATGGGGGGGCACAGACAGTCGCGGGCTGAAAAAAAATCCCCCCCCACCATGCATGATTTCGTGAGGGAGAGGGGGGAGCATTCCCTTCCTCTTTCCCTTCTCCATCTTCACACCCTCCTCCACCAACTCCTTCCTCTCTTCTCTGTTAAACAAGATTATGCATTAAACATGATTATGAAATAATCAAGTTTAATCACTAATCATGTGAGTTAATTAGCCATTAAATTTTAATTAATCCACCCAAATAAGAGGTATTCCCATGCGGAAGAGATCTTTTAAAGAAAAATTCAGATTAGAGAGATGGGAAAAATGCCACGCACATGGGAGAGAACCCAATGCATTAACATGCTACCCCCTACTAAAATTCAGCAAAAAATTGGCAGAAAGTTGATAGCATGCCCGTGGGAAACCTACAAAATTGCATTAAAAATGCCTTTTCTACCAAAAAAATGCTCTTACAAATTCCTAAATAATTAGGAAAAATTTCCTAAAAATTATAGAAAATTAGGGAATCCTTTCCACCAAAAATTACCTACAATATCATGTGTGATATTTTGGTGAAAAGGCCGTAAAATGCTTATTTTGACCATAAAAATAGAGAAAATAGCATTTTCACTCACGAAAGCCCCACAACGTCGATACGTCCATCCAAGTCGAGAAGCACCGCGTTCCGACCACCATATTGACATTCCTAATGCATAGGCCACCAAAACAAACCAAAAACTAACATTTTTTTATCTTAGTAAATGTTAAAACTTACTTTAAAAATGCTAAAAATTTGGAATAATGAGAGAAAATTAAGAGGGAAAAAAATCAAAAATTAACTAGAGACCTCTCTAATACCACTGTTAAAACCCTAAAGATCTCTCTAGATAATCACTATGCATAAACATGCATAAACCAGGCATATACTTATCCACCCGAGCCCAAGGGTGCACACATAAATACAATGAAGTGCCACATACCTTACCCATGTGTCCCATACCACCAAGAGATATGACTTCACTCCAGCAGCAGCACATATCACCCCCGAGCCCAAGGGTGCACACATAAATACAATGAAGTGCCACATACCTTACCCATGTGTCCCATACCACCAAGAGATATGACTTCACTCCAGCAGCAGCACATATCTCTAGCATGAAATGACAAGAGAGTAGATACAATGCTCTACACAAGAGAACATCCCTTGAGAGTGCCCCATGCCCCTATTATATAGGAGGGCCCTCAATGACTTTTGACTCTCCATTTCCATGTGTGACCCTTGGTTGCCTAACCCTAACCTCAACCCAAGGTTAGACCTAACCCTTGCCCCACTAGAGCATGCTCCCATGCTCACATGCCTAGGGTGGGTTAGCCTCCTAGTATATGCACATATAATGTGCACATGACAAATAGTGTTACCTTCAAATTTCACTAGAGGTCCACGACAAATGTACCAGCTTTATCAGGATGTTATGGCCATTGTTCATTCAAAAGGTAAGCCTGATCTATTTATTACCTTCATATGCAATCCGAACTGGCAAGAGGTAAAACTGATTCTTTACTCCCTGGACAAACTACAAAATGACTGTCCCAATTTGACATGAAGAGTGTTTTATCATAAGCACAAAGATATGATGAAACAAATCATTCAAGGAGGTCAGCTTTTTGGTAAAGTGATTGGCTATGTCTCAGTTTATTGAGTTTCAAAAGGAGAGGCTTGCCTCCTTCTCACACGTTGCTTATATTAGATGGCCCTCACAAACCACAAAACAGTCCTTCAATATGATAGGTTAGTTTGTGTTGAATTGCATGATAAGGAAGTGTTTCTAGCTTTGCATCATGCCATCTCTCAATGCAATATCCATGGGCCATGTGGACTATTTAACCTAAAGGCTATTTGTATGTAAGAAGGACGGTGTATAAGGAAGTATCCACATGGGTTTACACAAGAGACTATTGTCAATAGTAGTGGTTACCCTGTGTACATGCAACAAGATGATGGTAATACTATGACTGTGAAGAAAAATAAAGTTGATAATAGATGGGTTATGCCTTACAATCCATATTTGTCAGTAACTTACAATGCTTATATTAATGTGGAAATATGTTCTACCATATCAGTTGTCAAGCATATTTACAAGTACATATACAAAGGGCATGATAGAGCAATAATGAGATTTGCAAATGTACATAATAATGATGTTGATGCAACTAACCAAGTTATTGATGAAATTGAAACTTAGTTGAATGCACGTTATATCTCTACCTCTAAGGCGTGTTGGAGACTATATGAATTTGATTTGCATGATGAGAAGCCAAATGTACAAAGATTACAGGTACACATGGATGGTGGTCAAACCATTATATTTAGTGATAGTGACAATATTACTGATATTGTGAACACAGAGAACTCAAGGAAGACAACTTTGACAAAGTGGTTTACATACAATGCACAACATCCAGAAGCTAATTATACATTATATTGTGACTTCCCGTTGCAATGGGTATGGAACCAAAGAAAGTTGTGGACCAAGAGGAAACAAGGGAACACGATTGACCAAATGTATTTTGTAGCCCCTTTTGTTGGTAAACGGTCTTATCTTCGACTGCAACTAACAATTTGTAAAGGGTGCAAGTCCTTTCAAGATTTGCTCACATTCAATGTTACTATTTATCCTACATTTAAAGCTGCTTGCATTGGTAGGGGTATATTGGAAGATGATTCAGAATGGATTTCATGCTTGGAGGATGATTCTTTTATGCAAAATGCCCTACAGTTGAGATGTCTTTTTATCATACTATTACTTTTTTGTGAGCCTTCCAACCCTTGATTACTATGGGAGAAATTCCATGAGCGCACGATAGAAGATTTTGTTTATTCTATGACCAGAACTATGGGTGAATCATATGCCGGCATTAAAGTCATGGGCTGAGAATCAGGCTCTTCTACACTTAGAGGGATTGCTTCATGATAAGGGTAAATGTTTGGCTAATTTTGAAGGAATGCCTTAGCTAAATGAAAGAGATCTTTGGGCTTTGGGTGGTAATAGACTCCTTTTGTAGGAGAAGACTTTTGATTCAATTGAACAAACCATCATTTCACTCCTCATGGAGTCCTCTTTGACAATTAGTCAACAACGATCTGCCTATGACATTGTGGTACAAGCCGTTATGGGTGATGAAGGTGGGATTTTCTTTTTGATGGTCCTGGTGGATCAAGAAAAACATATTTACATAATTGCTTGCTTGCTCGCATATACGAGCTCAAGGCTTTTTTGCCCTTGCCGCCGCCACAACATCCTTAGGAATAGCTTCCCTCTTGCTAACAAATGGACGTATTGCACACAATAGATTTAAGATACCCCTAGATCTAAACAACACTTCAATGTGCAAAATTCCTATCCATGGTGATCTTGCTGAACTTTTGAGAGAGTGTGAGCTCATCATTTGGGATGAGGATCCCA